>NC_142580.1:4401666-4752500 GCF_041283825.1 Pyrus communis | reverse complement strand
ATTGTCAACCACAGAAGCAGAGTATAAAGCAGCAGCAATGGCAGCTCAAGAGAATGCATGGCTGGTACAGTTGATGAGTGATCTACATCAACCAGTAGATTATCCAGTACCATTGTACTGTGATAACCAATCGGCCATTCGCTTGGCGGAAAATCCAGTCTTTCATGCAAGAACTAAACATGTGGAAGTGCACTACCACTTTATCAGAGAAAAAGTTCTACAAGAAGAGATTGAGATGAGACAAGTCAAGACGAATGATCAAGTTGCGGACTTGTTCACAAAAAGTTTAAGTACAGGCAAGCTCGAAAATTTTCGCTGTCTGCTCAGCACAGTGCAAAGAATGAGAGCTGACATTGAGGGGGAGTGTTGAAAATCAATGTCAAAGTTAGGCAAGGAAAGTTAGGCAATGTTAGGTATGGTTGAATAAAAATTATTAGGTGCAATTAATGTGTTTTGTGTGGTAATAAATAATCTTAGTTTAATCATTTGGTTTGCTATAAATACCCAAGTTCTCAAGCATTGTAAATCATCCAAGGAAAAACAAAGCCTAGAGCTAAATAAGAAAAGCTTTGCTAATTAGTTTGTTTTGTGAGCTTTCTTTAAGAGTGCTCTATTTTCTTCTTCTTGGGATCATTAGAGTTATCTTGGATACTCTTCTTATTCAACATGACATACTGAAGGGTTGTGGTTTTGATGGTGAGATAGCAATTGCTGACCTCACCGCAAAATCTCTCATGAAGGTTTATGAAGACGGTATGCTGTGGATGCACGATCAAGTTAGAGACATGGGAAGACAAATCGTTAGACATGAAAGCGTTGTAGATCCTGGCATGCGTAGTAGACTTTGGGATCGTGATGAAATCTTGAATGTCTTCAAGGATGACAAGGTACAGAATCCACTATGGTACTTTTATTGTTCCCATATTCACGTGAGTCAATTTCTAGATTAGATGATAATTGGCTTGATATTTCTTCACACAGTTTCTTATATATTTTTCGATACCTTGACTACAGGGAACAAGATGTATACAAGGGATAGTCTTAGACTTCGAATCATAGATAAGGATGGTGCGGGATCCAAGTGGTGACAGAGTTTCGTGGGACAACTTTCGAAAAAGCCCCAGTTTTAGCTCTGCAGTAACATACCTAAAGGAAAGGCACAAAGCATATCTTCAAAATCAAGCAGAGAAAAAGAGAGAAGTTGTAATTTGCTCCAAACCCCTTGGAGCAATGGTCAATCTTAGACTTCTCCAAATTAATTTTGTGAATTTGGAAGGGAAGTTCAAGTTTCTTCCAGCAGAGTTGAAGTGGTTACAATGGAAAGGTTGTCCTTTGAAATTTCTTCCTTCGGATTTTTGCCCTCGGCGACTTGCTGTCCTTGATCTTTCAAAGAGCAAACTTGTAAGTTTGTGGCGCGGGCGTAACATGGTATGCTTCACGATTTGATCGATCATCTGCTTTATCCTTTTCTATCCTACTCTTTGGAGGCTTTACACTTTTATGATTTTCTAAGCTAGTTTTCTCTGTAATACAAAGGGTGATTTTGATTGTATTCCAGGTGCCAGAGCAATTGATGTTCTTGATTCTACACGAATGCTATTATCTAACTGCTATACCTGATTTATCTGGTAACCGCGCCTTGGAAAAGATTGTTCTTGAGCTATGTGTTAATCTCAATAAACTTCATGACTCGGTTGGGAATTTGAATACATTAGTCCACTTGAACCTGAGAGGTTGTTCGAACCTTATTGAACTCCCCAGTGATGTATCTGGCCTGAGAAAACTTGAGAACCTAATCCTCACCGGTTGCTCAAAATTGAAAAAACTGCCCAGCAACATGGACAGCATGGTATCATTGAAAGAACTTCTCCTTGACGAGACAGTGATAGAAAGTCTTCCTGAATCTATCTTCAAGCTTACAAAACTCGAAAGGCTCAGCTTGAACCGATGCAAATTTTTGAAAGGGCTACCGGAGTTGATAGGAAAGTTGTGTTCTCTCAAAGAAATATCCCTGAATGATTCAGCTTTAGAAAAACTACCCGATTCATTTGGATCTTTGGCAAACCTTGAGAGACTAAGTTTGCTCTGGTGTAATTCACTGACCACCATTCCAAATTCCATTGGACACCTGAATTCGTTAGTGGAATTTCTTACTTATGGTAGTCCTATCAAAGAACTGCCTGCGTCCATTGGTTCATTGTCAAACTTGAGGGAGTTATCGGTGGGGCACGGCAAGTTTATGAGGGAATTGCCTGATTCAGTTGGAGGTTTAAATTCTCTAGTTGTGCTACAAATAAATGAGACATTAATCACAATTCTCCCACATGAAATCGGTGCCTTGAAAACACTAGAGAAGCTTGAGATGAGGAAATGTGGATTTCTTAGATCATTACCGCAGTCAATCGGAAGCATGAGGGGACTAACTGCTATAGTCATAACCGATGCTACTATCACAGAGTTGCCAGAATCAGTAGGGATGTTGGAAAATTTTACCGTGTTGCGCTTGAACGGATGTAAACAGTTACGCAAGCTTCCAGCTGCAATAGGACAACTCAAGTCCTTGCACAGATTGCATATGGTGGATACTGCGGTGACAGAACTACCTGAGAGCTTTGGAATGCTTTCTAGTTTGATGGTTTTAAAAATGGGAAAGACGCTTCAAAAGAGGGAACACACAGAAGAGATCAATTTTATACTCCCAACTTCTTTCTCAAATTTATCCTTGCTATATGATCTGGATGCTCGTGCTTGTAATATATCTGGAAAAGTTGATGATTTTGAGAAGTTGTCATCACTCGAAACCTTGAACTTAAGCCGCAATAGTTTTAGCAGCCTTCCATCCAGTCTCAGGGGACTGTCCGTTCTTAAGAAGCTTTTGTTGCCTCATTGTAAAAAGCTCAAGTCTCTGCCTCCGCTTCCCTCGAGTTTGGATGAAGTGAATATTGCAAACTGTACCTCATTAGAAAGTATCTCTGATATTTCAAACCTGCAAAACTTGGTGGAGCTGAACCTTACAAGTTGTGATAAAGTTGCCGATATTCCAGGCCTTGAATGCTTGAATTCCTTGGTGAGGTTGTATGCGAGTGGTTGCAATGCTTGCTCATCAGTTGTTAAGAAAAGACTTGCTAAGGTCCTCTCTCTCTCTCTCTCTCTCACAAATACACACGCATGCACGCGTATAGAAATGGTAACTCAGTCATAGGCTTGGAAATTTTTGTTGCAGAGCTACTTGAGGAAAATACACAATCTTAGCATGCCAGGAAGCAAGATACCAGACTGGTTTTCTCAAGGTGTGGTTACATTCTCCGTGAGAAAAAACTGCGTTCTCAAAAGCGTGATCATAGGCGTTGTAGTCTCTCTCAACCAGCAAATACCAGATGAAACAAGAGAAGAACACCCTGCAATAGGGGACATTCAAGCAAAGATCCTCGTAGTGGATTTTCCTACCTTCACTTCAGCATTGAACTTACAGGGAGTACCCAACACAAATGAAGACCAATTTCACTTGTGCCAATACCCGATTGGGCATCCCTTGGTTTCTCAGTTAAAAGAAGGTTATAAGATACAGGTAACGAGGAGAGATCCGCCATGGATGACAGGCGTCGAGCTGAAGAAGTGGGCGATTCGTTTTGTCTACGAAGGTGATGATGAGTATGAAGGAGATGAGGAGTCATTAAATGAAAGCCAGCAATCCTTGTCAGAAAAACTGGCCAAGTTTTTCGACTCGTTTGAAGAAGGTGACTGAACTCCTGAATCTAGTTCTGGTGTTGAAGAAGGAGAACCGAGGAAGTGAACAAAGATTGTCATAATATGATCGAGGGTACTTTATTTCTTGCTTCGTAGTGCTCTCTCGTCTTTCTGTCATCTAGTTGGTTGTGGTTGTGGCTATCAACTTAAGCCGTCCGGTATCCTTCTGCACTCAAGGTCCTGTATTCGATTCCTTCCTCCTTTATCGCTTTTATCAAAAACAGTCTCGTATCCTTCTGCTGTGTGAAACTTAAAAGTTTTATTTAGATGTATGGGATCCATTATGGGCTTGTTTGGTATTACGATGTTATTTAAAAAAAAGGCAAAAACTGCTTATGTTGTGCTGTAAGAATAAACAAGTGTAAAATAAAGTTTTTGAGTGTTTGGTAAACTTTTTTTTTGTGATAGTGCTTTTAACAAAAAAACAAAAGTGTCTTGAGTCTGTGAATGTGTTAGATGATTAAAAGAAGATATGATATTTAATGTGATATAATAATTGTCAAAGAGAATAATGTAAGGACAAATATTGTAATTTTATAAAATATGTAAGGGTATACTTGGCATTTGAAAAATTCATTAAACGGGCACCATCACTATGCTTTGAAAAAAAAAAAAAAACTTTTTTTAGAAGCATGGTAGAACACATTTTTTTCGTTTTACCGAACGCATTTGATGTTCCAGATTTGTTAATAAACAACTTTTCTTCCCAATCTAGGCTTAAAAAGACGCTTTGATTGATAAATCCTTTTGATTTGCTCTTTTTTTGGGAATTTTAATGAAAAGCTCTATGTTCTGTTCATTTTAATGAAAAATCATATTTTTACACTAAAAAGTCAATCATGGTACTATTCACTATACCTTTTATTTTGTCGAACTCATTGTTTTTTTTTTTTGGCAGGGAATATGTGCTCACTTCTTAACTAGGGGTGTGTTATTCACAGACCCCTAACTACTTTTGCCACACCCTTCCTAATTTTTTAATACTTAATTAGTATCGTACAATTTAATCTTCCATATATTCCCTTCCTACTTTTTGACTTTTGAAAGTTGTTTTTTATTTTTGATTTTTTCACTTAGGAATAACCAACACTCAAAAATCAACAAAAATATATGTACCTTCATGTGTTCTTTACACATCTAAATATATTTATCTTTGAGTGTTGGTTCTTCCTATGTGAAAAAATCAAAAATAAAAAACAACTTTCAAAAGTTAAAAAGTAGGAAGGGAATATAAGGGAGATTAAATTAAGTATTAAAAAAATAAGAAGAACGTGAGAAAAGTAGTTAGGCTTAGGAACTTAGGGGCGTGGGAAAAGTAGTTAGGAACTTAGGTGTGTGAGAAAAGTAGTTAGGAACTTAGATCACACCCCCTTAACTAGACGAACGGACACAATGTCGAACACGTAGTTGCGCAAACGAAGCAAATGGCGGGAGAAGACGACGACGGCGACACCGTTTCGTCAAACCCCGGTGGCTTCCGGCTAAGCTGGGACGTGTTCCTGAGTTTCAGAGGGGAAGACACCCGCGCAACAATCACGAAGAGCCTGTACGAGGCCCTCAAAAGCCACGGCGTCCGAGTCTTCTTAGACAACGACGGTTTGGAGCGCGGGGACGACATCGCCCCGAGCCTGCTGGAAGCGATCGACGACTCAGCGGCCGCAATCGTCATCTTGTCGCGGAGATACGCCGATTCGAGGTGGTGCTTGGAGGAGCTGGCTAAGATATGCGAGAGCAGCAGGAGGTGTCTGATTCTGCCTGTGTTCTACCAAGTGGATCCCTCCGACGTCCGTCGACAGAGGGGCCCGTTTTCTGAACATTTTTCAGCTCACGAACTGCAGTATGGAAACGCCGTCGTCTCGAGGTGGAGGAGCGCCATGGCCAAAGTCGGTGGCAAAGCCGGTTACGTTTGCAACTCCTCCAGGTTGTAATTAAATCAGTAATAGTACTAAAATTGATTCATAAATAATTTCTGTTAAAATCCCACTAAAGCAGTTAAAGATCTGTTAAAACCCTAGCTAGCTAACAGCAGCATGCAGAAATTGAAATGATTAGGAATTTGATTATTTAATGTTTAAGGTTTTTTGGAGTCTTTTGGAAGTATGAATTAAATGAGTTAATCTTACGGCCTAGTTTACTATTTGTTTATTCATATTCATATATAATATGGTTTGAGTTTTGGCTGCAGCATGCATTTGGATTTGGGGATTTGTCAAATCTCAGTTTTATATAATATCTAGTTCTTCCCAGTTAACTATCCTTTTCGTTCAGGTTACAATTTAAAGTTTCACACTACAATTAGGGCTGCAAAACTAAGTCAAAATATCTAAGATTAAGATTATGGCGCAAAACCGAGCGTAGTGGCGTTTTAGGAGTCATACAGAGGTCCCATTATGTGGGATGAGGCTTTGTTGTTGTTGTATGATTGAAGCAAAATGTTAATCAAATTAAGTTGGTCATAGTTTTTTTTCAATTGATCACATGATTCCTCTCTTGGTTGGTTTGCTTCATATCTTTGAAATCTTAATCCAAAAGATTAGAGGTGTAGAAGCTAAAGTTATCTTTTGTGCTCATCACCCCAAGAGGCAAACTAATGTAGTTGTGGTCATGTAATTTGACAGCAACGAAGCAGAGGTGGTTCAGAGGTTGGTCAAAAAGGTTTTGAATGAAATAAGGAAAACCCCGGTAGGTCTTGCTTCCTACACAGTGGGACTTGATTCTCGAGTTGAAGATGTGATGAGATTGTTAGATGTTCGATCCAATGGCGTTCAAGTGCTCGGAATTCATGGCATGGGTGGTGTTGGCAAGACGACTCTTGCTACGGCCCTTTTTAACAGACTTGTTGCTGACTTTGAGTATCGCGGCTTCATCTCAAATGTTAGAGAAACTTCTGCAGGACACGAGGGGTTAGTAACGCTTCAAAACAGACTTATCGGTAGTCTTTCTACTGTGAAGATGCCGGTAAATGAACTTAACGCTGGTATTTCTGCAATAAAAGCGACTGTGCACGAGAAGCGAGTTCTTATTGTTTTGGATGATGTTGGTAATGTAGAGCAACTAAATGCTTTAGTTGGCAACAGAGACTGGTTTTATGAAGAAAGCAGAATCATTGTTACCACAAGAGATAGAAGTGCCTTGCCCGATCATCTTGTCAACAAGTTGTATGAGGTCAGGGAGTTGGATTCGTCTCAGGCGCTTGAACTGTTTAGCTACCATGCGCTGCGAAAAGAAAAGCCCCCTGATGATTTCCTGGCCCTGTCCGAGCAGATTGTGTCTCTCACAGGTGGGCTACCGTTGGCTCTTGAAGTATTCGGCTCTTACCTATTTGATCGGAGGAGAATAGAGGAATGGAGAGGCAGTCTGCAGAAACTGAAACATATTCGTCCCGGCAATCTTCAGGATGTGTTAAAGATAAGTTATGATGCTCTAGACGATCAAGAGAAGTGCATCTTCCTTGACTTTGCATGTTTATTTGTGAAAATGAATATGAAGAGAGAAGATGCAATTGACATACTGAAGGGTTGTGGTTTTGATGGTGAGATAGCAATTGCTGACCTCACCACAAAATCTCTCATGAAGGTTTATGAAGACGGTATGCTGTGGATGCACGATCAAGTTAGAGACATGGGAAGACAAATCGTTAGACATGAAAGCGTTGTAGATCCTGGCATGCGTAGTAGACTTTGGGATCGTGATGAAATCTTGAATGTCTTCAAGGATGATAAGGTACAGAATCCACTATGGTACTTTTATTGTTCGCATATTCATGTGAGACAATTTCTAGATTAGATGATAATTGGCTTGATATTTCTTCACACAGTTTCTTATATATTTTTCGATACCTTGACAACAGGGAACAAGATGTATACAAGGGATAGTCTTAGACTTCGAATCATCGATAAGGATGGTGCGGGATCCAAGTGGTGACAGAGTTTCGTGGGACAACTTTCGAAAAAGCCCCAGTTTTAGCTCTGCAGTAACATACCTAAAGGAAAGGCACAAAGCATATCTTCAAAATCAATCTGAGAAAAAGAGAGAGGTTGTAATTTGCTCCAAACCCCTTGGAGCAATGGTCAATCTTAGACTTCTCCAAATTAATTTTGTGAATTTGTTCAAGTTTCTTCCAGCTGAGTTGAAGTGGTTACAATGGAAAGGTTGTCCTTTGAAATTTCTTCCTTCGGATTTTTCCCCTCGGCGACTTGCTGTCCTTGATCTTTCAAAGAGCAAACTTGTAAGTTTGTGGCGCGGGCGTAACAAGGTATGCTTCACGATTTGATCAATCATCTGCTTTATCCTTTTCTATCCTACTCTTTGGATGCTTTACACTTTTTACGATTTTCTAAGCTAGTTTTCTCTTTAATACAAAGGGCGATTTTGATTGTATTCCAGGTGCCAGAGCAATTGATGTTCTTGATTCTACACGAATGCTCTTATCTAACTGCTATACCTGATTTATCTGGTAACCGCGCCTTGGAAAAGATTGTTCTTGAGCTATGTGTTAATCTCAATAAACTTCATGACTCGGTTGGGAATTTGAATACATTAGTCCACTTGAACCTGAGAGGTTGTTCGAACCTTATTGAACTTCCCAGTGATGTATCTGGCCTGAGAAAACTTGAGAACCTAATCCTCACGGGTTGCTCAAAATTGAAAACACTGCCCAGCAACATGGACAGCATGGTATCATTGAAAGAACTTCTCCTTGACGAGACAGTGATAGAAAGTCTTCCTGAATCTATCTTCAAGCTTACGAAACTCGAAAGGCTCAGCTTGAACCGATGCAAATTTTTGAAAGGGCTACCTGAGTTGATTGGAAAGTTGTGTTCTCTCAAAGAAGTATCCCTTAATGGTTCAGCTTTAGAAAAACTACCCGATTCATTTGGATCTTTGGCAAACCTTGAGAGACTAAGTTTGCTCTGGTGTAATTCACTGACCACCATTCCGGATTCCATTGGACACCTGAATTCGTTAGTGGAATTTCTTACTTATGGTAGTCCTATCAAAGAACTGCCTGCGTCCATTGGTTCTTTGTCAAACTTGAGGGAGTTATCAGTGGGGCGAGGCGAGTTTATGAGAGAATTGCCTGATTCAGTTGGAGGTTTAAATTCTCTAGTTGTGCTACAAATAGATGAGACATTAATCACGAATCTCCCACATGAAATCGGTGCCTTGAAAACACTTGAGAAGCTTGAGATGAGGAAATGTGGATTTCTTAGATCATTACCGCAGTCAATCGGAAGCATGAGGGGACTAACTGCTATAGTCATAACCGATGCTACTATCACAGAGTTGCCAGAATCAGTAGGGATGTTGGAAAATCTTACCGTGTTGCGCTTGAACGGATGTAAACAGTTACGCAAGCTTCCAGCTTCAATAGGACAACTCAAGTCCTTGCACAGATTGCAGATGGCGGATACTGCGGTAACAGAACTACCTGAGAGCTTTGGAATGCTTTCTAGTCTGATGGTTTTAAAAATGAGAAAGAAGCATCAAAACAGGGAACACACAGAAGGGATCAATTTTATACTCCCATCTTCTTTCTCAAATCTGTCCTTGCTATATGATCTGGATGCTTATGCTTGTAATATATCTGGCAAAATTGTTGATGATTTCGAGAGGTTGTCATCACTCGAAACCTTGAACTTAAGCCGCAATAGTTTTTGCAGCCTTCCAGCCAGTCTCAGGGGACTGTCCGTTCTTAAGAAGCTTTTGTTGTCTCATTGTAAAAAGCTCAAGTCTCTGCCTCCGCTTCCCTCGAGTTTGGATGAAGTGAATATTGCAAACTGCACCTCATTAGAAAGTATCTCTGATATTTCAAACCTGCAAAACTTGGTGGAGCTGAACCTAACAAGTTGTGATAAAGTTGTCGATATTCCGGGCCTTGAATGCTTGAATTCCTTGGTGAGGTTGTATGCGAGTGGTTGCAATGCTTGCTCATCAGTTGTTAAGAAAAGACTTGCTAAGGTCCTCTTTCTCTCTCTCTCTCTCTCTCACACACACACACACACACACACGCATGCACGCGTATAGAAATTATAACTCAGTCATAGGTTTGGAAATTTTTGTTGCAGAGCTACTTGAGGAAAATACGCAATCTTAGCATGCCAGGAAGCAAGATACCAGACTGGTTTTCTCAAGGTGTGGTTACATTCTCTGAGAGAAAAAACTGCGTTCTCAAAAGCGTGATCATAGGCGTTGTAGTCTCTCTCAACCAACAAATACCAGATGAAATAAGAGAAGAACTCCCTGCAATAGTGGACATTCAAGCAAAGATCCTTGTAGTGGATCGTCCTACCTTCATTTCAGCATTGAACTTACAGGGAGTACCAAACACAAATGAAGACCAATTTCACTTGTGCCGATACCCGACTGGGTTTCCCTTGGTTTCTCAGTTAAAAGAAGGTTATAAGATACATGTGTGGAGGAGAGATCCGCCATTGATGAAAGGCGTTGAGCTGAAGAAGTGGGGGGTTCGTTTTGTCTACGAAGACGATGATGATTACGAGGGAGATGAAGAGTCATTAAATGAAAGCCAGCAATCCTTGTCACAAAAACTGGCCAACTTTTTCGGCTCGTTTGAAGAAGGTGACTACACCTGCACTCCTGAATCTAGTTCTAGTGCACATGAAGAAATAGTTCAAGAAACCAAAACAAGTGAACGACGATTATCATTATATGATCGAGGGTACTTCATTTCTTGCTTCGTAGTGCTCCCCCTCGTCTTTCTGTCATTGAGTTGGTTATGTGGGTGGCTATCAACTTAAACTGTCTGGTATCCTTCTGCGCTCGAGGTTCTGTATTTGATTCTCCCCTCCATTATCGCCTTTATCAAAAGCAGTCTGGTATCCTTCTGCTCTGTGAAACTTTAAAACTTTTATTTAGATGTGTGGGATCCATTAAGAACACGCTTTGATATTGGTGTGCTTTTGAAAAAAATTATTTCTGTTGTGTGAGAATAAATAGCTGTAAAATAAAGTTGTTGATTGTTTGGGGTTTTTTTTTTTTTTGTAAAAGTGTTTTTAACAAAAAAAAAAAAAAAAAAAAAAAGAAATCTTACATAAATTAGTGTGAATATGTTAGATGACTAAAAAAGATATGGTATTTAATGTGATATAATAATTGTCAAAAAGAATAACGTAGGGGCAAATATTGTAATTTTGTAAAAGATGTGGGGGCATGCTTGCCATTTACAAGTCTCTCTGCGACGGCTCCCTGAATCAACTTTGGCATCCTTCACAAGTCTCTCTGCGAGAGTCATCTTCCCAACACTGCTTGATTCTTTTTTTCCTTCTTCTTCATATCAGATTCATCATCCTTCTTCGAATCTGAGCTCTCAAACCCCTTTTCAACAAGATCCCACAACCCATGACACTTGAAAATGGTTTTCATCCTTATACTCCAAAACTCATAGTTATCGCCATTGAAGATCAATGCTCTCAACTCACTACTACCAGACCTTGCCATGTTAGACTCAGGTCACAGGCAACTCAAGCTCAATTTCGAGTTTCTTGGTAGTTCCTTCACATATCCAAACGCCTAGTATCAATTGACCGAACCTGGCTCTGAGGCTATGTTAACATTCATAAGACTATTATCTTATATATGAAATCAATCAATGAGAATTGGAGATTATGAATTCTGGAATTCAAAGGAAATTGCAGAGAGAAGAAGAAATTGGAAAACATGCTTCTGCATTCATTCCTTCACACGCACACACTGTGCACTTGAATATCGTTAGAAAGACGAGAAAGAATGGAATATTCTCTCATTACTGTTGACAATATCCAAAGGTTGTTAGAGTTGTTACCAAAATTAGTTAGTTAAGTAGCTTAGGCTACAAGTTACTCATGATGACTATATAAACTGTATTCTCATAGTTGTAAAGATCAATTCAGTATCAATGTAATCAATTACTTTCTCTCTCTCTCTCTCATTCCCTTCTCTTTTTTCTTCTTCAATACATGCTCTTTCTGCATCTTTATGTTTTCTGCATTTCTGTTAACATGGTATCAGAGCCATGGATTGATCTTTGGTGATCCTCTTCTGCTGTGGGTGAACGAGTTTTCGTACAAGCTTGGATGTTCGAGTGCGTTTTCTGATGATCGGGTCGGATTCGTCTGGATTGCACTTGAGGACCAGCAAAGCCTTGATCTTTATCTTTCTTCTCTGATTTTTCTGTTGGCAATATCTAATCGCAGGGTCTGTGGGCTGATGATCGATTTAGGGTTTTAGAGATTTGGGGATTCGAAGATTGAGATCGTGGAGAGGTGAAGAAAGCGAGTGTAATAACCGGTCCCGGGATTTACGTAAGAAAATGGGTATTTTTGTATTTTCATTAAGTTTGGAGGATACTTTCCTTTTTAAAATTGTTTTTGAGCCTTAATTGGTGAGCCCAAGGGTCCCACCCCCTGTTTTTGTTCCCGGTTCCCGGTTCCCGGTTCCCTTTCCCTTTTCCTTCTTTTCTTTTTTTTTCTTCTGAAAAGTCTTCTCAGTCTCTCTTCTCTCTTTCTTTCTCTGTCTTTTTCTCCCTCCCTCCGAGCAGAACGCGCACACACACACACCCACACACACCCATGCCCACACCTATAACTCTTTTATAACCCCGTGGTTGTGTTTTGGACGTCAAACCACGAAGAAACCACCCCGGAGACATTTCCCAGTTTTCCGGCGAGCACCGTCCCTTTCGAGGCAATTTCCAGCCAAACCACGGTTAGTTGGCCGGCGTGCAAGGTATCAATTTCTTCGTCTCGCTGAGTACTACAACTTTCCTTTTTTTTCACCTAATTTCATTGAGTATTGAAGAAGTTATGCTCATTTGAATCTTACCCAGTTCCGGCGGACACCCGTGGCTTCCAGGCTGTTTTCCGGCCAACTCCGACCACGATGACGGGAACCAAGGGTATATTTCGATTCCTTACCTTCGGGGCTTCAATTTGGTATATTGAATGACATGTTTTGGTTGAGTTTTGAGCTCCAACGGAGCTTGGGAATTTTCCGGCCGAAATCCGGCCTTCTCCCTCCTTGGAATCCGGCGAACCACCCAAACCCAAGGCCTTTGGGCCTTTCCTGCCAAGCCCAAACCCATTACCCTTTTAATTAGGCCTTTGGGCCGTGAGGTTCAAGCCCAAACCCATTTTCTGTTTTTACCCAAACCCAACCCATTTAAAACCCTAGCCCAAAACCCAAAGCCCAAAACCCTAACCCAAAACCCATTGACCCGTGACCCGTGACCCTGACCCGTTGACCCGTGACCTTGACCCGTTTGACCTGTTGACCTGGACCAGGATCCTTTGACCCGATCAACGTTGACTTTGACTTTAACGGTCAACGGTTAACGTTGACCGTTGACTTTTTGGGTTTTCGTGTGGGACCCTTCCTAGGCTAATTTCGACGTTCTGAACCCGTTTCTGATGTTCGTTTTCCCAAATTCAATCGTTTGAGTAGAGTTTGACTAAATGTACCATTTATGTGCTTAGGGGCGTTTAATTGTGGCGTTTCCGTCTTCGCTAGTGGCGTGGCTTTTCGACGGCGAAGTACTGTGAGTGGACCCCTTCTGAAAATGCATGTTTTAATGGTAGAATTGCATACACAGAAAAACATGACTTTACGATTATGTTTTATGAAACGTTTTGAGATAACATGTTTACTGAAGCTAGTTTGAATTATTACTATTTTTCCTATAACCCATGTTCTTATAGCATATCTGATGGATGACGATATGATATTTAGAACATGTTTAGAACACTTCTTTATAGTATAGATGATGGATGACTTTATACTATGAAGTTGATTTTCAATATATGTATGTTCACTGGTTTTGTACTTACCTAGTGGTCTTTTCCGCTATGGGATGTAGGGATAGATCCGGTCCGTCCCGGGTGACGGTTTGGTGTTGGCATAGGACCTGGAGTGTGTTTTCCTCTGACTGTCTGCTCAGAGACGGGGAGCCGGCAAGGGGCCTGAAGTGTATTTTCCTCTGACTGTGTGCTCAGAGACGGGGAGCTGGCATGGGGCCTGAAGTGTTATATCGGACATTCACTAGTGTTTATTATTTATGCGAATTATGATTTGAGACGCTGCACGACATGCTAGGTTTCGGAAAACCTATGTTTATCATTATATTTGTGTTTTCATAAAACCTGGGGATTAGTACGTTGATAACTGTTTTATTATATATATATCAACTTGGTCCACTCATGTTTGTTTTGCGCCCCCTTCAGGACTTAGAATCGAGGCATACAATCCCGACGTCCAGGCACTTCCGCATCGGCATCTTCGAGTCCTCTCGGTGTAGGACCCACTCTTTTATTTCATTCAATTTTATATTATTTTCTTTTAGTATTCTAGATTAGGGGTGTGCTCTGAACACGGTCCGTATTTGCATATTAATTATTCTTTTATATTTATAAACCTTATTTATCCCTTGTTTTCAGCATTTGCACTCAATAAATGGCTTACGTCACCCTCGGGTGTCGGCCAGCACGTGCCTATCCTGGTATTCGGGGAATATCGGGGTCGGGGCGTGTCAGCGAGAGTAAGAATTGTGTTCTGGGTTTCAAGATTCATGTTCTCAGGTTTTGTCTTAGATTACTAGTTTTCTTTCCAGCATATTAACTATTTGTGATAATGTCTCAGTGAGAATTTTCTTGGGAATTTTGGAAGTGTCAAGGCCGATAGACATATACTTCATATTTGTTAAGACTTCAAGGCAGAATGCCATATTTGAGAATCTTTAAGGCCAATTGCCATTTCTCAGTTGCTATGAAATTGTTGATTGCATTTCCCTAAGGCCAATTGCCGGGATTTTTTGTTGTCTAAAAGATTGTCTGTTAATTGGGTTTTCTGTGATATTGTATCTTGTGCTCCTTCGGGGTTGTTTTTCCGCTGTGATTGTTGAGGATTTCTTTCTACTTCGTTGGGGTTTTCTGGTAGCTGATTTGTTGAAGCTTCTATGATGGGGTTTTCTGATCATCCATCCTCTTCATCTTGGCTTAGTATTACCCGTCTTCTCCTCATGGTCATTTATCTGCCGCTGGTTGTGCTTGATGCCCCAATGCCCTTCTACTTTGAGCATTCTTTGCGTTTTATACCGCCCTTCCAGGACTTTGATGATCAGCTTCTCTGCCATTTGAGGCTCCAACAGCTTTCCTTGCCTCAACTTCTTGTGGAAACAGAAGCTTTATTGTGTTCCAAAGAACCATGTTGACGGTGCAAGATCTACTATTGCTGATTAGCTGTCTACACTTGGGGCACCTCTTCCCACATTTATCAGCAGCGGACCGCAATCACTTCTTCTTACAGAAACTGTGCCCACAAGGAGTAGTACTTGGTTCAAAGAAAATCTCCAAGCAGATAGCGCAAGAAAGTTCTTCCCTGAGAAAATTTGCTTCTTCAATGGCGTTTCTTGTATGCCAATTTGTTCGAAAAAGGCCGATTGCCAAGAGTGTGTTGAATGCATTTTGTTTCCTCCATAAGGCCGATAGCCGGAGTAACGTTCTTGAAAAGTTTTGTTTGTTGTTATTATGTGCAACTCCATTAAGGGCGATTGCCGGCGTGTAGTTCTTGATCCCTTTCTTCATTGAAGGCCGATTGCCGAAGAAGGTTGTGTTTCTTGATTTCTGTGATTGTAAGAAGTTGATTGCTGGATGGTCTGCTTCAATCTCAAACTGGGCAATCCCAGTTGAGATTGAGGGGGGATGTTGACAATGTCCAAAGGTTGTTAGAGTTGTTACCAAAATTAGTTAGTTAAATAGCTTAGGCTGCAAGTTAGTCATGATGGCTATATAAACTGTATTCTCATAGTTGTAAAGATCAATTCAGTATCATTGTAATCAATTACTTTCTCTCTCTCTCTCTCATTCCCTTCTCTCTTTTCTTCTTCAATACATGCTCTTTCTGCATCTCTGTGTTTTCTGCATTTCTATTAACAATTACATCATGTAAATCTAACCATCAATTTCAACTATCCTATGAGATAGTGACATGTGGCATAAATCATCACTTACCCTAAGATTACATTTTAGCTGCACACTTGGATTGTGGTCCAAGGGCTTACCATAAAACTGAATTTTACACTTAACCTCTACAATTCCAACAATTACACTTACAACCAACATTATATATATGATATAATTATTTTATATATGACATGAGAAAATTTCCTTCTTAATGAAATTGTGATTTCACTGTTCCATAAAGGGGTACAATTCAGGCAATGCAGCGCATGAGAAGGGATTTAACGTTGATGATCCAAGCTTATGCGAGGAGGTTGGAGGAATGAGCCTAATCCTTATCTTTGTAAGGTAGATTTTTTTATTTGTTAGAAGTATATTGAAATATTTTCGTCATTGTTATTGAGGTGTGGAGCTACATGCAGCATGCTAAATGTTGGAAGTTCTTTTTCTTCTTTTGTTTTAAGGGGATCATGATAGCTGTTTGCACTCTGATGAAGTTTTTCTCTTTGCCATCTTGGGTTTTTAGTATAACGATATATTTTATACCAAAAGAAATGGAGAGGTATTTTCAAATCTAGCCGTTGTATTTTGAGTACAACGATATTGGTTACTTTAATGAAACTACCGTTGAATTTGAATCAATTGTTCCAGATAAAGAGCTGGGCCCCTAAAAATGGGCCAAAGGCAATCTCTAATCGAATGGGCTATGTTAAACTCCATTAAGATAATAGTCCTGCAAGAAATTATTTTTTAATAAACACTGTCAGACCATATTTATATCTCATCTCTAATCAGAGGGGGCTATTTTTTAGCCCCTCGATATTTTTTTAAGTTTGTTCTTCAATTTTATTGGTTAATTGAATTAAACTACTATATTAAAATAAGGTTTCCGAACATATTTTGAGTGCCACTTGTCGCTAACTGAATAAACCCTAGGACATATTTTGAGTGCCACTTGAAGATGTGGCCATTTGAAAATTATTAAAAAAAATAAAATAAAAGAAAGTTTATTGGAAGAGGTAAGAGAGGAGTGTGCATAAAAAGAGTGTTGGTGAAGAATTGAAATAAAATGAGATAAGATAGTATGGAAAGGTGAAAATGATGCGAGAAATAGTGTAGAAATGTTTTAGATATAGGACGAAAATTAGATTTTTTATTTTTTATTTTTATTTTGCCTTAAAAAAAAAATCCAGCTAGGCCCAACTGAAGAGGCTTGCTGGTTGGCTAAAGATTGCTAGCCCCTGGTCATATGGTTGGATTTTTTGGCCCAGACCTTGATTAGAGATGGGTTTTGTGTAAAAAAATAGTTATTTTTTGGCCTATAGTCCTATGACTATGACTGGCTCGGTTGGAGATAACATAAAAGAAGAACTACATTTGGGCAGCTTCTTTGACCAAATAATGACCAGATAGACTCTATATAATTATAACTCAAACATTGATTAGAGTTGAGTTTTTGAACAAATGGATCAATTTTTTAGCTCCATTGGAGGTGGCCTAAGTCAGCAACTCTCCATCCAGTCTATTACCCACCAGTGATTTAGCTCATAGTCAACAAGTCTTCATTTATTGGTAACGGGTAACTTGGACAAGGTTGAAGAGTCTTCCTTTCCATGTGCATAGTATATAGCATCAATAATGTCCATGTAGGGACCAGTGAGGCAGGCTCCTTCACACGAGGAATATTTTTGTATGTTCAAAATACGAAATGATACATGTTTGTATATTAATTTATGTTAAAATAATTAATAATTTAAAAAATAATTTTTTTACAACTTATATAATAACGGATGATGTAACACTGTATTATCGATATAATGAAAAATTTATGCTTCAACGCAAGTTTGAAATATTCCTGTAATTCAGAATATCGCATGTAAAAGAAAAGTAAACAGATCCATTTAACGGTGATTTACGTAAGCTCAGAGTAACTGTGCCCACATCTTAGTTAAACGAACGGCCATAACGTCGAACGCGTAGACGCGCAAACGAGGCAAATGGCGGGAGAAGACGACGACGGCGACGCCGTTTCGTCAACCCCGGGTGGCTTCCGGCTACGCTGGGACGTGTTCCTGAGTTTCAGAGGAGAAGACACCCGCTCAACAATCACGAAGAGCTTGTACGAGGCCCTCAAAAGCCGCGGCGTCCGAGTCTTCTTAGACGACGACGGTTTGAACCGCGGGGACGACATCGCCCCGAGCCTGCTGGAAGCGATCGACGACTCGGCGGCCACAATCGTCGTCTTGTCGCGGAGATACGCCGATTCGAGGTGGTGCTTGGAGGAGCTGGCTAAGATATGCGAGAGCAGCAGGAGGTGTCTGATTCTGCCTGTGTTCTACCAAGTGGATCCCTCCGACGTCCGTCGACAGAGGGGCCCGTTTTCTGAACATTTTTCAGCTCACGAACTGCAGTATGGAAACGCCGTCGTCTCGAGGTGGAGGAGCGCCATGGCCAAAGTCGGTGGCAAAGCCGGTTACGTTTGCAACTCCTCCAGGTAGTAATTAAATCAGTAATAGTACTAAAATTGATTCATAACTAATATCTGTTAAAATCCCACTCAATCAGTTAAAGATCTGTTAAAACCCTAGCTAGCTAACAGCAGCATGCAGAAATTGAAATGATTAGGAATTTGATTATTTAATGTTTAAGGTTTTTTGGAGTCTATTGGAAGTATGAATTAACTGAGTAAATCTTACGGCCTAGTTTACTATTTGTTTATTCATATTCATATATAATATGGTTTGAGTTTTGGCTGCAGCATGCATTTGGATCTGGGGATTTGTCAAATCTCAGTTTTATATAATATCTTCTTCCCAATTAACTATCCTTCTCATTCAGGTTACAATTTAAAGTTTCACACTGCAATTAGGGCTGAAAAACTAAGTCAAAATATCTAAGATTAAGATTATGGCACAAAACCGAACGCAGTAGCATTCTGGGAGTCATACAGCAGCCCCATTCCGTAGGATAAAGCTTTGTTGTTGTTGTCTGATTGAAGCAAAATGTTAATCAAATTAAGTTGGTCATAGTTTTTTTCCAATTGATCACGTGATTCCTCTCTTGTTTAGTTTGCTTCATGTCTTTGAAATCTTAATCCAAAAGATTAGAGGTGTAAAAGCTAAAGTTATCTTTTGTGCTCATCACCCCAAGAGGCAAACTAATGTAGTTGTGGTCATGTAATTTGACAGCAAGGAAGCAGAGGTGGTGTTGGCAACAGTAAGTTGGATGTTCGATCCAATGGCGTTCGAGTGCTCGGAATTCATGACATGGGTGGTGTTGGCAAGACGACTCTTGCCAAGGCCCTTTTTAACAGACTTGTTGCTTACTTCGCGCATCGCGGCTTCATCTCAAATGTTAGAGAAACTTCTGCAGGACACGAGGGGTTAATATCGCTTCAAAACAGACTTATCGGTAGTCTTTCTACTATGAAGATGCCGGTAAATGAACTTAACGCTGGTATTTCTGCAATAAAAGCGACTGTGTACGAGAAGCGTGTTCTTATTGTTTTGGATGATGTTGATAATGTAGAGCAACTAAGTGCTTTAATTGGCAACAGAGACTGGTTTTATGAAGGAAGCAGAATCATTGTTACCACAAGAGATAGAAGTGTCTTGCCCAATCATCTTGTGAACAAGTTGTATGAGGTCAGGGAGTTGGATTCGTCTCAGGCGCTTGAACTGTTTAGTTACCATGCACTGCATAAGGAAAAGCCCCCTGATGATTTCCTGGCCCTGTCCGAGCAAATTGTGTCTCTCACAGGTGGGCTACCGTTGGCTCTTGAAGTATTTGGCTCTTACCTATTATATCGGAGGAGAATAGAGGAATGGAGAGACAGTCTACAGAAACTGAAACGTATTCGTCCCGGCAATCTTCAGGATGTGTTAAAGATAAGTTATGATGCTCTAGACGAGCAAGAGAAGTGTATCTTCCTTGACTTTGCATGTTTATTTGTGAAAATGAATATGAAGAGGGTTGTGGTTTTGATGGTGAGATAGCAATTGCTGATCTCACCGCAAAATCTCTCATGAAGGTTTATGAAAGCGGTATGCTGTGGATGCACGATGAAGTTAGAGACATGGGAAGACAAATCGTTAGACATGAAAGCGTTGCAGATCCTGGCATGCGTAGTAGACTTTGGGATCGTGATGAAATCTTGAATGTCTTCAAGGATGATAAGGTACAGAATCCACTATGGTACTTTTATTGTTCACATATTCATGTAGCACAATTTCTAGATTAGATGATGATTGGCTTGATATTTCTTACCACAGTTTCTTATATATTTTTCGATACCTTGACAACAGGGAACAAGATGTATACAAGGGATAGTCTTAGACTTCGAATCATCGATAAGGATGGTGCGGGATCCTAAAGGAAAGGCACTTTCGAAAAAGCCCCAGTTTTAGCTCTGCAGTAACATACCTAAAGGAAAGGCACAAAGCATATCTTCAAAATCAAGCAGAGAAAAAGAGAGAGGTTGTAATTTGCTCCAAACCCCTTGGAGCAATGGTCAATCTTAGACATCTCCAAATTAATTTTGTGAATTTGGAAGGGAAGTTCAAGTTTCTTCCAGCTGAGTTGAAGTGGTTACAATGGAAAGGTTGTCCTTTGAAATTTCTTCCTTCGGATTTTTCCCCTCGGCGACTTGCTGTCCTTGATCTTTCAAAGAGCAAACTAGTAAGTTTGTGGAGCGGGCGTAACAAGGTATGCTTCACTATTTGATCAATCATCTGCTTTATCCTTTTCTATCCTACTCTTTGGATGCTTTACACTTTTATGATTTTCTAAGCTAGTTTTCTCTTTAATACAAAGGGCGATTTTGATTGTATTCCAGGTGCCAGAGCAATTGATGTTCTTGATTCTACACGAATGCTCTTATCTAACTGCTATACCTGATTTATCTGGTAACCGCGCCTTGGAAAAGATTGTTCTTGAGCTATGTGTTAATCTCAATAAACTTCATGACTCGGTTGGGAATTTGAATACATTAGTCCACTTGAACCTGAGAGGTTGTTCGAACCTTATTGAACTCCCCAGTGATGTGTCTGGCCTGAGAAAACTTGAGAACCTAATCCTCACCGGTTGCTCAAAATTGAAAAAAATGCCCAGCAACATGGACAGCATGGTATCATTGAAAGAACTTTTCCTTGACGAGACAGTGGTAGAAAGTCTTCCTGAATCTATCTTCAAGCTTACGAAACTCGAAAGGCTCAGCTTGAACCGATGCAAATTTTTGAAAGGGCTACCTGAGTTGATAGGAAAGTTGTGTTCTCTCAAAGAAATATCCCTGAATGATTCAGCTTTAGAAAAACTACCCGATTCATTTGGATCTTTGGCAAACCTTGAGAGACTAAGTTTGCTCTGGTGTAATTCACTGACCACCATTCCAAATTCCATTGGACACCCGAATTCGTTAGTGGAATTTCTTACTTATGGTAGTCCTATCAAAGAACTGCCTGCGTCCATTGGTTCGTTGTCAAACTTGAGGGAGTTATCAGTGGGGCGCGGCGAGTTTATGAGAGAATTGCCTGATTCAGTTGGAGGTTTAAATTCTCTAGTTGTGCTACAAATAAATGAGACATTAATCACAATTCTCCCACATGAAATCGGTGCCTTGAAAACACTAGAGAAGCTTGAGATGAGGAAATGTGGATTTCTTAGATCATTACCGCAGTCAATCGGAAGCATGAGGGGACTAACTGCTATAGTCATAACCAATGCTACTATCACAGAGTTGCCAGAATCAGTAGGGATGTTGGAAAATCTTACCGTGTTGCGCTTGAACGGATGTAAACAGTTACGCAAGCTTCCAGCTTCAATAGGACAACTCAAGTCCTTGCACAGATTGCATATGGTGGATACTGCGGTGACAGAACTACCCGAGAGCTTTGGAATGCTTTCTAGTTTGATGGTTTTAAAAATGGGAAAGACGCTTCAAAAGAGGGAACACACAGAAGAGATCAATTTTATACTCCCAACTTCTTTCTCAAATTTATCCTTGCTATATGATCTGGATGCTCGTGCTTGTAATATATCTGGAAAAGTTGATGATTTTGAGAAGTTGTCATCACTCGAAACCTTGAACTTAAGCCGCAATAGTTTTTGCAGCCTTCCAGCCAGTCTCCGGGGACTGTCCGTTCTTAAGAAGCTTTTGTTGCCTCATTGTAAAAAGCTCAAGTCTCTGCCTCCGCTTCCCTCGAGTTTGGATGAAGTGAATATTGCAAACTGCACCTCATTAGAAAGTATCTCTGATATTTCAAACCTGCAAAACTTGGTGGAGCTGAACCTTACAAGTTGTGATAAAGTTGCCGATATTCCAGGCCTTGAATGCTTGAATTCCTTGGTGAGGTTGTATGCGAGTGGTTGCAATGCTTGCTCATCAGTTGTTAAGAAAAGACTTGCTAAGGTCCTCTCTCTCTCTCTCTCTCTCACAAATACACACGCATGCACGCGTATAGAAATGGTAACTCAGTCATAGGTTTGGAAATTTTTGTTGCAGAGCTACTTGAGGAAAATACACAATCTTAGCATGCCAGGAAGCAAGATACCAGACTGGTTTTCTCAAGGTGTGGTTACATTCTCTGAGTGAAAAAACTGCGTTCTCAAAAGCGTGATCATAGGCGTTGTAGTCTCTCTCAACCAGCAAATACCAGATGAAACAAGGGATGAACGCCCTGCAATAGGGGACATTCAAGCAAAGATCCTCGTAGTGGATTTTCCTACCTTCACTTCAGCATTGAACTTACAGGGAGTACCCAACACAAATGAAGACCAATTTCACTTGTGCCAATACCCGACTGGGCATCCCTTGGTTTCTCAGTTAAAAGAAGGTTATAAGATACATGTAACGAGGAGAGATCCGCCATGGATGACAGGCGTCGAGCTGAAGAAGTGGGCGATTCGTTTTGTCTACGAAGGTGATGATGAGTATGAAGGAGATGAGGAGTCATTAAATGAAAGCCAGCAATCCTTGTCAGAAAAACTGGCCAAGTTTTTCGACTCGTTTGAAGAAGGTGACTGAACTCCTGAATCTAGTTCTGGTGTTGAAGAAGGAGAACCGAGGAAGTGAACAAAGATTGTCATAATATGATCGAGGGTACTTTATTTCTTGCTTCGTAGTGCTCTCTCGTCTTTCTGTCATCTAGTTGGTTGTGGTTGTGGCTATCAACTTAAATAGTCGGGTATCCTTCTGCACTCAAGGTCCTGTATTCGATTCCTTCCTCCTTTATCGCTTTTATAGAAAACAGCATGGTATCCTTCTGCTGTGTTGAACTTAAAAACGTTTATTTAGATGTATGGGATCCATTAAGGGCTAGTTTGGTATTACGATGTTTTTCTTAAAAGAAACAAGAACTGCTTTTGTTGTGCTGTGAGAATAAACCAGTGTAAAATAAAGTTTTTGAGTGTTTGGTAAACTTTTTTTTTTGTAATAGTGCTTTTAACAAAAAAACAAAAGTGTCTTGAGTCTGTGAATGTGGTAGATGATTAAAAAAGATATGATATTTAATGTGATATAATAATTGTTAAAGAGAATATTGTAAGGGCAAATATTGTAAAATAAGTAAGGGTATACTTGTCATTTGAAAATTTCATTAAATGAACATCATCACTAAGCTTTGAAAAAAAAAAAAACTTTTTTTAGAAGCATGGTAGAACACATTTTTTTTCGTTTTACCATACACATTTGATGTTCCAGATTTGTTAATAAACTGCTTTCTTTAGAAAAGCACCACAATCCTAATCCAGGCTTAAAATGACGCTTTGATTGATAAATCCCTTTGATCTGCTCTTTTTCCTGATTGAAATTAGTCAAACGACGTCGTTGTTGAGCCAATGTGATGCATCGTGTTGATAGCGTTTAGGGTTCGTAAGCGAAAACCCAAGAACTTGATGCAGCGGATGTTGAAAATTACGAAGCCAAAAATGATACGAGAAAACTGTAGGACAAAGATACAACCTCGATTGAGAAAACAGCGATCAAGAACGAAAAATGGTTGAAATTTAGTTTCCCTTACACCGGAAAAGAAATGTTCTTCTCTAAGTTGAATTACTTCATGTAAATGTACAACCGTGACAAGCCTGGACATACCACTACAGTTCCCCTACACATAAAACAGATACTGGATATATCAAAAGAGCTAGAACTACGGATGATATGGCACAACTAATTACAAATTTTCCTACCCCTCAACGTCGAAATGAAAATTTATACAAAAATCTTCTTAATCCGGTTTATTTCTTTTTCGGTGTCCTTTTCATGCTGGCTCTCCGAGCGACATCCCATGCTTTTTGTGGGGCGTGGACTCCCAGCTGGGAAGCGAAAAATGATTCGTATCCAGGCGAGTCAAAAGCAAATCCAGTGTGTTTTGATCCCTCCCTGGGGAGTTGAGCTACGGCAAAGCTCCTTGCCTCAGCTGGTGTGAGCTGGTTTCCGATTTCCAGTAAATCTTCCCTGCTTCTACCTTCGGGCTCATGCCTGTGAACTTCCTGAATTATTTGATAATCGAACGGGAAGAACCATCTCTGGATCCTGTATCCAAAAAACATCGATTAATTCATCAAATAACGAAGGGAAAACCACCCCTCCCCCTATTGAAAAGCTGCAGATTGCAACGGAGATCTCATTTTCTTACCCTTGGTAAACGAAGTCACCAAAAAGTGCAAAAACTGGGACTAGCAGAAGTGTAAAGTAGAAATAGAAGGTACTCATCAGGACGTATATGACGTAATAAAGATTTTTCTGCAGTACAAATAAATCAGTTAATATCTCAAATCAAAATCTCCACGAACAACCAAATACGAAGATAAAGAGACCCACCTTCTGGTCTATGATACAATATATGAAGATAAATATAAACCACGCTGCAATGCTTCCTCCAACACTAATATAATGCCACCTTGTGATTGAATTGCACATCATAATCAAACGAAAGTTGACTGTCACTACAACACAAGTAAAGGCCATTGTGCTGACATCCCAAAGTCCAAACATCTTTCCGGATGAATTTTGACCACGATCACTCGAGGAAGTGACAAAATAATAGAAGATTAAGGATTGGTAAACTGAGAAGAAGCCCCATACGGCCACAACCCTCCATTTGAAAAATGCATTTCTTATTCCCTCCTTGTAGAGTTCAGGGTACTTCTTGGAGAGGGCTGCACTCACATCCTGATGATAAAGAACAGAAGTTGACAAAAAAAGAGTTTATACGCCTCGTCCACAAAAAAAGCAACGGCCCAAACAATAATTTCTCCCAGGGCGCAATTTAAGAAAATTGGTATTATTGAGTGTATGGACAGATACAATACCTTGTCAAAAAGCCCGACAATGATAACAGGCAAGGCTGTGAATATGACATTATACAATGACTGAAACCAATCATCGTAGAATCTTTGACCAGAAAATCCAGTTTGGAAGGTGAACCAAAATTGAGTCAATGTGAATGTAAGATTCTTGTAAAAGAAGTATGTAATAACCTGAAAAATGCAATAAGATTTGTCAGCTCGTGCCCACCCGACAAATGTTAAAGTTTTGAAAGTTACAAGAAATCCATACCTTGCATAATCTAATATATGACCACCGTCCATGCACAAGCAGTAAATCAGTAAGAAAACGGAACTGGGCAATAGCAAAATCACTAGCCATCACTGCTTGCATTCCTTCTTGCCCACTTATTCCAACGCCAACATGAGCAGCTTGGATCATGCTCACATCATTGGCACCGTCACCAATGCTCAGTGTTATCTTCTTTGCACCTTTTTTTACCATACTTGTCACCTAAAGACAGTGGCAATGTTATTAGTAAACTACATAAATATTATATATATTAGAGACAAAATTTTAAGAACTAAAACTCGTTTCCTTATGCTTCTCTAGTGCAGATATTTTAGCAACGTTACATCCTTAATTAAACCATGTTAAACAAATAGAAATTCATAAAGGTACTATATAATTCAATTCCATTTTCATCACAGGCTTATTACTCAAACACATAATCTTAAGAGTTAAAATTCCATTGGAAAACTCACCTGTGCTTTCTGTAAAGGGGAAACCCGACAGCAGACAACTGAGTTACAATTCAAGCTCAAGTTCAGTAGCGTCACTCGTAGAATGGGGTCTAAGGCATACATCAAGCACTTCCCATCAATTACAAGTGCTAGTTTTGGGTGAGACACACTGTGAAGATAGTTCTGCGCTTCCTCAAGGCACCTCCTTAGTTGTTTTTTTACTTCTTCTCTAATGACACGTGCAATTTCCACTTGGTCTCCCTAACACCAGAATCAGAACGTACATGTAAGGGGAAAATATCGTGGTTGATAGTGATTTCTAATGTATGTAAAGGCTATACGTGCAAGCTAATAACTTTTTGCATACCCTGTCCTCAACTTCCCTAATCAAATCAGTTTCTGAACTGATAATGAACTGTTTCATTTCATTGTTGATCAAATTGCAGGCTGCAGCAAATTTAAGGAAAAAAAAGAGATAAATGATATCAGAGAGAGAGAGAGAGAGAGACCGAAAGAGTGATGGTGAGTGAACAAAGGTGAAGGGAATAAAGAAGCCCCAGCTCTCATAAGATACCAACTCACCATAAGCTATATTTATTGCAGTTTCCATCTTGTCCCCCGTTAGCACCCAAATCTTAATACCAGCTCTTGATAGAGTCTCTATGCAATTTGGAACTCCTTCTTGAAGCTTGTCTTCAATGGCAGTGCATCCAATCAAAATGAGATCTTTCTCTATGAGTTCTGCCACCTTCATTGATTTCAAAATTATTTTCAATAATTAATACCAACATCAATAAATAATGAGAGAGAGAGAGAGAGAGAGAGAGAGAGAGAGAGAGAGAGAGGGAGGGGGAGGGGTTGGTTGTTAAAACAAAAACGAAATGGATGCATAGAGGAATAAAACAGAAAACGACTCAAAGAAATAAAGGTAATGAAGTTATAACAGTTCATGCCAAATCTTGAAAGTGACACCGTTATACTACCAAAACCAGATTCAACAGAACATACCTCATCCAACTTCTTTTCACGATCCCTTAGAGAGGATTTAGCCTGAATAAATTTCTCATTCCAGCTTTCATATGTATCAGGACTTAAATCTCTATAGGCCAGGCAAAGAGTACGTAATCCAGCAGATCCAAATAATTCCAAGTGTTCCCTAGATACTTTTTTCAAATCATCTTGTCCATATGCCAATCTCTCGTAGATTACATTATCAGCACCCTGTCAATAACAGGTTCCTGACATAATGTTAATTTATTTGCCAACTGCTCAGCAGTTTTCATCAAATATAAAAGCCTCAATACGGTATTACCTTGCAGTACAAAACAAGCCTGCCATCCGTGTAACGGCATACAACAGACTGACGCTTCCTCGTACTAGTTAATCAATAGAAATTGCAATAAATGTTAAGTCAATCAACCATGAAATTATATAAGTACGTGGCCCACAAAATAAAAGTGAACAAATGTGTTCAAGGACATAACCCACCTATTAAATTCAAGTACATTGAGAATCTCGTAAGACACATCTTGGACTTTACCGACTTTCTCGGTGTGAGATTCACGCACATATATTGTTGTCGGTGTACGTCTGAGAAAAAGGAAGATATCAACTTTAAATTAAGCTAGACTAACTGACAACAGCTCTCTCAAAGCACTTCTAGCAGAACCAGAAAAAGAATGGAGAGCAACATTTTATTAGCACAAATAAATAGACACCATTC
Source organism: Pyrus communis (assembly GCF_041283825.1). Classification (NCBI taxonomy): domain Eukaryota; kingdom Viridiplantae; phylum Streptophyta; class Magnoliopsida; order Rosales; family Rosaceae; genus Pyrus; species Pyrus communis. The sequence continues at coordinate 4,725,071 of NC_142580.1, read as the reverse complement.
AAACATTTGAAATATAGATCGGATGGAAACAAATTCATGGATCAAATAAAAAAAGGTTGGTGTTAAAGGATGTGAAACTGAACCTCCCTTCACACATCTGTCACTATGTGACTTAAAAGTTGAAATATAGACAAGTATGACAATAGCAATCCCAGTCAATAGGACAGAACTGAGAAGTGTATACCTGTAAAAGAAGAAGCCGAAGTTCTTTGCAGCAATTACCAAAGCAGACTCATCAGGGGATGCAGCTTGATATGTGATTTTTTCCGGGGACTCATCACCCTCAGGAAGCACCGTGTGACATATAGCAAGGCATCTGAAGAATTCCTACCAATAGAACAAAATCTATCAATATAAGTATTATAATATTCCTTTCTGGTAAGTTAGAGAATCAGAGAAACTAATTTAGCCGTCGCAAGAATAATCCTTTATGGAATTCCCTCTAAGAAAATAAACTCCCATAAACCCTACAGACCCGTAAAACAAGATGCAAAGAGAAAAACTACAAGAGAGTGCAAACAGCTATCATAATCCCCTAAAACAAAAGGAGAAAAAGAACTTCCAACATTTAGAATGCTGCATGTAGCTCCACACCTCAGTAACGATGACAAAAATATTTCAATATACTTCTAACAAATAAAAAAATCTACCTTACAAAGATCAGGATTAGGCTCATTCCTCCAACCTCCTCGCATAAGCTTAGGATCATCAAAGTTAAATCCCTTCTCATGGGCTGCATTGCCTGAATTGTACCCCTTTAAGGAACAGTGAAATCATAACTTCATTAAGAGGGAAATTTTCTATCTCATATATAAAATAATAATATCATATAATATATACATGTGTATAGAGAGAGAGAGAGAGAGAGAGAGAGAGATATACCTCATCAAGTTTTATACCATTCCGCTCTGCTATTCCCCTTTCAATTTCAGTGATACCAGTTCCATAGACCTCCCCTCCAATTGAACACTTAAAGAACTCCATCAAGTTTCTTGTTAGAGTTCCAGTTTTATCAGAAAAGATGTATTCCACCTGACCAAAGGATAGACTGTCACCATTAATAAAAGCAAATTGATAGATTTCAATAAAAACATTCCACAGTTATACTAAAACAGTGCAAATTTTTCTAATTGCGCAGAGGAAGTAATAAATAGCATAGTTAATAAATTCGAGTATTATAGACTACATGTTTATAAAAAAAAAACTTCCCTTTTCCATACACGTATTAATGATTCGTTAAATTGCACGTTTTTTAAAACTCCAGCGTACAATACACGTACTTTTCATGTTTAAAACACAGTTTTCGTTAATATACATATAAAATTCAAGCATTCTACCTGTATTTTAACATATTGAATAAATAAAGGGAGACCCAAGCCAACAAGGCTCCCCGATAAAAATGTATAAAAAATTTTAAATAAATATTAGTTAAAAAGTATCGGCCGAATTTTTTTAAGTATTATTTTAACAAAGTTGCCGAATAATGCAGTACGTATTTTTCACGTTACTAACTGTGATAAATAGTAATAAGATTACAAAGTAAACAAAAATAGTACCAAATAATTGTTTTCCCCAGAATAAATTAGAGAGAAAAAAAAAACCTTGTGCTATTAGAATGCCAGTTTGGGATTAACTTACCTGTCCAAGTTCCTCATTCAAATTCGAAGTCCTAGCCAAAGCAGGGGTATTGCTTTCGACATGGTACATACGCAAGTCATTATTGATATATTGGGTAGACTGGATAAATTTGATCATCTGCAATCCATAAAATATTTTAGTAGAGTTTTCTACCCATCAAAAATAGCATTATACATTTAAGTAGCAGGCAGATGCATCATTGACCGAAGAAACTTGCCTCAATGGAAACATAAAGAGAAATAGGGATTATTGTTGAGTACAAAGTAATGAGGGTAAACATCGTCAGAAGGATAACCTATAAGACCGATAAACAATATAAGCAAAAAGATATAGTCCAACATGAATTACTCAAAGAAATCCACTCTACAACAATTATTCTGCTGAAGCTAGAATGTTACCAGAAAACGGTTATTAGGGTCAAATGAGCTGTATGATGAGTCAGCATTCTTTTTCCCCCGGAGACCTAAGTAGTAGTACTTGTGGTTGATGAATACACCACTACAGAATTTCATAAACCAAAAACATCATCATGATGTGGAAAAAAAAAATGTAAAGAATTTGAGTGGAAATATAAATTTCAAAGGAAAATACACAATCAAATTACAGGATAGCATATTCTCATACCTGCCAATAGCTCCAATCAAACACAACATAAAGAGAAAAGCAAAAAGTGCGAGTATCAGTTTGTCAAGTTTCCTCTCCAGTGTACTTCTTTTCGAAGGAACATTCATGGCATTCATCATAACCTGCAAACCAAAATAGAAGATTACCAATAATTCATTAGTATGGACAGAATATACATAATGAAGGAGGAGGAGGAGGAGGAGGAGGAGGAGGAGGGGGAGGAGGGAAAACAGTGGGTACCAATAGGATAAGATGGGAATGCAAGTAGCTTCTTATAACACACATGAAACATACTTTAAAATAAGGACTTGATACCCTTCAGAATCAAAGAGAAACAACTAAGAGGAATGGGACATGTAAAAAAAGCATGTGTAAGACAATAGCACAAAAGTACTTTTTTCTGAAGGGGAATCTGAGTCACAAACATCTACTGAAGTAAGAACACTGACAGACAGAAGGAAACTGCTCCAAGAATTCACGTTTACTACACTCTACACATGTAAACATAAAGGGTGGGAGTTAAAATAAGAGGCATTTAATTTACTCCACTTCTTGATAACATACCTTGGTTTCATGACCTGTAAATATAACAGTCGCAACAATGTACTCAGTATTCCTGAGACTGCAACCCTGTAAAAATATAGCAAAGTCGCAATTCCAATGAGTTTTCCAGGTCAATTTCACAGGTATATAGGAGCCGAAATCAAATCAAACAAACGATACAAGACCATTGGGGATCAATAATACAAAGATTAACATGGTTCACAACTCTATAATTAGTAGTTGACAAAAAACAATTCATGCACACCAACTAGTTCCACAGAAAATTGATATGCAAGATTGTAAAATATAGACCATTTTTATCAGCAAAAATGAGTGCAAATCCATGAGAAGTTATTAAAATCACGTTCTAAAATAAATTCCAATATTGAGAAACAAAAACAATATCATACTCGCAGCAAAAGTTGGTTTGGAGATAGAGGTAACGTCTGCTTGTCAATAATGAGATTTCCAGTGAAGGTGTACAATGAATTGTTAGGTTGTTCACACTGCACTTCTCCTGCAATTAGGAATTAAACGTTCATCAGTAAGGCATTCATCAGAATCATCACAACTGCAACAAATGACTCGTCAATTTAGCAATCAAATTTCACACCCATCGCATTTAACAAGATTACTTAAATCATTGTTTGAAGAACACTCAAGTATATGAATGTACAATTATAAAGACTTGCTGAATTGCAGGTTAACAGGAAATACTAAACCTTTGAATTCAGATGCTTTCTCAGGAGTCGAGTAATCCCAAGTCTTTTCTAATGCTTTTCGGATCTTCAAATTAGTCTCCCCGTCCAAATTTGCAGTCTGTTACCCAAAAAAAAAAAAAAAAAAAAAAACAAACAAACAAACAAAAACAAAAAGCAAACAAACAAAATATTTCACTTATTATTTATTTTGAAAAAGGGTGAGTCCATCCATGTTAAACATGGCACTACTGAATATTCAAAAATTAAAAGAGATGAAAGAATCAAAGACCTCAATGTAGCAGACACCATCGGGGTTTGTACCAGCAAGAAAAAGCAGATCTGCAGGGAAATATCCGTTCTGCTTGATCTGAAACCAATACAAAAACATCAGGTTCTAGGTAGTGCCAAATAACATTCCTTTTTGAATGGAAACAACATGCAAATATATAAACAGAACAATTCAAAAATTTAAACGAAAAACAGCAAACATCCAAGACAATATGCATCAAATATCTTCTGATTGCTAGAAAGAAAAAAAAACCATCATAACCATATAAAGCATTACTCAATTCCATGTTTCTAAAACTTTGGGCGGCAAGTAAAGAGCAAGAGTGGGAGAGATGAAAAGTTACAACTAATGGGAATTTCCAACCTTCTCAGCCATCACAAGACCAAGTTTATTTAAAAACATCATCATGTTGAAGAGTTACAATTAAAGAGCACTTCCAACCAATTCAACTATCACATGGTCATGTATGCACTTTGCACACATCATCAACAGGACAAAACCTCTCTGATAGCAACAATCTCTATTCTGCTATAGTGCCAATTCAACTATCGCGTGGTCACATATGCACACATAATCAACATGCCAACAAGACCACGCATCAGCTGAACTGCAGCACTGAGTAGTTTCTGTCCCCCGCCACCCTTGTTCCCACAAAGAAAAATCAATTCCCACATAATTGGGTTGTCAATAGTGCCAATCATCTTGGAGACTTGTTTATCCATAGAAAAATATCAAAATATAATATGACAGAGCAAAACCTCCCAATACAGAGTTTTTAATAAAGGATGCTAGGATACGATAATTCACAAGCCTACAAAGTTCTAATGTGCAATAAACAATGATGGGAATAGAAGGGTAAATGAATAATACGATAAACTGGAGAAAAACAATCAGCAGAAAGTGAATAGATGCACCATAAGGTGAAAATGAGATGGTGCTCAAATGCTTATATAATAAATGGGAATCTTTTTTTCTGCACCAGGGTTGGGTGGGTAAGGTTTTACAACATGCAACAACTATCATCACCCACAGAAGTTACAACTGATATCCATGTTACAGGATAACACAATAACCTTATAGAAGTGCATATATCATATTATGGCGCATCAAATGCATTTCCAAGAGGAAACTTAAGTAAGAAGTACACTCACCCTGACAATATCTCCAACCTGCAACTTTTTCCAGGGAATACTTTCCCATTTTTGATCTTGCAAGACATCAACAGAAGCATTATTTATGGTCATATCATTCTGGAAGCGCTTCTGTTTAACATAAATTCAAAATAAAAAGATACATAGTTAAACATTCGTCCACAGTTTCATACTTAACTGCATAAAAATGATAGATAAAACTTCAAACCACAGCTATCACACACACACACACAGAGTTGATATTGGAAATACAGAAAAAACAAAAAAGGTAAAAATCAAGGCTGCAGGATATAATAAGCAGACTGGTACTCACCCAATCCTCAAATGCTTCCTTAACAAGAGAAACAAAAAGCACCAAACTCAGAGGGACCACATTGGTTACAGGATGCACAGGACTGCAATATTACACATACTTGAAAACGTTATGCTTAGAATTTAACAACTATTATAAATTATTACAGTGAATCAGTTGTAGTCAGTACCCTTCAGATTCAGTGATGCCAAAGCAAATTTGTAAGCAATATTTCCAAAGTGCACGTAAGTGTGCTAATAACAAATAAAAAAACCCAAACTGAAGCAAATAGGGTTCAAACATCTCTCCTTTATGTTTGGAAACTAAAAACAAACTTCCACTTAATAATGTGCATAACTGAATGCAAAAAATAAACAAATAAAACTGGCATCTCTTATACTCAGGTGCATTTTCCCCTTCATAAAGGTTCTACCCAACACATATACTGGTTTTCATGTTAAGACATTGTAATATAACATTACAAGATAAGTACCAAACCAAATAAAGTTAAAATACCTGATTGGCGTTGTTGATAGAATTGAGATCGTAAGAAAGTACAGGTTAGCTACCCGCCTGAACTGTCAGTGTAAACAAACAATTTCTCAGGACCATAACAAAATAAAATCATAGGTGTTGGCAACTCTAGTCAATTTGTTTTATGCATATGTAACCCATCACAGAATGATATTCCTACACTTCACTACAAACAAAACAGATAAGCTTCGAACTGCATGAGCAAGCAGGTTGATTTAAAACTAAAGTCAAATTCATTGAAATTGCCCTTAATTTTAAGATTTTCAACTTTATCCACCAGGGGAATGCATCTCCTATAAACTTTTCTTATCCATCTAGTCTAGTTGTCAATACTCCAAAACAACCATAATAAGATTTAGTACACAAGCTATGGTTCTAACTTCTTATTTGGTTGGGTCAGAAATTGCCGCACCAAATCATATTATAACTTTACATTCTACTATAATCATATTCATCTATGTAGTTCAAAGGCCCGTGAATTACCTGTTCAAAGAGTCCTTTTGGCAAAAAAGTAAAGAAGTTGTACTTTGTAGTTGATATAGAATTCCCCTGGAACAATTGAACGCATAATACTTAAAACCGTATACAAACAAAACGATGTAAGATTTAATGTAGCAGATAACAGAACATAGATTATATATCCTATAGGTTTATAGTCAAACAACCTGTTGATGGTACATGGTGGAGCTAAACCAAAATCCTGAAAATATCCACCGTGCTAGCAAAATATTCTAGATTCTGTTAGGCCAAATCCTAATCTACTGTTCTGGGATCCAGATAAAAAGTGGGGAGCTAACAGCCTAACACTCTAAAAGAACACTAGTGAAGCCTCAATCAACGACAATGAGCAGAAAACTACCCACATTGATACTTCTGTACAGGCGGATAATCTTGCTTGCCTATCTCTATTCCTTTTTGTTGGTAGCAAAATCCAAAAAATAATTAAATAAATTAGAAAAACACAAACACTTAAAGCAGCTTAAATTTACTTCCACAACTGCATTGCGCTTTGCATGAACATTGATCATTCCTTAGAACCATAAGGAAGCTTCATGTAGCATAAACAGCATTTTTAGCATTAAATTTTTTTTTTCCGTTACAGAAACCCTAATCTCTTCAATACCACACTATCCACCAAAAACCGACAATAATTAACCGCAACTAATTCAACGGAGAAAAAAAATAACGAAAGCAGTGAAGTTCCAATTTTCCTGGACGTTAACTGAAGAAAATCAACAATCCAACATTTCAATTTCGATTATATTCTCTCCCTAATTTTCTCAGAACCCAAACAGAAAATACGGTAAACGGAGAATACAAGGACAATAGGTAGAAAAATCGAGTCACCTACCGAGAATCTGACTGGAATGTTAGCCTCGCGATCGTTGCAGAAAATAGTGCGGTGACCCGGCGCCTGTGGCTGGACTCTCCCGAGCCGAACCGTCCGAGTCGTCGACGTCCGCTCGGGCTGCGAACTCGAATTGCGACCACCCAGCCTCGCTCCTCTCGAGGACCGATTCCACCCACTCATCTTCGGCCCGATCCAAACTCAAACGACGAGTCGTCTCCAAAGAATAATCTCCGATCAGACCCTCAATCGTCCACTCCCCTATTTCTCGCCGGTAAACGGTGGTTCAAAACGCTTCGTCCAACGGTGCCGGAGGAAGTGCGTCCGTATTCAACGCCCCCTCAAACCTGCTTTCATTTTTCTTCCTTTTTTTTTTTTCGTTTGAATTTTCTTTTTCGCGTAGACCGTGAATGAGGTAATTTCTCAGCGCGAGTACTCTGTGCGCGTATGGCGAGATCTGGCGGCTTTCTAGATGTGGTGACTGGTGAGGAACCGAGGAGAAGGACTGTGACCTGACGCGCGAGTGGGAGCGTGGTGTTTGAAGGGTTAATACCTTAAGCGCAAAGCAGGACCTGGTTCTCCCAAATTTCTATGCGGCGTCGTTTGGTTCGCCGTTGGTGAATGTAACGGTTAGTTCAGACTCGGAAGAAGACGCGGGTCGTGGCGGTCTTGGGGGCCTGGGGCGGTTGACGGACTTTTCTAACTACCCCTTTACGTTAGATTTTATGGGGCACATTTAGGATTTAATAGCATTTTTAAACCTTATTATTTTTGTATTTACAAGCCACTTGCCCCGGAGAAAAGCTTGTGTGAGGCTCTTAGAGCAACTCCAGCGTTGGAGCCCTCCCCCCTGGCAATACACTATTCAATCCACCTAATGAACAGTAACTGCCCTTAATGAACAGTAAGTAGCTCTGGCAATAGAATTTGCATCTCCACCGTTACACTTCAATAGCCCTGGCAATAGGCAATAAAATATTAGTATTTTTTTTTATTATAAAATAATACAAAATAATTTTAATTGTAATATCGGATAAGATTTTTAATCGTTCTCGGTGCGCCACGTGTCATTATCCGAAGTATTATTAAATAATACAAAATAATACAATTATTGGTGATGGATTTCTGATAAGATTATTAACCAATCACGTCGCGCCACGTGTCATAATCGGTTCACAATCTTTGAGGATAGATTTCCATCAGATTTTTAACGAATGACGACATGCCACGTGTCATAATCCGTTCACAATCTTTGAGGATAGATTTCCATCAGATTTGTAACGAATGACGGCATGCCACGTGGCATTATGCAGAACCTAATCATTTCTGAATCCTCAATATAATCCACCATCCATCCTCACAAATCTCACACCAAAAATCTCAAGATCTCTATCGTTATTCATAGTTTCTGCTTCCTTATTCACAAAAATTTGTATCATTATTCATAGTTTCTGTTTCTTTCTTTCAATGTCGTCTTCTTCTTCCTCAAGGATGATGTGGGAATACAATCAGGAAGAGGAAGAATTGTTTAACGAATCTGAAGCAATCTTCAATCACCAGAGGGTAAGAAATGAGAGGGAAGAGGATGAGGAGCGTCAAATGAGAAATGACGAAGTAAGAAGGGGCAGAGCCTCACATTCCCGTCGAGTCATCCAAGCTGCGGCTCAGATCTGCAGGCCCAGCCGTTCCGGAAACCTTGATAGAAGCAGGCAACGACGAGGTATGGAACTCTTGGATGATTATTTTGTTCCTAATAGTGCATTCCCTGATACGTACTTTAGACGTCGTTTTAGAATGGAACGACATTTGTTCAACAAAATCATGATTGTTGTTTGCAACCATGATTCTTATTTTGTGCAAAAAAAAGATGCTTTTGGTGCTATGGGTCTACTGCCTGAGCAAAAAATTACTGCTGCCTTGCGGATGCTTGCATATGGAGCATCTGCAGACCAAGTGGATGAGATAACGAGGATGGGGCAATCAACCATTCTTGAGTCCCTGATGAGGTTTTGCAGAGCAATCGAATCTATCTACACCGCTGAGTACCTCCGCAAACCTACACACATGGACTTGGAGCGGCTGTTGAAGAAGGCGGAGATGCGTGGCTTTCCGGGGATGATTGGAAGCATTGATTGTATGCACTGGACGTGGAAAAACTGTCCAAGTGCATGGCAAGGCGCTTACGGGGACAGAAAAGGAGCAAAAAGTATCATTCTGGAGGCGGTGGCATCTTTTGATACATGGATTTGGCACGCCTTTTTCGGGGTCCCGGGAGCTCAAAATGACATCAACGTCCTTGCCCAATCCCCAGTGTTCAACGATGTCTTGCAAGGAAATGCACCAAAAGTTATGTATGAGGTCAACAGACGTATGTACGACGGGCCATACTACCTAGCTGACGGCATCTACCCGCGCTGGTCAACCTTTGTCAAAACAGTGCCACGTCCACGGAGTGCAAAGGAAAAACACTTTGCAAGCTGTCAAGAGGGGTGCAGGAAGGATGTAGAGCGTTGTTTCGGTATCCTCCAAGCTCGCTGGGCGATCGTCAGGGGTGCTGCCAGATTGTTTGATGTAGAGTCGCTTCGATCCATCATGATGACGTGCATCATTCTTCATAACATGATTGTGGAAGATGAGTACGATTATGAAGCCGTTGATGAATATGAGCCAGACCCGATGAACAATTCAAGAACACGTATATATTGTGCTCATGACGCCACCGATGAGCCCGTGCAACATGAGCCATTACAAAGGGATGGACGTTACAATGAAAGGCTTATTCAACGATATACTGCATTTCAAATGCCAGACATGCACAATGCCCGACAAATTGACTTGATAGAGCACCAGTGGGCATTGAAACAAGCTGAAGATAATTAAGTTCATTTAGTGTGTTTTTTTTTAATTTGGTATGTTTATGTTATTTTATTTGGTGTGTTTTATTATTTGGTATGTTTAAGTAATTTTTTTATGTTTATGTTTATGTAATTCTTAGTATATGTAATTCTTAGTATGTTTATGTTTATGTTTATGTTTATGTAATTTTGTTATGTTTATATTTATGTAATTCTTAGTATGTTTTATGTTTATGTTTATGTTTATGTAATTTTGTTATGTTTATGTTTATGTAATTCTTAGTATGTTTATGTTTATGTTTATGTAAAGGACTTTTAATTAGAACGATGGACTTTTAATTATTTTATACAAGTACTTTTAATTTGAACAATGGACTTTTAATAAATAACTTACCAAATTAATTTGAATAAATATTCAAGAAATTGGAAACAACATAAATAATACAAACAATAAATAATAAATTACAACCCAAAGTGATTGGAAAATTATGGGCTCCGATTACAAAAAGTACTCTATTCATCATCACTTAACCAATTTGTGGTGCTAGGATGATCTTCTCTTGTGGTGCTAGAACCACCTTGGCTTGCTAATGCTTCTCTTGCACGCCTCCTTCGCACAACGTCCGCTTTCTCTGATTTCCAAAAAAATTTAGAATTTGGAGACTTCCCTTCTAAAGACATGTTCATAATCTCACGATCTTGTTGAGCCCGTCTTTCTTCTCTAACATGTTCCCTTTCTTGCCTAAGTAGCTCTCTTTCTCTCTCATTAGCATAAAATTCTCTCTCAACAGCTGCTTGTTTTGATGCCTCTCTAGCCTTTTCAGCCTCATCTTTCGCCAGGTCCCTTGCCAAAGTCAATTCACCTTGGCGAGTAAGTTCTTCCATGAACTTTGCATAATCGTTCTTGGAAGCACTACCTTTTCTCTTTGAAGCCTTCTTACCTTGAGGCCTAATTGGAAAACGGGTCGAACCCAACGCGCGTTCAGGGAGGGGCGTTTCGGGCACTTCTTCTGCATCATCTTCATGAACATGATCGGGTGTAGAGTGTAGAGGGGTGCTGTTCATGTGCACTTCTGGACCGACTGGCACAACTCTAAATTTAGGACAATCTTTGACAATATTCCAACATTCCCACCGGTTGAATGATTTATTTTTGCTTTTGGTTTTGGCAGCGTACCAAGCTTGTGCTTGAAGTTCCTACACAATAAAAATAAGTAACAAATAAATAAGTAACTAGCAAATACATACATATATATATATAAGTAACAAATAAATAATTTTAATGAAAATAAGTAACTAGCAAATATATACATATATATATAAGTAACAAATAAATAATTATAATGAAAATAAGTAACTAGCAAATATATACATATACATATATATATATATATAAGTAACAAATATAATGAAAATAAGTAAGAAGGCTTCAAGTTTAGTAAATAATGAAAATAAGTAACAAATAAATAATTATAATGAAAATAACTAACTAGCAAATATATACATATATATATATAAGTAACAAATATAATGAAAATAAGTAAGAAGGCTTCAAGTTTAGTAAATAATGAAAATAAGTAACAAATAAATAATTATAATGAAAATAACTAACTAGCAAATATATACATATATATATAAGTAACAAATATAATGAAAATAACTAAGAAGGCTTCAAGTTTAGTAAATAATGAAAATAAGTAACAAATAAATAATTATAATGAAAATAACTAACTAGCAAATATATACATATATATATAAGTAACAAATATATATATATATATATATATATATATTTATATGTCATTTTAATCATAACATGGGGCTAGAGTTCCAAGTTTAGTAAATAAATAATACAAACAAATAAATAAATAATACAAACAACATAATTATAATGTAACAAATAAGTAACAATAAATAATAAATTGTTACCTGATCCGAGTAATTTTCCCCACTTCGAATATTATTACTAGCTTGTGCCAAAGCGTCTCTCCACGTACTAAACGATTGGCTAAGTAATTTCCAACGACTGGACATCGATTCTTTGGTTCTTTTCCCACCAATTTTCTCAAGAAAACTGGTATGAATAAGACTCCACATTTCTCGCAACTGCATCTCATTACCCGTAAGCGAACTATGAGTAACTTCAACCCAGCTAGTACACAACGCAACATCTTCAATAAGCGACCAATTCGTACCTGCACCAGTGGTCATTTTGTTGAAAAAAAATGGATTCAAATTTTGAGACAAAGAAAGGAATGTGATTGAAAGTAGTTGAGAAAATATGAAATTGTTGTGTAAGGTAGATGATAATGAGAAGGTATTTATAGAAAAGTAAAAACAATTTTTTTTACAATTTTTTTCAGATTTTTCAGATATTTTTTTGAATTTTTTACATTTTTTTTAAATTTTTATTCAATTAATTAATCTCTGCCGTTGGATATAAAAAAATTTGAATTCCAACGCTCCAGATTGTGCCACGTGTCACAACGGTAACTTTTCAGATTTTTTAAACTATTTTTTCATTTATTTTTTAATTTATAAAGCATTTTAATATCCACCGTTGATCTCAGATCGAACGGTGGATATTAAATCTGACATTTTTTTTTTTTTACCGTTGAGATCTAACGGTCCACATTAAGTGACCGTTAGGATCTAACGTACCGTGGGAAGCCACGTGGCTTCCCAACGGTAACTGACAAAACCTTTTTTTTTCTGATTATTGTGTCGGGACGCGCCCCCACGCGCGGGTGGGGTGCACGCGCCTGACACAAAAAAAATTAAATAATACGCTGACGCCACCCTGGCGTCAGCATGGCGTCATCCTCAGCTCGGGCTCAAGGCCTGGCAATCCCTCACGGGCCTGGCCCTCGGGCCTCCCCCATCCCCCGGCCTGCCTCACGCTGGAGGCCATCCACCGGCCCTCGGGCCTTTGTTCTGGAGACTGTCCCCCGAGCAAAAAGCTACGGTGGGAATGCTCTTAATGGATTTTGCTCAGTGACACTACAATTCAGTCAAAACTCATCATCTAATAAGTTTAAAATAGAGTACCATTTTATCATTTTTTATTTTAAAATTTTCATAAGCATCTCTTGTGGCAAATTTTATTTATTTTTTATAAATATATATTTTTTTAAAAAGAATAATGCTAGAGAGATCAAATTTTTAAACGAACTTACAAACTAAATGAGATGTCACCAATAAGAATGAAACATGTTAATCGATACTTAATCAATAATCTAATCATCTATATACACATCGTTTGGATTAAAAAATTTGATCTTGCTAACATTACTCCTTGAAAAATAATGAACTTACATGCAACCCACAGTCTCACTACGTAATTTGGGTCTATTACATTTAGTAAAAATTTGCATCATATTCATGTGATTTAACTGAAAATGTCAAGTAAATTATTACCTTGCCTGTGACTATTTTGGTCTACAATTTGTTGCAAAAACCTTATCTTAAATCTCATAAAACCTCAATTAAATAATAGCATTAATTTTTACAGTGGAAGTTACAAATTTTGAATTCTATTTGCCCTATTACTTGTATGAAAAATGCTTATGAACAATAGTCATTCGGATAAAAATAAAAGAAAACGAATGAAAAATGTTTGAAAACTTTGAGTTTTAACGATAAGAACAAAATAAATGGTAAAGTGAATAGTATCAGGATTAACTTTTTAATGTAAAAATATGATTTTTTGTTAAAATAAACAGTACCAAAAACTTTTCATTAAAGTTTCCTTAAAAATAAAATTAACCCTATTATTGCTTGTACTATTATTAATTTATCTCCGTATAAAAAAAAATTTTAAATTTGAATTTCTCATTTATTTGTTACGAGGCCAACTTCTTTGTGCAACTTTTGTTTGTTGGGCTTTGGGCCTAACAATTGTCCCCCCTTCTTTTGTCACTAGGCCCAACTTGTAAACAAATGTGCTCTCCCACGTCAATGTCTTTTCCCTGTACTCACTGCTCAGTGGGAATTTACATCAAATTAAAAGGATGGTAGCTGAAGTTCTAAGCTGAAAAACATTATATCCCAGCGAGAAAAATAGGATTCCAGAAAGCTGAACTAATTTTATTTAATTAATGTTGTTTCAGCTTAATAACAAATCATCAATGTTATATCAATGTTTACACAAGACGTGACGAGAGCATCGAAAATATAGAACAAGCAGCATTCTTTTACAAGAACATTACTAATTGCCCCGGGGGTTTTTGTTTCGGTATTTATACGGAGAAGAATATGTAGCCTGCTATAGAGGCGCGATGATACACGAAGTTAAAAGTTCGATTTTTCAACACACAAACACATGGAGATGTTTAGTTACATTACTAACTTAAGCAGCAGCATTGTAGACGGAAATGATCACAACTCCATGCCTGATGTAGGGTGTGAGGAGGAGGTCTTCGTTGATTTAACATAACGCGGTATACTTTTTTAGACAGCTACTGAAGGAGGAAGCGTTCCCTTTGTGCTTTTATTCCCAGTTTGAAGACGAGTTTTCTAGGCTATGTTGTTCTATCGAAACCACCACCAACCTGCATATGCAACCACTCGGGTGAATTGCCGCGGCTATATTCCCTTCGAGGCTGTGTACCGAAAGCCATTGCAGCATTATCGAATGTTTGTTGACCGAACTGAAATGATAAAATTGATCTGTTATGAGAATGGCAGTCCATAAAATAGAGGAATGAATCAACTCCCACCAACACATCAGTATTTTTCGGCTTTTGTTTCTTAACCCAACATAGATTCACATTCACCAATAACTTGGACTCTTAACTCATGAATTCCTATTGTGATCGATATGGTAGCTTCATCTAGGAGAAATGCGTGCGTGAATGTGAACAGAGTTCTGATGAAAGAGAACGAAACTGTGGTCCAAAATGTTGACAGACATTTTCAAAACACAGAAATCTGGTTTTCCGTCATTTAAAATGGACAACGATGGATAACAACACAGACGGGCAACTTCACATAGTCATATTGCTTCGGTTTTACTTTACCGACTTTCAAATAAGACAACTGACATGTACATGTTTAGACTGATGAATTTGATGTGTGCAATAATACATGGCATATGGAAAAAAAGTTGGAAAAAGAAAACAAGAAGGTATTACGACGAAGCACTCAGAGAGAAAAAAGCGAGGTGAAAGCGATTTTAAACGCTTAACAACTGCACATAACCTATAGACTTACATCTTTAGCAGGAAACGCCTCAATTCCACGGTTCATTCTTGTATTAACTGCTTCAAGCTTCATCGACAGGAACTGCAACATCCCGAACATGGACAGTGCTCGAGCCTAAGTTGCATGTTGAAAAATTCATAGTAAAAATGAAGAACGACTGCAAATTATAAACACATTCATACCTCAACCTGCCGCTGTAGCGATTGGATGTAATTAATTATCTCATCAAGCACAAGTGCTTTTCCAATAACCTGAATCGGATAACTTACCATATCAGCAGTTTTCTACATGTTAATCCAAGGCGGAAACCAACTCGGTAAAAATAAAAACCGAAAAAAAATCCATTAGCGCTATTTCGAACACATTGGGATGCAATTGGTAGTTGACTAGTAGATGAATTTATTAAGAGGATGGCCATACCCTACCTTGTTACAACCAGGGACCAGATCTTGGAGGATTTTCATCCTCTCGCTTATCTTCTCTCTTCTAGCCTGTCCACCACATATTTCCAAATTTCAATCAGTATCTATCATTTAATAGCTCAAAAAGATTGTTCGACAATTCAACCAAAATCGACGATGGTGTTATGTGAACAAAAGAGAATGTTATGGATTATAAGTGCTTGATTCATGTCCCGTTTCTCAAATTTTAGCCCTTACTATAAAGTAGCTGACATTAACAACCTAGAGTTCAATTTCAGGTCTCGTAAATTAGAGTAGTTCATAATATCGCTCGAAAATATTGGACTTGGACAAATGAAGTAAATTACTCTTTCTGCAAGACTGTGGCTATCAGTAGCTTGACCCCTTCTAGCTCGGACATGTATGTAGTCCTGCTTAGGTGGATCAGGCGGCTGAGCGTTTTGCTCTGCCGGCTTGCCTGAACTGGTTTCCACTTCGGCTTTCAGCTCGCGAGTACTCTCATCTCTGCAGCGAGCTGATCTTTTAAGCCGTTTCCCATCACAATCACTCTGCCAAGACAAAATTTGGAACAAAAATATGCAGATTTAGAAATTGTTCAATTAAAGAAGAGGACTAATTCCAATTACACATTTGTAGATATAGAAATTTCTAATAAAACCATTAGAAATTTCAAAGAAAATCACTAATCACAAAGTAAACAGAAATAGTTTGCTATAATTAGCAAAAAGCTAATCAGAGTTTTTAACTAAATAAACAATTGAATTATATATTGAATGAAGAAACAATAGAAATACCGCGCCAATATTGCCACTGCTTTTTGGAGACTCGTCGTCGGCCTCGCGCCTTTTTCTCGCGGCACCGCCATGCCCTCTCATCGGATTCGGATCACTACCGGCCAAGACGTCCCGAATCGCACCCGAGACGTCCCCAAACTGCGCGAAACTCTGCGAAAAGTTCGGCCTGCGCAGCCCCAAAGCTCCGCCGGAGTCACCGGCGCTCGCGCCGGTTCCATTCATCGGGAACTCCCACATCTCAGAGAAATTAAACGACGTCGCATTGGCGTTGGGAAACGAGCACTCGTTTACGAGCGTCGGCGGATCCATGTTCACACTCCGATCCGGTTCAAGTTCGGGTTTGGATTCGGATTAACGTTCGCATTTGCCGGATTCAAATAGTAAGTTCAAATAAATCTCAAAGTCGACGGATATAGAGAGAGAAAGTGTTTGGTGCTGTGCGTGATCTCCTTGGACAGTGGAGGTTGGTGCGCACTGTGCCTACTGCGTACTGGAGAGTTTTACTCTTACTTTTCTCTTCCGCCTGCGCCTCTTCCTCCTCACAATTTCACAACACGCAAAGCACTTGGTTTTTTCATCGACAGCGACCTCGGAAGCTGCGAAGCGAAGTCACTTACAGAGAGAGCTTTTCTCGGAGCCTCCAGCGTTTCTCTGTCCCTTTCTTTTCATGCCCTCCGTCCCCCCTCCCTTCTCTCTCACTCTTCTTTTTGTAAACCTTCTCCTCGCTTCTCCACCGTCCGATCAAAGTACGATCCCAGTCAATCACATTGACGGTGGGGAGACACTTTGGAGCATTAGTCATACGATCACGTGAGATAAGAACTTCTAAGATACGAATACATTATTTGAAATGGAATACTACTATGACAGTGTATCCAAAGTTGTCCCACCATGTGTGTGTGGTGTTATTCACGTATTAAAATATAAATGGATTACAAGATTATATGTCACTAGCCTATGTTTACTTATTAACACGACTATATCAAAGGTGAGCCATTGCAATAAAAAAACTACAAGTACAGATGTAAACGCTCTCGACTACTTGAGTAACAACACTTTTACAACCTATGCATGGTATTACTAAAGAAGATATGTGTTATAACATGAATTAATAGTTAGTACCCATTGATGAAGTAAAAATTGTACTGAAAAAACTTCTTACTACGGAGAATATACAAATTTTTTTAAGACCAATTTACACGTCCTTACGATCAAATAATGCAATAACATGTGAAAAAAAAAAATTATACAAAATATTATATTATTGGACCGAAACACCATGACAGTCAAATTCAATCCCTAACATGATCACTATTTCTTGGGTTATGAAAGATGGGGTGAAGCTGAAGTTTTCGCTGGCTAGCGCCGAGTAGAAGTTCAATGTACTCTCTTGTTTGAGGTCTCGGGTGACGATATGTTGATTATTAAGTGCATGGATTAGGCTTGTTTAATGCTTGATTAACGTAGCTTATGATCTCCTAAAAGGTGGGTTAGTGGGTTTTCTGTAGTTTAATCATTGTTCTGATTATGATGTGTGTTAAAGGTCTAATTAATATTAAAGATTCGACTAATCTATACATTTAGATTTGGGTTGGGGGAGAATTGATTGGACAAGGTGGAGGGCCCCCTTAACTGGCCTATCATGATCGTTGTTTCCCAAAAAGGAAACGTTGCAATACCCTTTTTTGAAATTATATGTTTATTTTTTTCAACTAATCTCGAACTCAATCTTTAACCAAATATTCACATTAGGAATATCCACATATCGTTAGTGGATGTATGTTTTCAGGGTTTTTTTAATGATAGAGTTCGTAAAATTTGAAAATAAGAATTTTCTATAAATACCGTAGAGATTGTGGGTCACTAAACCAAACGTCCATTTATAAATTTATGTCGCATATTTTAACCAAATGATATCCCGTAGTTTCCAAATATATACTATAAAACACTCATTATTATGGAGCTTATGAAAAAGCTAAAGGTGCATTATTAAAAACTTTTACGGTCACATTTGACAAAAAGAATTAACAGCCTTTTGATTAAAATTTATAGTAAAATGACTTATGAGCGAATAAAAAATATCTTAAATTATCTTCTGTTTTTTTTAGAAACAGTAGCATTAGTGAGTTTAATTGTTGGTTGTCAGGCGGAAGAAATTTGCAGAGATCAAACTTGCACTAAGATGCATAAACATCATTACTTTTCGTCATTGCAATAAAAAATCATCTAATCTACAACCTTAAATTATCAGTTAAGTTGAAAAAAAGTAGGAAGCTTTCCATTCCAATTTATCTCAATCCGTTTGGAATTCTATTCCAAACCAACTTTGACAGAGAATCATTACCCCTCTAGAGGAAAAGAATCAGTGACAGCAATTCTAGCACTCACCAAAAAAAGCTTCGAATTTGGTATACTCCACGTGCAAATATATATACATAGAGATATATAGAGGTGTGCATGAAATATTGGGCAGATGCTTTTTGGGTAAAATAAGATTCCCATTGCACGCACATTTCTACCGAGTAAGTGTGCTTGTCTGTTGCTCGAGTATAGGATATAACCTAGGACCACTGCTCAGCAATACTTTCCTTTCCGTGACTAAAATGTATTTCTCACGTGTTAGAAAAAATATCAACAATATCCATTGCATATATGCATGAGAGCATGACTAAGGTAAATCATACATGCGAATGTTGATCCTGATCGTTGATGTATGCAGAATTCGTAAAGTATTGATGATTAGGATCACCATTCGAATGCATGGACGACAATCAGGATCAGTTTCTTGCATGCAGTGACGGATGCGTGTTGGGACAAGGTGATTCCAGGATCACCTAGAGTCCTAGAAATACATTTGAAAGTCTTTTGAAGACCCTTCAAATGTTTGGTACGTGTCTTTTTTGTGCCCACCAAGTGTTTGACGAAATGCTTCTTGCATAGTGCTTCGACAACACTTGACAAAGTTCTCTCAATAGCACTCATCATATTGCTTCGGCATAGATCAATATCTTTTAACATGTGCGCAACTTGGTTAAGCTAACAATAACAAGCCCACCAAGTGTTCAACGAAATGCTAGTGAATAAATTGAATTTTTTTTTTTAAGTTTTGCGCTCTGTTTCTTTCTATCTAAACAACTTGGAACTATAACATTGGGACCTCCCAAGGTTTGAATCCTAGATCAGCCATTGCTTGCATGCATGCATAGAGTTTTCTTTATTTTATTTTATGTTATCCCTAAATAAATGTGAGATTTTGAAATAAAATTAGAGGTTTCGAAAAGGCTCTTGTACTCATTAGTACCCCTAAAGAACAATCATAAGGTCGGTCTTGCATGTGCGCAGGTTGCAGGTTGATAATGACGATTTATGCATTTGTAGCTCACAATGCATCTACAACCAAAATCACCGCATAATTAATGAAACGTAACATAAATAAACATGTGAATTTGGAATCGGTTATTGGATATCGTACTCGTACTTATCTTTAACAACTCTTTGATATAGCAAATTGAAGTGGTAAGGTTGTCTCATTGGCCTGACCTATTGTGGTATACATACAACACGCATTTGTCAAAACTCATAAGATAGTAATTGATGGATATGATGAACGCTTCGAGTAGAAGTCGTGCCAAACCTTTGCCTCTTTCTACTATCAATTGTGGTTAGGCACGCGCAGTTGCCGGAAAGGATATGCTGCCCTTGCTCCAAATAACTACCACACCTTAAATCGAGAAATTCAACTCGTGCAGTTAATCTATTTTATCACGTGCGTTGATTGCGACACTGGTCCTTTTTTGTCGTCTGTGTTCAATCCGATGCATTGGATATGGCTAACAGCTACCAGCACAGCAAAGGGAAATAAGTTTGGTAGCCTTGCCTTTTCAAAGATTAACAACACTACGTCTTCTTCATCCATCATCATCGATATTGATATTTTAACGCGCTAAGTTAATATTTATAACTTTGTATTTGGATTTGTTTCGAATGTAATGTTGAGATTAATTGATCGGAAATATTTTACTCTCATCATATTCCGTTTTATGTTACTCTTCATATCGATGTCTTTTGATAGACTCTTTTCATGTTGTATTGCATAACATCGTAAATTTTTTTACTTTTAGAATTCGGTAGTATATCGCTTCTTCTTTAAAACCAAAGTTTACTGTTACATGGAGGAATTAGTTCAATTAGGCATGCCATGTGGGAGAATAGTAAAGATGGCAACGAAATCACCATGCGATTTTGTGCCAGATGCTTGTACTACGAAATTTCTGTCGACCATTTTCTCTTTTGGGTGGATGTAGCAGTTTTATATAGTAAGTAGACAGATGGGATGGCACCATATGTGCGATACTATTCTCAAATCGTGAGCAAAATGAGTCATATTGGGGTAAGAGCGCGTTTGGTCGACATTTTATTTGAATTATTTAACGAAATGATACTCAATCTCTGCTTTGTTAGTGAAATTCTAAATTTAAATTTCATAAACAATAATTGTAAACAAAAATAAAAAAATAAAAATTTGATGCTATTGATAAGATCCGCAACGATTATCAATTTCTGCATAACTAGATGATCATTTAAAGTTACCGGTTAACGACTCGTATATGATGGTTTAGATCGACCTAAAATTGGACCACTTACAAAAAAAGGGGCTTAATGTTAAGGATACTTAAATGGGACCTAACTGGCCGTGGATGATAAAGTGTTTGATACTGTAGATGTCAGAACAATTTTATGGAATTAATATGCACCTATAGATTGTCAATTTTCAATCCACTTTCCTCAATTATGATTAATGATGGATATTTCAATGCTGAGGAAAAAGTAGTTGTATGGGGATATTATCACTCGCGGGTTTTCTTAATTGGGGAGTGATCATAAATTATGGAAAAAGGAAAAATTGATGAGATTTGACAAGTTGCATGCATAAAGCGTGTGTTTTTTACATCTTACAATTTTAATGTCTGTTTGGAATTTGATTTTGTAAGACGTATGTTTACAACAAAGTTTTTTATGTTTGGGATTGTTTTCGTAGGATGATAATTTTTTGTGTATGTTTTTTCGTAGATGATAATTATGATATAGTGTTATTAGATGAAACACATGTTTAATCTTTGATGGAAAGTGTTAGAATCTAAAAGTATTCGTTTAAGTAGGTCAAAGACAGAATATATAAAGTAAAAGCTCATTGATAATGAAAGTCCAAATAAAATAAGAATAAGGATAAAAGATCAGAAAGGACTAAAGAATTGTGGCACATATAGAGTGCAAGTTCAGTGCAATCCTAACACATCCTTGCATCATATCGGTAATCGATTCTTTCGGGTTATCGAAAAAGGGAATTGTTATTAGTACTTTAAAAATCTCATTTGGCACTCCAAATTTTCCATAATTGAAAAGAAAAATACACTTATGAGGCGTATAGAATAAAATTTTTAAAGTGCTAATAACAATCTCTTTTTTCTTTTGACGTTAAGAAAAAGGAGGAAGAAAACAGCTCGCGCTTAGCTGCACCACATTAATAATTTGGACTTTTATCTAGCTGGGGCATATATCAGTATATCACAGTTGCAGTGTACGTCTGGAATGAAAGTATGTACTGAGTCCTGATTTCGACCATATTTTTTAGCCCAACAAAATGACATGTGGCCCAGGAGACACTGGGCTAATCATAATAATTCGAAGATTAGATATGGGGATTGGGATCCAAAACATCCCATCGAAGGATCTCTTTCACCAAAATCATCAAATCAAATTTCATCTAACGGTCGACTTGTTTTGACCATTTAAAAGCTGTGATAATTTTTGGCCGTTAGATGAAATTTGGAAAGTCTAAATCACTTGATCTAGTGGCCTTGGTGAAAGAGATCCGGAAGTAATCTCTTTCCCTTTTTATCTACCAATTAAAAAACAAACATGCACATCTCTTTGTCAAACGATAGATTTTGTAAAGTTTGTTGTTGCTGGTAATGAATGTTACATTTGATTAAAAAAAAAAAAAAAAATTTTTGTTAGAATATTATATTAGTTACCTATTGACACAACCCGATCTAAAATCAAGACGTGCTGGCTGTCACGCCTTGATTTTAGATCGGGGTGTGTCATCTATAGAATTTGAACTCACATCGTCATATAAGGGCTCAACACATTTCTATTACTGTGATAAATGATCACTTATATTTTTTAGATTCTTTTGAATTATTATTTTTGTGTTTGAAATGAAAGCTGTTAATCCTGATTATTTGGAAGATAAAGGCAAATGGTGCCAGACAGCCCAAGTGGAGACTGGACAACCAGATGGGGAACATATGTGATAAGTTTTTGAATTCTTTCTCAACATGCTTTCATCATCTTTGCGACCCTGTTTGAAGCTAACTCCAGACACAGTTAATTGGCCGGAATGATCAAGCGTTGAGAGTGTAAACTCTTCCGCTGGATCCATCAAGTGATATCACAGGCGCATCCACGATTCCAACTTTAGAAGTCACAATTACAAAAATCTAGTATTTAGAAAGAAACAATATGCTAAGTGTTGTCAAGACTTTGTGCTGCTTGATTTACCAAGGTATATCGAGCATATATTATTTCAAACACTTGGTGGGCTTCATTGGCGTGCTTTTCGGCCTCCAATGGGTCCCAATACAACACCTTGGTTCATATGTGGATCCAACTTTGTTGGTGATGATTGATGCATTGTGGATCTAAGGTGTAATTTTGATAATAAACATACATGTTATCACTTGTTCATTAAATAATATCATTATATGACGGTATAACTGTTACATCGAAAAATTTGTCATCCGAACTTTTTCTATTAAGTATAATTGATGGCCTAGAATGGACGTCCACCATGCATACTTGGCATACCTTTTGTTCCAAACGAGAGATCTGATCGTTGTGATATACGTCATCAAATTAATTTCAGTAATTACTTACACAATGGTTGCCCACGCTTCCATAATAATAGAGACTATTTGATGTTGAGGTAAAAATAATTATAATAAAAAAAAAAACTGGTTTATAGTTTCGAATTAATACATATAAAGATTTTGTTGACCAATTTTTTCTTATTATTTTCACTTTATTTTTTTTGTGATATTAATTTGGGCCTAAATTTATTCAAAATTTTATCAATCGAGACATTCCGATTTATACACATGACTCGATTTCTATACATGATTTAATTTCTTGGAATAAAAAAAAGTAGTGTTATTCATACACTTATTTTTACTTCTTACATACCCTTTTCAATTTTTGTTTGGCAAATCGAATAAATTGAAGAAGATTAATGATAAAAAATTATTAAAGGTGTGTAAAAAGTAAAAATAGGTGCGTAAATAACATTTTTTTTTTTAAATCGTTGTCACTTGCACACTCGATTAGAAATTAATATTAATTAACAACATTATTTAATTGTGGCACGCTTGCACAATCAATTATTGACATGTTACTCTAGTGAGGTAAACTCTAAAGTAAGGGGCATTACTTATAATTGGCTAGTCTTGAGGGAAAACACTATTCTATGCACTCAAATTCAAATTTAATTATATTGCTTTGATCGAATTTATTGTCTTGTTAAAATAAAGGAGGACTTTGGATGCGGTCCCTAGTTATGAATATTCTTTGACTGAAACCTTGTTGGTTTTCAATTTTTGATCAAAATTGTCACATCCCGGCCCGGGGGGGACCACTTCCCGGGCCCGCTCCACCACCGTAGCACGATATTGTCTGCTTTGGGCCCCGATCACGCCTTCACGGTTTTATTTCTGGGAACTCACACGAGAACTTCCCGATGGGTCACCCATCTTGGGAATGCTCTCGCACTCTACTCGCTTAACTTCGGAGTTCCCATGGAATCCGAAGCCAGTGAGCTCCCAAAAGGCCTCGTGCTAAGTAGGGATGAGAATATACATATAAGGATCACTCCCCTGGGCAATGTGGGATGTCACAATCCACCCCCCCTTAGGGGTCCGACGTCCTCGTCGGCACACCACGACCAGGGTTAGGCTCTGATACCAAATTGTCACATCCCCGCCCGGGGGGGACCACTTCCCGGGCCAGTTCCAACACCGTAGCACGATATTGTCTGCTTTGGGCCCCGACCACGCCTTCACGGTTTTATTTCTGGGAACTCACACGAGAACTTCCCGATGGGTCACCCATCCTGGGAATGCTCTCGCTCGCTACTCGCTTAACTTCGGAGTTCCCATGGAACCCGAAGCCAGTGAGCTCCCAAAAGGCCTCGTGCTAGGTAGAGATGAGAATATACATATAAGGATCACTCCCCTGGGCGATGTGGGATGTCACAGAAATCCCTGAAATTATTGTGATAATTTATTTCTATGTATGTTACTATATTTTTTAAATTAAAAGTTAAAATTTATAGTTGTTTATATTAATGAGATTTTAAATAAAAAAATCATAATTTGTGGGATTAAAAATATTAAAATATAATTATACTATTGTGTGTGTGTGTACACACACACACACACACACACACACACACATATATATATATATATATATATATATATATATATATGTATATATAAACATGGGTACATTCATCAAAATTAACCAAAAAAATTTTGTACCAAAACATGGGTACATTCTTCAAAATCACAAAAAAAAAAAAAAAAGATATTAGGCATAATAACATTATTAAATTTCTTCGATTAAACTTGACATGAATACATTCTCAAATTAAAGAAAAAAAAAATGCACCCATATAAGTTTAAAAATGGATTAGAAAAAAAAAAATGAATTAGAAAAAAAAAAGAATAGATTTTATATAATTTTACATATAACAAATTGGTATATTTAAGAATGATTACATTTTAAGATTAAAAATTTGAAAAAAATTACATGAATGGGTACATATGACACACCCTTACCCGGAATGTCCACTAGGACCCCAAAATCGAGCTATGTTAGCCGACACCTGAAAGGTGACGAAGCCATAAAGTTTGATAATGTATAAAATGTGAATAAATTTGAACCTAAAAGTGTCTAAATACCAGAGTAAGCTATGAGTAGTAGCGAACCCATTTCACACGCGATGTCAAAGCATAAGTAAAGTGCAGTAGTGTGAGTAAGAATCATACCCTTAAAAGTAGACACTAATACTAAGATTAGCCATAGATCCTCGTCAATACGGACTTAGCAGTTATAACCTGGAGGGGTACAAAACAGAAAGTGTGAGTAAGCAGTAAAACCAAGCTTCCCAAAACTATTACCTTTCTAACAGTAATAACCTCTCACTATAAATCCCTTATTGTTTTCTATAGAATAGTAATACACATATATATATATATATATATATATATATATATATATATATATATATCTATCTATATCTATATATCCACCCATGCTAAAAAAAATGGCCAAAACCATGGGTATGCCATGTCCATAGACTCTACAATGCATTAACAAGTAGGCCAAATGAACTTAATCGATATAAAATGATACATCAGCTGGAATCACCTAACGTGACCCGTACGACTGTACTCATATCACATCAATCAATGTTAGCACATAAGTCGGGAGTCACTTTTAGTGACCTGTACGACTTATCCATATCTCATCGATCATCCCTGCACACGAGTCGGAACCACCTCTAGTGGTCTGTACGACAAGACTGGGTGTAAATAAGTACGCTCAAGTGCTACGATCACGTGAAGACTGGGTGAATAATCTCGTGTCACCTACGAGTCGAAACCACCTATAGTGGTCTGTACGACAGGCCTGTGCACTTACCTCGAGTCCAAGGTGAGTGTAAGGTGCTGGAGGTGAACATCACGTGAAGGATTGTGCCCTGACTACAGGCAGGAGCACTAATACCGGGGTGCAGGTATCCATATCTTATCAATCAATGCTAGTATACAAGTCGGGAGTCACCTATAGTGACCTATACGACTTAATCTATAGCTCATCAAACATCCCTGCACACGAGTCGGAACCACCTTTAGTGGTCTGTATGACAGGACTGAGTGTAATAAGTACACTTAAGTGCTACGATCACGTGAAAACTGGGCGAATAATCGTGGGTCACCTACGAGTCGGAACCACCTATAATGGTCTGTACGACAGGCATGTGCACCTACCTTGAGTCCAAGATGAGCGTAAGGTGCGGGAGGTGAACATCACGTGAAGGACTGTACCCTGGCCACGGGCGGGAGCACTAATACCGGGGTGCAGGTTTATGAGCTCTCAATGCATCTCAATATAATATGTACAACTCATGGGCAAACAGTACGACAATATCGGAGTTGCTTAACACATAAATGTAGTCATGCTATAACTCCATCAATTCAACTAATATCATAAACTCACCTGAACTTACCTGGGTGTCCTGCGTTCACCTTTGCACTTCAAAGCATTCACAATAATTATGTGCAAGTAATACACATATGGATATACCATGATGCAATCAAATACTCAACCATGTCGGTATTTTAAATTATATACAATACGGTGTAAAATGTACAATCAATAACGCCCTACTCCCGAACTACTTATTTTCAGGGATAATTATCCGTGACAAGCCCAATTAACATTAATTTAACTAACTAATTCACAAAACTAAAACTTGCCTTTACCAATTTCCTTCGCATTACTCAATTTACCAAATCAGGCTTTTGTCTCAAATATATTATGGCTGCATCTAACGTCTCGTTAGACTGCCTACGTACCCTAAATATGGATCAAGCCATTCATAGTTCATATAGTACTTCAAGCATTCACAATAATTATATGAAGGTAATATACCTAAATCAATTTAAAAGTGTCGATGGAACTATCAATAATATGTACGATAAAAGGAAAAGATCCATTCACCTGAAGTACACGTTATGATTCTCTAGCGCACGCATCAAGGCATCTCGAATGATTGGCGCCTGCCACGAAATCCAAAAGTGGACGGAAGATGGTCAATTTTGCCCACAAAGTCGGCGGGTGCCTAAAGCTTCCTGGTGTCGATTCGTCTTCTACAGTGGTCTAACGGGGTCAAGGTTCGTTGGGTTTTTCTCCTGGGATGATGGGCTACAAAGCCTAAGTGGTGGCATCGGCCATTGCTTTGCCGATTTGCCAGAAAATCGAAAAGAGTGGCCGGAGCACCGTAGATTTTCGTCGACTTTCATCGCCTCCAACCGCCATATACCATGGTTAATCAAGGTGGTTCTTGAGTGAGTTTTGTAGAGGGGAATGAGAGCTTTAAGATGGTGGTGGTGGCGTCGAAAAACTCCACTGGAGTTGGCCGGAATCGGCCTTGGAAAATGGGAGCTTGCGGTGGGTGTGGGTCGATGGGAAGGCTACTTCCCTTTTTTTTTTCTTTTCTTTCTTTCCTCATTTCTGATTTGGCTTCACCCCACAAAGTGGGGATTTAATTTAATTAAAACTAAACCTTGAATAACCAATTTCGAACGTCCGTAACTATATCGTTATAATCCGGACTCACAAACGGTTTTCGCCTATACGTTCGTACCAACGAGTACTACGAGGATATGCTAAAAGAATAAGTCCCACATCTCTCAAGCCGATGGTCAACGGAAGTCAAAGTCCTTGCCTCTAGGGCAATTTCGTAAATTCATGCTTTTAAAATAAAATAAAAACGTAAAATTTGGAACGGGTTGTCACAACATATAAGATTAAAAAAATTGAAAACATTTTTTTTAAAAAGCTAATGGGTACAAACTTATTCTAATTTTTCTTATTTATTTTGGAAATGTTTTGAATTGAAAATTAGTTAGGAGTTTAATAAAGGTGTGAGTATTAAAATTCTAAACTAATTATTAACTTTTATTTTAAAAAATTATGTATTGACATGTAAATTCATTATTACATTAATGTTAGAAACTTGGATTAAAATATGAAAATTAATAAAATTTTAGTCAATGAACATTAATAAATAGGGACCCGATACAAATTTTTTCTAAAATAAAAGTTCGTCACAAGCATGTACAACTTCATGTAATTGCTTAGGCACGAAAATACAGTTTGCTCGTTTACACGACCAATAGTGTTAAGTCCACCGAAGCTCCAACATGTTAATCAACCCTAGATAGTAGATTTCCTAATACAAATGGTTAATTCCTTTCGCCTATCCTTAATAATTAGGGTTCTCTTTACTTTCCCACTTGGAATTAGGTTTTCCTTTTCGCAGAATAACCCGGAGAAGGTAATATGTAATAATTAATAACCTAATAAAAGCCCTAAGTTATGAAGGAATCCTACTACTTACAGGAAACTTCCAATTCCGAATATAATTAGGGTTTGTTTCCCAGTGGGAGCCAATGGAAACTATATATAGAGGAGTCGATCAACTTTTCTTAGAAACAAGAGAAGCCAATGGAGTCGTCACTTGGAAAGTTGATTTCTAAATCTCTAAAGAGACCTGGCGATTTATTTTTCCCCACCCATGGCAGCGAACTGGCCCCTCCTGACCTGCAGACTAAAAAAATTCGCATGACTTACAAGGCAAGCATGGAGTACGGTGAACTTAAACCGACGGCTAATCGACAAAACCCCGCTGCCGACTGCGATGAATCGTCCAATGCTCTTCCCCTTGATCCAAATCCTACTACTGCGAGGAGTCATTCAAGCACCCAAGGAGATCAAAATGCTGATTTGTTTTTGAGTCCATCTGCAACCCCCAAGGCCAAGGCGCCGATTAATATTGCTGATGCCACTCCATTTTTTTCTGCTCATGGTTCGTCCCGTTCCCACGATCAGAGGTGTTTAACAACAACGCTGGATTTAGCCCGAAATTGGCCACGTCCCGTTTGGCATAGCCCGTGGAAGATTTACAGGGTCATCAGTGGTCACCTAGGATGGGTTCGCTCTGTTGCTTTTGATCCAAGCAACAGATGGTTCTGTACAGGATCCGCAGACCGGACAATCAAAATATGGGACGTAGCAAGCGGGACGCTACAACTTTCTCTTACCGGACACATTGGGCAAATACGAAGCCTTGCCGTTAGCTCCAGGCAACCCTATTTGTTCTCGGCTGGCGATGACAAACAAGTCAAATGCTGGGACCTTGAACAGAACAAGGTTATCCGTTCGTATCACGGTCATCTTAGTGGCGTCTACAGCATGGCTCTCCATCCGACTCTTGACGTTTTAGTCACCGGGGGACGGGATAGCGTATGCCGTGTTTGGGATGTTCGTCTCAAGAATGTGCAAGTTCATGCATTGACTGGACACGAAGATACAGTTTGCTCCCTTCTCACCCGCCCAACGGATCCACAAGTTATTAGCGGGTCTCACGATACAACTGTCAAGCTGTGGGACCTTAGAAAGGGAAAAACCTTTTCAACTTTAACGCATCATAAGAAATCGGTGCGAGCACTGACACATCATCCTAAGCTAGATCGGGGTAATTGCTTCGCATCGGCTTCAACAAACACCATCAAAAAGTTCAACCTTCCGAGGGGTGAGTTTTTGCACAACATGCTCTCCCAACAGAAGTCCATTATCAACGCAATGGCTGTCAATGAAGATGGAGTTATGGCTACAGGAGGCGACAACGGTAGCTTGTGGTTTTGGGATTGGAAGAGCGGCCACAACTTCCAGCAATCCCAAACAATTGCACAACCGGGCTCGCTGGAGAGTGAAGCTGGGATTTATGCTCTTTGCTACGATGTCACTGGCACAAGGCTGGTTACTTGTGAAGCTGACAAGACAATCAAGATGTGGAAACAAGATGAAAAGGCCACCCCGGAAACTCATCCTCTAAATTTTAGGCCTCCTCATCTTAGAGACGTTGGGCGGTTCTAGCTCACGGTGTGCTTACTTTGTTACTACGATATTGAAGTTTACAACTTTTTTATGATGTTTATTTTAATTCTGCTTCATCATGTATGCGTTACTATCAGGCCTTGAATTTTATATGCGTAATTCAATTGCTTAATTGTACTTCAAAACTTGGTTTGCTCTAGTTAAAAAAGTAGCTAAAGATTGAGGTTTGAGGAAGTCGAAGGAAAGGAAGCGAACACTTAGATTAAACATGTAAAATTTACTTGCCTCTGACAGGTACGAGTCGAACTTATTGTTCCATCTCTTGTAACTTGTTCTGATCAGCTGCCTTGCACTTTTGCGATAGAGGTGAAGCTGCCTGCATTTTTGAAATATCGAATTAAGTAGAGTACGTAGTAAGATGGTCATCCCTTGGAAATGAGTTTGATTGCATTAAGCATGTATTTAAAGTTAAACTGAGACAATTTCTTCGTCCCAGTGAATGTATCATTTGCTAATACTACAACGTAACTATCTCATGACGGTATAAGATCACAGCATAAAAGCATGTACTTAAAGATCACATATAACATTATTTACTAGATTGACCAAAATGTCTCGTTCAATACAACTTCATACATGAATTAGTCAAGTGACAAGATATGGAACCATCATACTTTGAAATGTTCTTCTATCCATCACTTAAAAGGCATGGGGGCATAGATGTTTTAAGTCCAGGTATATGTACCATCAGTACCGTATCTGTTCATAGCTGAACTTGATTGCGGTGTCGAGCGGTGTCGGGTGGTGTAATTGGTGTTGGGTTTGAAAGGTTTCAAACTTCTCTACCTCTTCGTTCGTTCATACTTGTAACATTGTCTTGAATCTTCCTTATGATGATCCCCAAGCTCCCAACTTCGAAATGCAATGCCTGATCATGGGGAATGTCAAGTAGAGTTTAGAACTCAACAGAAAAAAGCTGGTTAACAATTCGAAAATTCAACATTTGTTAAGTTACCAGAGCTTTGTAATCGTGAAAGAATATGTTTGGATTTTTACTAACCCATTCACACATCATCTATCAAGCTTTGACTCTTAAATCCTAAATTCGGTTGGCTAAAAGGGGTGATTTTGAGGTTTTATAGCTCCATAGATGACGTTCAATTTATTTCTCAACACCATCACTTAAAGCTAGTGACGTTATCGATCACATATATCTAGTTTTCAGTCTCGAGACATTTTTAGGATAAACTTTTATTCCAAAATGTTAATTAACCCTAGATAGTAGATTTCCTAATACAGGTGTTAATTCCTTTCCCCTCTCCTTAATAATTAGGGTTCTCTTTACTTTCCCACTTGGAATTAGGTTTTCCTTTTCGCAGAATAACCCGGAGAAGGTAATATGTAATAATTAATAACCTAATATAAACCCTAAGTTATGAAGGAATCCTACTACTTACAGGAAACTATTTTAGATTCCAATTCCGAGTATAATTAGGGTTTGTTTCCCAGTGGGAGCCAATGGAAACTATATATACAGGAGTTGATCAACTTTTCTTAGAAACAAGAGAAGCCAATGGAGTCGTCACTTGGAAAGTTGATTTTTAAATCTCTAAAGAGACCTGGCGATTTATTTTTCCCCACCCATGGCAGCGAACTGGCCCCTTCTGACCTGCAGACTAAAAAAATTCGCATGACTTACAAGGCAAGCATGGAGTACGGTGGACTTAAACCGACGGCTGATCGACAAAACCCCGCTGCCGACCACGATGAATCGTCCAATGCTCTTCCCCTTGATCCAAATCCTACTACTGCTAGGAGTCATTCAAGCACCCAAGGAGATCAAAACGCTGATTTGTTTTTGAGTCCATCTGCAACCCCCAAGGCCAAGGCGCCGATTAATATTGCTGATGCCACTCCGGTTTTTTCTGCCCCTGGTTCGTCCCGTTCCCGTGATCAGAGGTGTTCAACAACAACGCTGGATTTAGCCCGAAATTGGCCACGTCCCGTTTGGCATAGCCCGTGGAAGATTTACAGGGTCATCAGCGGCCACCTAGGATGGGTTCGCTCTGTTGCTTTTGATCCAAGCAACAGATGGTTCTGTACAGGATCTGCAGACCGGACAATCAAAATATGGGACGTAGCAAGCGGGACGCTACAACTTTCTCTTACCGGACACATTGGGCAAATACGAAGCCTTGCCGTTAGCTCCAGGCAACCCTATTTGTTCTCGGCTAGCGATGACAAACAAGTCAAATGCTGGGACCTTGAACAGAACAAGGTTATCCGTTCGTATCACGGTCATCTTAGTGGCGTCTACAGCATGGCTCTCCATCCGACTCTTGACGTTTTAGTCACCGGGGGACGGGATAGCGTATGCCGTGTTTGGGATGTTCGTCTCAAGAATGTGCAAGTTCATGCATTGACTGGACACGAAGATACAGTTTGCTCCCTTCTCACCCGCCCAACGGATCCACAAGTTATTAGCGGGTCTCACGATACAACTGTCAAACTGTGGGACCTTAGAAAGGGAAAAACCTTTTCAACTTTAACGCATCATAAGAAATCGGTGCGAGCACTGACACATCATCCTAACCTAGATCGGGGTAATTGCTTCGCATCGGCTTCAACAAACACCATCAAAAAGTTCAACCTTCCGAGGGGTGAGTTTTTGCACAACATGCTCTCCCAACAGAAGTCCATTATCAACGCGATGGCCGTCAATGAAGATGGAGTTATGGCTACAGGAGGCGACAACGGTAGCTTGTGGTTTTGGGATTGGAAGAGCGGCCACAACTTCCAGCAATCCCAAACAATTGCACAACCGGGCTCGCTGGAGAGTGAAGCTGGGATTTATGCTCTTTGCTACGATGTCACTGGCACAAGGCTGGTTACTTGTGAAGCTGACAAGACAATCAAGATGTGGAAACAAGACGAAAAGGCCACCCCGGAAACTCATCCTCTAAATTTTAGGCCTCCTAATCTTAGAGACGTTGGGCGGTTCTAGCTCACGGTGTGCTTACTTTGCTACTACGATATTGAAGTTTACAACTTTTTTATAATGTTTATTTTGATTCTGCTTCATAATGTATGCGTTACTATCATGGCTTGAATTTTATATGCGTAATTCAATTGCTTAATTGTAGTTCAAAACTTGGTTTGTTCTAGTTGAAAAAGTAGCTCAAGATTGAGGTTTGAGGAAGCCGAAGGAAAGGAAGCGAACACTTAGATTAAACATGTAAAATTTACTTGCCTCTGACAGGTACGAGTCGAACTTATTGTTCCATCTCTTGTAACTTGTTCTGATCAGCTGCCTTGCACTTTTGCGATAGAGGTGAAGCTGCCTGCATTTTTGAAATATCGAAGATCTTACGTAGTAAGATGATCATCCCTTGGAAATGAGTTTGATTGCATTAAGCATGTATTTAAAGTTAAACTGAGACAATATCTTCATCCCAATGAACGTATCGTTTGCTAATACCACAACGTAAAAGCCCCGATTAATATTATCTCATGACGGTAAAAGACCACAACATAAAAGCATGTATTTAAAGATCACATATAACATTATTTACTACATTGACCAAATGTCTCGTTGAATACAACTTCATACACGAATTAGTCAAGTGACAAGATATGGAACCATCATACTTTGAAATGTTCTTCTATCCATCACTTAAAAAGGCAAGGGGGCATAGATGTTTTTAGTCCAGGTATATGTGCCATCAGAACCGTATCTGTTCATTGATTGCGGTGTCGAGCGGTGTCGGGTGGTGTAATTGGTGTTGGGTTTGAAAGGTTTCAAACTTCTCTACCTCTTCGTTCGTTCAAACTTGTAACATTGTCTTGAATCTTCCTTATGATGATCCCCAAGCTCCCAACTTCAAAATGCAATGCTTAATCATGGGGAATGTCAAGTAGAGTTTAGAACTCAACAGAAAAAAGCTGGTTAACAATTCGAAAATTCAACATTTGTTAATCGTGAAAGAATATGTTTAGATTTTTACTAACCCATTCACACATCATCTATCAAGCATTGACTCTTAAATCCTAAATTTGGTTGGCTAAAAGGGGTGGTTTTTGAGGATTTATAGCTCCATAAATGACGTTCGATTTATTTCTCAACACCATCACTTGAGGTTAATGACGTTATTGATCACATGTATCTAGTTTTTAATCTCGAGACCTTTTTAGGATAAACTTTTATCCCATGTTTTTGGTATTTTAGGAAATGTTTAGGATTTTTTAATTTGCTATTTTATTCTCCTTTGGAAGTTAGAGTTTGTTACGATTATATAAACAACTTTTAGGGTTGTATTTTGACAAGGGTAATATTAGGGAAACTAAATTTGTAGACAAAATTTACAAACTAAATGATATGCCACCATTAAGAATGAGCACGTTTATCAACCGTTAACTAATAAACCAATTATCAGCTTCCATATTTTTTTGTTTTCAAAATTTTGTTTACAAATTTAATCTCCGTAGTATTATTCTTTTGACAATCATTCGTACCATTATCAATTAAGCTTTAAAGTTCTCCATATTTTCTAGATTGCTGATGGAATTTAGCTTATGTTCTAAGATTTGACGATAATCGATTCTACCAATCCCGTTTCTTGCCGTGTCACAAAGGAAATCGTCATGTGTTTCTCCATGTTTACCAACACGTAACAAATTAGGACATTGGGTCAATAGGTGCTTAAAGTTATTTTGTAGGACGGGATTGAAAAACAAAAGGAGAAAAGAGTTCATGTTCTTGTCCTGGTCTTCTAGTGTAGTGTTTGGTTTGGGCCTCTATATGCACTTCTCGTGTTTGGTTCGGTCCTTTTAATGAGGCCTTTTGCTTTGCACAAGTCAGTTGCAATCTTTCAAAAACTGGACCATCGACAAGGAGAGATTTTTCAATGTAACGAGCACACGAGATAGTACATTACATATCATTATACAAATGGTAGAATATATGTGTTAAAAAATTAATAATACCACATGTATTGGCGTAAACTTTGTGATAGAGGGAGTTTTAAACCAGCAGAGCAGAGCAGTGTTGTGTGTTTGTGTGCGTCCAAAAGAGAACCGATTTGGAATGCCAAATTACAACCTAGACCATTCTCCTCCGATACCAAGTAGCTAGCGCAATGTATGACGAAACTTGTGAACTGGCGCTCCAGAACTAGATGAAAGAAAGCAGGAGAAGGAAGCTGCCGCCGGCGCGCCGCTTTCCCCTTGAAATTGCGGTGGCACTAGAAACAGGTGATGGTTCCTGAGTCGTCACAGGAACCGTGCCTGCCTGCCCAGAATCAAGTCCAATTTATACGTAGCATGATCGATTCATTAAACGAGGCGGGTAAAAGTAACATCCTCATTCACTAACAAACCCAATTTAGTAAAAAACAAATAACAAGGTTAATAAAAAATTACAGTCGAGTTTTTGAAAAACAGAGCATGAGCGGGAACGCCGGGAAGGGTATAAATCAGTGGTATCACCTCAAAGTTTCTTGCTTCCAAAGATACAAGTTCAGCATTGTCATCTTTCTCTCTCTAAACCCATTTCTGCAATTTTTCTCTCTCTAAACCCATTTCTCAAGTTCTTTTTCTTCTTGTTCAAACTTAGAAAGGATGAAGAAATACCCACTGTATTTTGATAACCGCACCTCCTTCGGCCCGCCTATGTTTTCAGTCCAACTGGGATTCTCCGAAAAATTAAGCGACTTGCAGAAGAAGATCCAAGAATCGCACGGGATTCCGTTTGATCAACAGAAAATTCTACAACATCGTCTCCAGGGGGAAACCATGTATCTTGAAGACGATTCCGTCCCATTAATCGACTTGGTATCGATACCGAACTGCTTCCTCTGCGTCACTGGGTAAACGTTTTCTTTCAGTTCTTGATTTTCCGTTCTTTGTTTATCGGAGAAGAAATATGACATTGTAAATAGGAGCAACTTTCTCTAAGTCGATTTTGTTTTTGATTGGCAGTGTAACTCCCATAGCCGCCGCCGGAGGAGGAGAAGAAGAGAAAGATGAGACCTTCGAAAAGGATTGGCCGCGCGAAATCAAAAGTAGCATGCAGATTATGGACAAGTTCGTCATTAACTGGTTCGCCGCCCTTATTCTTGTTTATTTGACGTCGGCTTTATTTTCCTTCCGAATTTCGGATTAGGGCTTCAATTTCTTGAACTTTTCACGGTTATTTAAGTAGTTAAATTGTTAATAAAAAGCCAAACTCTGGGCAACGCCGGCAACCCACCACCGGCGGCTCCGCTAATGTAGCTCTGGGACTCCGGAATCCGCCCGTGAGGTTGTTTCCGCCGAAGAAACCACCCTGAGGGAAACCCCTCTGGGACCGACCCAGATAGGCGATCAGGGTTTATAAACCCAGTGACGTTGCTGTCGGAAAGCGAGAGCCTTTGAAGGCTTCGCAGCCGCAGAAGGCCGCGGCCGATGTGATCGGACAGCCTTGGCGACTCTTCCGGTTGTCGGGTCACATTTGACGCAGGCCCAGCTGCAGGGACTGTCGTCGTCTTCGCTCCATGAGGCGGGCTTGGCTTCCCGACCCAAAAGCCCCTCCTTGACGACGATCACCCAAACAAATGGCCGTCGTTGAAAGTGGGGAAGAGGGAGCCAAGGCTAAGAGAAGCCATATTATATTAAAGTTTCAATGTAATCATTTTTCATTGATTTTCTCTGTGGTCAATTTGTTCATTCAGTTGTTTCCAGTGAGCAGTTAATTGATTTGCTTGTTTGTATTCTGAATTTGACAGTGCCATTCCTCGGGGAGTAAAAACCGAAGAGCTCAGCGTCAATGTGGTTGTCTGTCGGCCAATACTAAGCCTGCAAGCAATACAAGACAATCAGATTGGGCTGAAGGCTCCTCGAGGAGTAAACTTGCCTGCCGTTGTGGTGCGGGTCAACACCTTCCACACTTTGACCCTTCTGAGGATCGAGTTGGATAGATTGAAAGACAGCCTGAAGGCCTTCCCGGTTCCGAAATTCTACTCCCTATTTCATGTTAATACCGACGATAGGTTGAGTCCCTACACGCTCGTCACTGAGCATTCTACCTTCTCTGAACTTGAGATAAGGGACGAGGACGTTGTTCTTGTTTGTGAGCTTCCTTTTGCAGTTCAGAGGAGTGATTGGGTGGTGACAGTGCGCCATCATGAGCACAATGCAAGTGGAGGTGCCGCGGAAGTCTTTGTGGAGATAGAACCTTGGAAGACTCTGGAGAGTTTGAAGAAGATACTGGTAAACCATCCATCAGGGTTCCAGACCCCAGAGCTGCAGAACTACATGTTCCTCCATCGCGGAAAGTTAATGAGGGAAAAAGAGTCTTTTCTCTGGCACGGGGTGTCGTTCGCTGACCACATTTGTGTGGTTCCTGTTGCCATGGGACCAGACCAAGGAGACAAAGAAGATTGATCCAGAGCAAGTGAAAGATGTGTGAAGTACAGTGGCACCGTGGAGTTGTAATACATTTTTTCTGTTCCCTTTTTTTTTCCTTTTTTTTGGGTAAGTAGTAGTAGAAAGCAAGTGAACCACAAAGTCTAGTGTCAGTAGTTGAAGTATGCTCAGTGTTGATACCGCAGTAGGAAGGAAGGCAAGAAAGTGAGTGTAAAAACGGTCTTTCTTTTGCGTTCTGTTGCCGATACAGTCTTTAGGTTTATGTTGTTGTATGAATCTCTGATTCCGGATGTTATCCAGCTTTGCTTTTATGCCAACAGACTTTTGGTAGGGTGGTTGAGGCAAAGAAGACGATACATAAGTGAGAATTTGTTGAATAAAACATTAATTTGTTGAATAAAACATTCTTCTGGCTGTTATTCCAGCTTTGATTAGCCTTTCTTATTTTTGTTTTTGATTGATCCTGTTTTGCGTGTTTGATTTCCTCTGAGTAAAGTTTGAATCTTAACATTGCAGTGAAAATATAGGATATCAAGCTGGAAAACCCATCGCGTACTCTTTGATAATTGCTCATGACATGAGTTAGCTTGGTGCTGAAACAAATTTGAAATTGCTCAATATGAACTCTGGTGTGTATTTAGTTGTCCTCTAGGTGTTTCACGTTTTGCTCCAGTGGAACTTAATTGTTAGCACATTGAGGTTGGTTTTAACAACTCTCTATCTCTCTGTGTGTTGCTTTCAAATTTGCATATTGTTTCCCATGATCCTCCCTTGAGTCTTGAGATATCCTAACATCACTGTTCCAATTTCTTGCAGTCTCTCCGTTCCAAGTACGGAGGCAGTGTTCCATTGCTTCTGATGAACACAACAACGACACATGAAGAAACCGCTAAGGTTTTATACTCGTAGCAGCTTGTGTAATATAGGTCTTGGAGAAATATTCCAATTCAAACTTTGATATTCATCCTTTGAACAGTTTTTCATATCCAACTCATATCTTATTGAATACATGTGTTTGCACCTAAACTGTACCCAATTTTACCCATTTGGGCTATTCGGGCTAAATATGGTATTTGGAGGATCATTGTGCAAGAAGGCTAACTTGAAAAGATATTTAGCTGCAAGTGGGGTGGTTTCACATTATAATACTGCTTTCCCCTTTTGTTTGGATGGTGGAGGTTTGCCAAGAGTTTTGTTTAATAAAAAGAATTGCATGCTTTCTCATTGCAAACGGATTGGAAGGCAACATACAAACATGGAAGCGGACGTTTGGTGAAAGAAGCCAACTTGCTTCTTTTAATTATTAGTTTATTGCAAGTGGTGGAGACATGTGGTGGAAGTACAAGTTGTCATTTTTAATATCATTTCACATACAAGCTGGCAGAAAAGTTTCTTTCGGGCAAGCTCAATGTTCTCAGCAAAGGTCTTTCTCAGATCTCTATATAAAGAAGCAGATGCACAAGGATTATGGACACTCAACCAATCAAACAAACAAACATACAAACTCTACTCTCAAGCCAGATTTGCATCCAAAAGCTGTAATCAGCCCAGTTCCAATTCTTTTAGCAATAGATTCCTTAGAAAAGCTTTCTTTTGTCTAGATTATTAGCTCTGCTACTCACCGGTAGTATCGATCTCCTTTGTAGTTTATGTACAACTCATTTCCAGTCATTTAGTTCACAAGCAATCTACAATACCAGTCATTTACTTTCCTCCTCATTGACATTTCTAGCAACCTTGTCATTTACATGTTGTTACATTTCTCCACATAAGTAAAGTCCTTATCTTTAAGGCAAATAAAGAACCTTGATTTGAGCCACTCCTACTCAATGGCACAATCTCTTAGTTAGAAGTTGAACTCAGGTGCAATCTTAATCATTCAAATCCCGTCTACTAGCGGCATCTAGTAGTGGCACACTCGCAACCCACCAATTCCTTCAAGTAAATTCCCGACATGTCTGTGATGCCCATGGCGAATTTCGGGAGTGAACAACGTGGTTGTTTTTCTTTTCCTTCCCCTTTTTGGATTATTGGAAGCTTGGATTAGGACTTACTTGTGAATGTATATGTTCTAATTTATACAGACCCAAAAACCACAACTCAAGTGTATACCATCCAATACATCTATCATGCCTGCACAATCACAAATTAATTTCCTTTGACAGTAAATATATTGTTGACCAGTTACACTACTTCTGTTCCTTCTGGTCATGGAGCATTGTTCCTTTCCCTTGTGAGAGACATGAATTTGAACCAATGTATAAAAGAGTACCTGCCGAGAGGTGGTATCTGAAAGGTAAACTTGACTAAACTTCTCGAGCTTTCCTTTTCAGGGTAACGAGTATATCCTTGATTAGCATATATAAATTCATTGTGTTCATATTCTGTTAAGTTATCTGTTCGCATTTATTATTTATTAGCATATATAAATTTGTCATTGATTGTTGATGTTTATCCAACACTTGTAACTTGTTCCCATCTGCCTCACTTTTGAGATGGAGGTGAAGCTGCTTGCATTTGAAATATCGAAGTGAGTAGAGTAGTACATGTATACATTTACTCTCTTAGAATAAGTAAGATGAACATCCAGGGAAACCTTTATGCTTCTAGAACAACCCACTCGTGTTCTGTGATATCGGAAAATGACACACTTGCTCATCAAAGCAGAAAATGGTGCACTCACTGCAAGTGAAGATAAGATATTATCTCACTTCACATACCATGTTTGATGCAAGCAATTTTGTTTCTACGAGAGAGAGCTGTGATTCGATGTACACATGCACTCTACTGATATGGACGTTTCAAATACACGCAGCTTAACCTCTTCTCAAAATTGCAAGTCAGCTGGGAACAACTACCTAACTTGGACTCATGCGTGTCAAAGGCAAGTGAATTTTACAGGTTGTAAATTGAAAAACTCATCGATTGGTCATTCTGCGTTGAATAATGTAGGTGTTTGTTTCCTCGTTGGCATTGGCAGTTTAACTGTTGCAAGTGTCTCACCAAATGCTATAAAGGTACGAAGTTGTGCTGAAATCTGTTTCATGCGATGATTTATATGGTAATCTAATTCTAATTCTTCTATTGCATTAGCAATCAGCCCAACGATTTGATTGATTTTCTTGCTTGCCGAATCTAATGGTCAGGATAATTGCACAACATCAATGCATATAGATTCAGAGTGCTCAACTCCCATCATATCATTTAAACCATTTGAGTGATTACAATAGATTTCTTGAACATAATCTTAAGGTTATCTTAAAGTTTACAAGCATATCGGTAGGATGATGCAAGATATGGGCATTGGAATTGGAGCGTGTTGTATACACTTATGCTCATATTGAACGCCCGCTACACAAGTTCTTCATCATTTTATAACTGCCTAGGAGAAAAACTTCGATAGGCTACATTTCAAATGCGTGTGTTTCATGATGAAAATTTTAATTTTTTTTTTATATTAGTATTATGATTATTTTAAACTCAGTTTCTAGTCTATGAGGTAAGAGAGAAATTACAAAATTCAAGCCTACGGGGTAATATATTATGGACTTCCAGCTGTCTGGTTTTCCTTGGAGACAACGAGGTTAAGTTTGAATTTGATGACCATTGTTGCCATCTTTCAACGAGGTTAGTACCAAATCCATTAGGGAAACTCAACCTTACCAAATTTTGTAAGAAAATCAAACATGTTGTCAAGGATTTTAGTCAAGAAAAGACAGCTCATTAAGTTGAGACGTCAAGTAGAATTTACATGTCAATAAGTTTCATCCTCAAATAGAACTTGTATGCAATTAAAACATC
This sequence comes from Pyrus communis, assembly GCF_041283825.1. Taxonomy (NCBI): domain Eukaryota; kingdom Viridiplantae; phylum Streptophyta; class Magnoliopsida; order Rosales; family Rosaceae; genus Pyrus; species Pyrus communis. The sequence goes on along the minus strand of NC_142580.1, from coordinate 4,683,733 downwards.
ATTGTAATGATATTACAGATTAATCATACAATGTTATATAAACAGACTAAAACACATGACAATACATGATAAATTTATGATATTACCATGTGAAAATCTGAATTGCAGTTAAGTTTCTCTCGTCTTAACTTCGAAAGTATTAGTAAAAAGATTTTCTTGAATGCTACGGAATACTGAATACTCAAAAAGTTTTAATAGGACATGAAGTGTGAAGATTGTTGGATCGGTGTTTGTAATAGGACGTACAGAAAGTAAAACCTAGATGCATCATAAGTTGGCGTGCAGATTTACCTGGACGGCACATGAGTCAACTACTTAACTACTTCCCAGATGACATTTAATGGTCCCTCCCCTAACTCGAGGAATGCCCATCACAAGCAAGTAGTTAAACATTGGTCAACTTTGGTTTTGCCATATGAATATGGTACGTCACTCCGTTTGAACTTTCACTTGTTTTCTTTTCTCTTGGATTGTGGAGATATTTCTTTTTTCTTTTTCTTTGGTCGTAGAGATTTCGATACATTAAGTACCCGTGCATAAATCATGTGTCAAAGTCGTAACAGATTGATATCGATTCTTGTTTAAACAGTCATTTATGATGGCATTAGAAAAAAATTGATTTTGTTTTTAGGTTGTACCAGCATTTTGAAAGAATCATCTACTATATGTTTCTTCATAAAGCAATTTTAATAAAAAAAAACTTTTAACGAAAGTGCTTATGAGCATGAATGCAGTCGACAGAAGTATAATGCATTGGTTTTTGCTTTTCTTAACAAAGAAGAAAAAAATATTAGAAGTTGGGGGTTTCAAATTTGAGCTAACATTTTACAAGTTATCTTGAATATGAGTTTCAAATGTTATAACACAAGTTATCAATTACGAATCATAGAATATAAAAAGTATTGTACATCTATATTATAATTCGTAAATTAACGTATAATATTTTTATTGAGGTTGGTACTGACTTATATGAATCGTATGTCTGAATATTATTTTTTCAATTTTGGTGCTTCCATAAATTTCAAATCTTAAAGGGACTAAAAAAGAAGTTAATCCCAAGAGTAAAGTAGCTGGAAACATACAAGGGTTTGAGGCTTTATGCAGCTTCGTGCCGATGGCAGAGCCACCTAAATCCTTGGAGTAACGAGCACTCCAATATTATTTCCAAACAAACATGGACTTTGATTCCCGATTAGGAGAATAAAGTAAACACCAATTAAAGCTCTTTTACTACTTAATTGCATTAATTAGTTGCTTCACCCTCTAAGAATATTGCTAAACAAGTCATATAGTTTGTTTGGTAGAACAATCATTAAATAAACAAATGAGGAATCATGAATTAACAATGGCACACTCTACTAAATCATAGACCATACATGAAGTTACTCAAAGATTCAAAAAAGGAGATATTTTTAGTATGCTTGTAACACAGACTGATACACCACATATCACTATACAAGTGGAGAGACGCTTGAAAATTATCGCCACTTATATAATAACATAGGACATGGATCCTCTCCGGATTCATTGGTCCTAATCCACCAACTCACATCATCCGAACCATTGAAATTTAATTCAACGGATACAAACAGGAGCTTACTTTAAAAGTTATAATAATTTTAGTCTTTTAATCAAATTTCAATGACCAGGATGATGTGACTTGATTGATGAACACCAATGGATTTGAAGAGGATCCATGTCCAATAACATAGATCAAGTTACTCAAAGATTCAAAAAAATTGAGAGATTTTTCAATGTGTCAGGAACACAGAATGATACACCATATGTCGTTATATAAATGAAGAGACAATTGAAAATTAAAACTTATCTCCACTTATAATAACATGTTGTGTATCATTCTATATTCCGAACACGTTAAAATAAATTTCCATTTGAAGGACGTGCAATGCATCCCAATTGCAATTCCAATGTCAATCCCTACCACCAATGGCAAAGGTGGTGTGGACGTTTGGGTGTCGCTATCGGGGACATGCACGAACGTTTCCTCATGGAATTTAGTGTTCGTGTCGACGTTTGTATTCATCAATTCATTATTTGCTGCTTATTATTGGTTTACCGCCTTCACACCTGCAACGTGGGGCCTTGCCAGGTCACCTACACGCAACAACATATATGGCAGTACACGAGTCCTACTTCCAACATTTTGTATTTGTATTCGGTATTGTATAAAATTTATTTAAAAAAATATAATGTAATTTTCAAGATTAGTTTAAAGTTTTAGTATAATTATTCTTTCTTTTGTATAAAATGAGAAATTACAACAACAACAATAAAAAAAACCCTCAGCATAATACAAATATTTCTAACAACAAGCATCAACAACAAAATTCGCCGATATAGAAATATAAATGTATAAAATATTTTTCTTGCTGTCATTGTTATTATATTTATGATACATAAGTTTATTCAGCTAAATTTTTATGGTAGGCGATGTGACAAGCTTACATATCAATCAAAATTTGTGTTTTTGTACAATAAATTACAAAATTTCCAATAATCTTTCTTCCCCGTACTGAAATTACCTTTATACCTTGCGTACGTACAAAATACAAAGAACAAAATCTTACAAGTGAGCATAATATTATACAATTACAAACATAAAGCAATGAAAGCATGGATTTTATTTTAATTTATATTTTACTTGCGGAGTATCAAGAGAAAATCTTTTTTTCTTTTTTAAGAAAAAAAAATCAAATCAATTTTGGTAGGTGAGGAATGAGTGGACAAAACAAAAGGAAAGCGTCGAGATATTAAGATGGGAAGGGGAAACCCATCTTAACTATCCACCATCACCAAAAAGTGGTTCTTCTTTCTGTTTCTTTCTCTTTTTATTTAGTTCTCTCTCTCTCTCTCTCTCTCTCTCTCTCTCTCTCTCTCTCTCTCTTTCTTTCTTTTTGTAGTTAAGAAATAATAATAATATTATTATTATTAATTAAAATAAAAGGATTTTCTGATTTTTTTTTCCCTAATCATTTCAGTAGAAATGGTAAATATAGGCTAGCCGACCTTATTGTAATTGTCAAAGGACTGTAGCACAGCTTTATCATCTATGAGACGACGACGTTTTTTGGACTCACTATTAGAATGGAAAGAATAAGAAACCAGATGGAATGGAACAACGAATACTGCTTTGGTCCTTACCGTCAAAAGTCATTTCTCTTTAGAGTTAGATATTTATATTTGGGTAATGCCGGAGGTTAACTTTATAGATGAAATTTTAGAAATTAAAAGATTTAGAAGTTGATAATTTGTTTATTACTTAAACGTTGATAATCATGTTCATTCATATTGACGACACATCGTTTAGCTTACAAATTTTGTCTTTAAATTAATCTTCCTAGACATTTTATAATGAATGCATTATTGAGTGACGTGACCGGAAGCCACGTAAAGTTAGGGGATCAAAATAAATAATCTTATACTTTTACGTGAGATGCACTGTCAAATGACATGACAAGAAAGATATCTAATTAGATTTTTGTAACGAACTTTTGATTCAAAAATATAAGAAAGATAGACTATATATTATATAATGCTTTAGTCATAATTAAATATTAAACTCGTTATTTACTAAAGAAGAATAAAACAAAAATCAAACAATTGCACAATGGCGTAAATTTGAATAAAAAAAAAAAAAAACTTTTCCAACTACACCGTGAAAATTTTCGGAACAACGTAAGCCACACGCCAGCGTCGAAACCGACACAGAGAGAGAGAGTGAAAACCCACACGTTCCCGGGTCAAGTAAAACCACATGACGCCACGTGTCAAATCATTTGGATGCGTACTCCCCGTCCCCGACCCCACCACCCACTGGCCGCTATAAACTTAATAGAGATGCCTTACGCTGCCACAACGACTGCCGTCTCTCGCTCCCTCCCTCCCTCCTTTTTCCTTCCTTTTATTTGACTCTGCCTGCCATTAAAGCTTCCGCTTCGAGCATTTGCTTCCAACAGACAAAAACCAACAAAAAACCGACGACCAACAAACAAACGCTACCTCCTTCCAGCTCTCTTTCTCTCTCTCTCTCTCTCTCTCTCTCTCTCTCTTGTTTCTCTCTCTCTCTCTAATTATGCTATGGTGAATTGGCGACGGTTGTTTTGTTGATATCTGAGCGCGAGAGAGAGGGAGGGAGGGGGTTATGGGGGCGTGCGTGTCAAAGCCGGAGGGGTGCGTCGGAGGGAGATTGAGCTCGTCGAAGAGGAAGAGAACCCGGAAGAGGAGGAGAGACGGGCGGGCTAAACAGACTCCGGTTCTGGCCGGTCGGTTGTCGGAAGGATCGCCGGACAAGTTTAATCGGTCCACCCCGCCTGATCGCTCCACCTTCAACAACCGCACCTTCCAAGGTCCATTTTTTCATCTCTCCCTCTCTCCCTCTCTAGAATCCTCTGTTTTAGAAGTTGTAAAATGGTGAAATTTTGGAGCTTCTTGTTCGGAATTGAGTTATTTTTCTGGAATTTATAATTCTCGGTTTTTCTTTTTTTGTTCATGGTAAACTTTGAGCTTTCTTGTGAGTAGTTATCTTGATAATTAAAAGAACGTGATTGATTAAGATAATAATTAAGAACATCATAATTAAGATTGGGCAATTGACCAGAGAAAAAGCTGTAATTTAATTTGAGAAGCACCAAATGCTTAATTTATGCTATGATTTTGTTTCTGGAAGGGTTCAGTTTTTTAAGTAAATCCGTCTCGGAGCTAGTTCGTATTTGATATGAAGCAAGAAGATATTGCTACTGAAAGATTATGTTGTCTTGGTCTTTTAATGCAAATGGCATTCCGGAACAGAATTTTATCCGACAGATTATTCAGGATTTCGGTGGCATTTTCTTTTTCTTGGAACATTCTAATTCTTAAATTGCGTTTTACTGTAATTTTTTCTATGGCAATGGTTCCTGATTGTTGTTAAAAATGTCATCGCATCCGCAGAAAGTACTGAAGACGCATGGTTTGATCCGGTTGCAAGATTTGAGTCTGACTGCGACGAAGATTTCCATAGTGTTCAGGATGGTAAAGTTTCACAGATGTCTAATTTCAGTCATATTGTATTCATTTTCATGTCTTTTTTCTGATTAATTAGATGCTTTTAGGTTTGAATTACTGAAACTCTTGATATTTGCAGAGGTGTTATCTGTGAATGGATTTGAACGCGTATCCGTATCAAGCAATTTGTCATTGAGAGATGCCAATTGCGGAGAGTATAATATTATTGACCTGCATGCCTCATCGACTGATCAGATGCATAAGAGAGGGGATTCTGCAAACAACTCTGTCAGTGTGGTTTCTCAAAAGAGCATTAATCATGTCATGAGTGGTAATGACGTTGATGGACATTCGACAGCTGAAGCAAACCAACCTGTGTTCCTCGATGAAATCTCCTCTTCTGTGGATGAATCTTCTACCAAGGAGGAAGGAATATTGGACAATTGTGGGATTCTTCCAAGCAATTGTCTGCCTTGTCTTGCTTCAACTGTTCCCTCGGTTGAAAAGAGAAGGTCACTGATTTCTAGCCCGCCAAGTGCAAGGAAAAAGGCTGCCATAAAACTTCCCTTCAAATGGAAAGAAGGACATCCTAACGCAAGTTTATGTAAGAACCAGAACAATGTTTTGATGTGCCAATATGTTACATGCAAATGGTAGACACACATATTATCCTCTTCTTTTTTATCGTGTTATCATGAGTATGCATTTTCTTTAGTCTTTAGACGCAGTATTGGCATTCGTCAAAGCAGGTATGTTCAGTTTAGCATAAAGATGTCATAACATTTTGTTGTAAGTCTTAGTGTTCGTACATTGTAAGCATCTTGACTCTTTCTTTAGTCTAGCGTAAAGATATCAATATGTAATTCCTTTAACTAATCCTTTTTTTTGGGCATATTTCCAGTGTCCTCAAAGATGCTTCTGCAAAGACCAATAGCAGGTTCTCAAGTTCCTTTCTGCCCTATGGAAAAGAAAATGTTTGATTCTTGGTCACATATTGAGCCAAATTCTTTCAAAGTTCGGGGACCGAATTATTTTAAGTAAGATTCCCGGAGGAAAGTAGTCAATTAGTTTAAGCACTAGTACATGTACATATGTACATTCATATAGGGATAGGACATATTCATAAATAAATTCACACTTTCTGATATTCTTTATTGCAGGGACAGAAAGAAGGAACATGCTCCCAGCTATGCTGCATATTATCCATTTGGTCTCGACGTATTTTTATCTCAGCGAAAGATAGATCATATAGCTCGGTTTGTCGAACTGCCTGTTGTTAATTCTTCTGGAGATCTTCCCGCTATTCTTGTTGTAAATGTACAGGTAAGTTTCATCTCCCTCTGCTTCTCTCCCTGCCTCTCTCCTTTTCTATTTCTCCTGTAATGCACAGTTGTCCATCTTTTCTAATACTCCGTTATTCTTGTGCGGAGTATGCCCTTAGTTGTAGACTTCCAAAACTATCCAGCTCGGATTCAGAAAATAAGTTGAATCGAAATACTTTCTAAATAGCCAATAAGCTGTAACAGTTGAGGAGTTATACCCTTCCACCTGTGACAATAATTTTCCAGGCTAGGTTCTAACTTTAAGGCTCTCCCACTCTACCCACCATCCACCGTTTAAACAAAGGTCGGGGCCAGACAAATGCATCTTGCTTGTTTTAAATTTGTAGCTCAAATTGAGTTCAAGATGGGTAGTTAGTTTAGATACCTTCTCGTTAGTTAATGAGATTCAAATGGCATTGCTTTCTAGATATGTGTAAATATATTCAGATTTTGTAATACTGTCCTTTTCGTTAATTCTACAGGTACCGTTGTATCCAGCTGCAATTTTTCAGGGAGAGACAGATGGAGAAGGGATGAATTTTGTTTTGTACTTTAAGGTTAATGATATGTACTCTAAAGAGCTGCCTCCTAATTTTCAAGAAAACATCAGAGTAAGATGGGGCCATTTTGAAGATTCTGTTGTAATCCCATTTCGTACTGAACTTTATTCGTAAATATCATATCATCATCAGTTATGATGCTGGGGAGAATCGTAGCATAGCTTAATAATTTACTAATCCATGTCCATGCCTTTTTTCAAACCAGAGGTTAATTGGCGATGAAGTAGAAAAGGTCAGAGGTTTTCCTGTGGACACAATTGTTTCCTTTCGAGAAAGGTTGAAAATATTGGGACGTGTTGCTAATGTGGAAGATCTTCACTTGAGTGCACCGGAGCGGAAACTTATGCAGGCTTACAATGAAAAGCCCGTTCTTTCACGTCCTCAACATGAATTTTACATGGTGAGTGTGTTTGGATTACTTTAATTTCTTACTTGAGTCTTCAATTCGCATTCGATTTATATGGCTTCTTAACTTTCTTTTCTTGCTAACCGTAATGGATTTCAGGGAGAAAACTACCTCGAGATTGATTTGGATATGCACAGATTTAGTTATATCTCTAGGAAAGGGTTTGAAGCGTTCCTAGATAGACTAAAGCACTGCATATTGGATGTCGGGCTCACGATTCAGGTGATTTTCCCAGTAGCAAGTTTTAAACTTCTATGATTAATCCCCTATTCTGTTCTTTTGCTGGCCTTTTGAAGTTATTCATCTATATCTTACATATGCATTTCCAAACAGGGAAACAAACCCGAAGAGTTGCCGGAGCAGATCTTATGTTGTATACGATTGAACGGAATTGATTACATGAACTACCACCAACTAGGGTTGACCCAAGATCCCCTTTAACCCCCCTGTAAGTGATGGGATAATGTAAATCTTATATTTATTCATTAATGCAGCTCAAATTCAAGAAGAAATTCTGTCATCTTTTGTGTAGTTTTATATTCTAAAGAACTGAGGGAACAAGCATCCTTCAGTTTTCAAACTACTTAAGATCAGATGCTTAATATTTAACGTACCGTAAGCCCGAGCATGTACGAAAGAAATATAAATTTATATAAATCAGAGATTTAGAACTCTATTCCAAAAGTTATTTGGCTACATAGATAGGAGGCCTTCAACTAGGCTTTGCAGGGAGCCAGAGGCTTTCCGCATAAGCCATTATTGCCGGAGTAAGAGCTTTTCGGAAAGTCACTGAGCAGTTTACCCTCTGGGATTTTCCCCTCCAGAAGATTGTCTGATAAGTTCAACGTTTTTAGCGCTCTCAACTTCAAAAACCCGTATGGAATTTTCCCGAAAAAGCGGTTTTGCTGCAACTCGAGAGTCTCTAGCATGCTTAGATTTCCCAAGGCCTCTGGCAAGTTGGAAGCTAACTTGTTTGCGTGGAGATCAAGCAAAATCAACCTTTGCAAGTTTGCGATTGAGTCGGGGATCTTTGAAATAAGTGAATTATTGGACAGGTTTAATGAGTAGAGCGCCTGAGCAAACTTTCCATCTCCAATCCATGCCGGAATGCTTCCGGTGAGATTGTTGGCTGATAAGTCTAGTTCTTGTATGAGAGTCGGAATCGTGCGTAAGAGCTCTGGAATTTGGCCCTGAATTCCGCAACTTGCCAAGGAAATTCGAGAAACAGGCAACTCTGCAAACCATTTTGGAACGGAGGAGAATCTCAAATGGTTGAATGACAGATCGAGCGAGTTAAGATTTTTGAGGGAAGACATCTCAGAAGGCAGTGATCCTTGAATCATATTGTGAGAGATGTTGAAGTATGCAAGATGTGAGAGTTGACCAATGGATTTTGGAATTTCTCCTTCAAGCTTGTTATTTGATAAGAAAGCAACTTCGAGCGAAACCAGATCTCCGAAGTTGGGTGGTATTTTTCCGATGAGTCGATTATTCTGCAGCCTTAAGAGCCTGAGAGAAGTCATTTTCGCAGAGCTTGACGGGAACGGAATTGGCCCCTTAAGAAAATTAGTGTCCAACCAAATTACTTGAATGGCTGAAAGATTAGCCATTGAAGGTGGAAGCTTACCGGACAAAAGATTGTTTGAAAGATCAAGGTCTTGCAAGACTTGCAACTGACCAATTCTCCGTGGGATGTGACCAGTTAGAGAATTGCTATTAAGATCCAAATGCACCAAATTTGTCAAACTTGCAAGTGAATCTGGCATACAACCCGAAAGGCGATTCGAGTACAATTGTAGCGAACTCAGATTCTTAAGGCTCCCAATGCTTGATGGGATTGCCCCAGAAAATTTGTTCCCAGGCAGAAAAAGTTCTTCTAGATTTGAAAGCTTACCAATGGATTCTGGTATTGGTCCAGTGAGGCTGTTTTGGTAGAGGTAGAGCTTTCGGAGCTTTGGAAGGCGAAAGCCTATGAGTTTTGGGATCTTCCCGGAAAGGCCAGAGTAACCACCAAGATGCAGAACTTCAAGGAATGATATGAAAGTTATTTTGGAAGAGAGAGAACCTTCCATCCAGGCATCGAAAGGAGCATCATCTTTTGTCATGAAGCCTGGTAGGTTGATCTCTGTCACTCTGCCGGTCCTATTGTCGCAGGTAATGCCATCCCACGCGCAGCAATCACTGCCAACCCATGTCGCTAGGCGGTCGGAAGTGTCAACGTGGATTCCGGCCTTGAAACTGGTTAGGCCTTTGAGGTCATCGGGGTTGCATGCTCTGTTGGGACTCGTGTTTCCCTCTCCAACTGTTGAGAGGGTGATGAGTAGTACAACCCCCCATAGAAACTTGGTCATCTTTGCTTAATTAATTGGGGATTTGGAGAATATTTGCTCTGAGTTTAACTTATATTTTAGGGCTTAATATATACAGGCATGGTCGGATTAAACTTGTCTCGTACTTGAAGAGTAAATCTTTGCAACTATTTGTTCGACGCGTTAAAATGCCTTAATTATGCACTTACTTTGATTTGAAATCCAATGGTTGAAATGCCTTAATTATGCACTTACTTTGATTGGTCATGTATTCTCGTATTATTGTTAGTTGCGAAGTCAGAAATTCTACCAATGCCTTAATTATTGTGCTCTTACATTGATTTGAAATCCAATGGTTGAAATGCCTTAATTATGCACTTACTTTGATTGGTCACGTATTCTCGTATTATTGGTAGTAGCAAAGTTAGAAATTCTACCAATGGGGAGTCAACCTTAAATATCAATAAATTTAAAAGTGAAAAATAAAAAATAAAAAATAAAAAATCATGAAAGCTTGTATAATAACACAAAATCATAGTTTGAAAACTCATTGAAGACAATTTAATTTAAATGTATTATGTATATTAACTTCTAAATTTCTAAAATTGGAAAGTATTTGTAAACTTGTTTTACGCATGAAGAGTAAATCTTTTGTATTATTTGTGCGATGTGTTAACAAATTTCAATTTAAAAGTAGATTTTGCATATTGCTTGTAATCGTAGAATCTTGTATATTCAGTATGATAAACGAAAATCTTATATGTATTTTGTAAATTATTTAATGTAAGACTAGAGCAAGGAAGCACGATGAGTTACTTGTCTGATAATTATACTGCAACGTTTTCTGTTTTGTTTCTAACATAGGTAGCTTTTTTCCTTCCTCGATAATTTTTTCATGTGGTTTACCCAGGACGAAGTTTTTTCAGGACCACACTCTTGTCCATGCTCTCTGATTAGTTCCTTAATGACCAAGGAAAGTGTTTGCACGTGATGGTATTTACCAAAAACACAATCCTCCATGTGATGGTCTTGTCTATTGTTTAAACAAGTCAAGGGAAATTAATGAATCAGAGTATTTTGCTTCTAATTAATCATAAAAAAAATTGTAGAATTTTCCTTTTTCTAGTAAACTAAAGAGTGGCTTTGCATTCCGATTCATATACCCATCTACATATGTTTTATTTCCTAATTTAAGTTTGAAATTATTAAACTACATATGTTTTATTTCCTAATTTAAGTTTGAAATTATTAAACATACCAATCTAAATGTGCTTCTACTTTAATACCAATGTACATGTGCTTCTACATATGTTTTTGTTTGGGCCCAAAATACTATTGTTGGGCCGAGCAACAGGATGTGCTCGGCCCAAGGTAATGACAAATACTATGGGCCGAATAATAAATCACGGGCCAGCTGGCAGGGTCGGCCAAATCCTATCCTAAGTAGTCCGGATGAATAGAAAAGGTCGAGGAAGTCCTGGTGCGACCAAGATTCTCGACCGGCAAGGAATGGAGTCTCGAAAAGAAGGAAAATTCAGAATCCCAGTGGGAGTAGGTTTGTTCGAGTTAGAGTCGAAATGGGGCAAGGACTCCCAATCCAAATCAGAATTGGTTTCAAGGAATGGGTGCTATAAATACAAGAAATCATGTAACAGAAAACCCCCTTCAAATCAGCATACAATTGCCCTGCGCAAAACTTCTCAAACACCTTGAGATTTTTCCTTTTCTTTTCCTGCCGACACACCTTCAGTTTGGATAAACAGCACTGTGGAAGTACCCGGCGAGCATCTTCAGTTTGGATAAACAGCACTGCTGCCGCAGAATCAGCCGACCAAGAAGCACCTTCAGTTTGGATAAACAGCACTGCGTCGAGGTCGACCGGTTATCTATCTGAGTCTCGGCCGAGAAGGGTTTTCGAACCTTTGTTGGCAGAGGTCACCTTACTAGCCTTCTCGGCATAGTCAGGTGTTACGAATTGCATTACTCGGCGTACTGGACGCCGAGTGGTTTTATGATTGGATACTCGCAAGTAAGTTTCAGGGTTCGGCATTCCGACGGCCGAACTACGTTTACCATCAAGACATACATCACGTTTGAGTACCTGTGCCCATATAGTTTGGTCTCGATTCGACGTGCTTATACTCTTACGAATATAATCACAATGACCGAATCGGGCTCCGACGATTTGTGAACTCCGCAGAATTAGTAGCCTTGTCTTCAGGCTGTAGAACCCAGAGACCGAGAGTGTTCCTTCCTCGGTCGCAATCGCAAGACAGAAGTCAACAACGCGCTCAACGTGACATCAACAAATTTTACTCCTCGGCCCATCTCGGCCGACGAGTTGGCACGCCCCGCATCCGACCGAAGGACGTAGTTAGCTTACTAGTTACTCGGCCTGCGCGCCACGTAGGTTTTGTAATTTTTTGAGTCAACAGTTTTATTTCTTAATTTATGTTTGAAATTATTAAACATACCAATCTACATGTGCTTCATTAACTTCAATACGTACAAGATGTAACATGAATGAGAAGCACATGTGGGTTTAGCCAGTTGTTTATGATAGTACCTTTGGCCCCGAACTTACTGATCAGCAGTTCCATATATATCATCGTCCAACACATTTTAGCCAGTTATTTATGATAGTATCTCCAGCCCTGAACTTACACACTAGTTCCCTGTCAACATCTTTGTAGCTATTTGAGCTACTTTGGCAAACCAGTCGTCCTCCGGCCAAACACTGCCCAAAATAAATAGTTTTATCAAAGGGTTACACTTACACTGAGCAATGCTAATAGTTTTATCAAGGGGTTACACTTACGTTAAGTGCTAATATTCCCCGATAAATTGATCACGGAAAAAACAAAAATAGCTATCAAGCGAGTTTTACAATGGTGCCATTTGATTCTGAGTGCCTAAAGAGATTCGCATGTGTTACCGGTTGTTTATAATTATGTATCTATCTTTCTCGTCACAAATTAAATTGTTTTTTAATTTTTTTTTTCATCAGATGTGATTATGAAAATTAGAGAGAGAGAGAGAGAGAGAGAGAGAGAGAGAGAGAGAGAGAGAGAGAGAGAGATTGGGGACCTTATCACTCATGGCGTGGCATTTGGTGGTGACGTAGACATCGTGGTCGAACTGGGATGTTTTGAAGGCCTTGGGGCGATCTTTGAGCGGAAGATTGCCTTCGAGTTCCCACTAGTCTCCGATGCTCGACGAAAACGATCCGTGTGAAAGATGTGAAATCGTCGTCGAGTCCATTGTTAATTAATTGGTTTTTACCTTTTAATTAATCTGTAAGCAAAATCAATGCGGTGATTTCATGATTTTGGTCAGAGATATAGAGCTTGCAGCGAGAGGAGGGAGACACAGGCGGGAAAACGATATGCCCATCCTTTGCAACCATTTTACAAACACCTAGGACTCGCTCGCTTTATTTTATTTGGATTTGTCGTAACCATCCGTTGGCCTAAAGAATGGAATCTATCATAGCCGTTGGATCTTCACCTATATCGTGTTTTGTTTCTAAAATTGTTCGTAATATTAGAATTCTATCTGTTTGTAACTGTTTTTATAATGATTAATTAAAAGTGTTGCTAAGAACATTTGACAGAAAAATTTAAGTATTTATAAAAGCAATTTGAGGTGTTTTTGTTTCAACGTGTTCTTTTATACAAAATATATAGAGAGTGGGAAGGAATTTTTTTCAATAAAAATTACAGTGTGCTTCTAACCGAAGTTTTTTTAATTAGCAAAAACAATTACGAGCAGAAATATTTTCTGCATAAGCATTTATGAAATTCCAATGCATGAAATAACCCCACAATTTGACTTTCATAACAAAAAATATAATCCAAATAAGAATAACTGGTAAACTTTTTGTTCTTATCAAACATCAATTTCATTTGAAATTTGATTATTCCCAAATAAACAATAGGAAAATATAAATACATATTTTCTTCTTGGTAAACATTCTATTTTCCCGTGCCATTTATTTCTACATAAACATTTAACCAGGCTAGAAAAAGTATACTCAAATAAGCTAGTAAATCAAAGTTTTAAATACATCTGAAAAATAATTCCCAAATATAAAGCTAGCATCCCATGACTTTATTGGGCTTGAGCAACGGCTTCTCAGTCGTCACCGTCCCATCATTTCCGGCAAGAGCCCGGTACTTATCCTTCCTGGTGAACCCGGTGCATTCATACGAAAGGCTGGCCGCTATAACCCTCTGTATATAATTCGCCACATCATGGCTCGACTTCCCGCCCCCATACGTCAGCTCAGCCGGCAGCTTGTTCAAAAACGTCACCTCATACGCGGGGGTCGGGTTCATGAAGAAGTAGAAGGGGTCCATCCCTTTCCACCCACGTGCGGTGGTCCCGTGAAACATGCTCATCTTGTTCACCATCGCCACCGGGACCAGTTCGTCCGTCAGCTCAGCGAAAAGCGCGGAGAATCTCAAGAGGAAGGGTTCTCGACACGTGGTGCCTTCCGGGCAGATTGCCAGGTCACCCTCTTCTAGAAGCTTCTTGATCATGGCGGCGTCGAGGGCCCGGTCGCGGTTGAGGCGGACGGTCTTGATTGGGGAGATGAACTCGGAGAGGCGCGAGACGGAGTAGGTGACGGCGGGGATGGGGCGGCCGAGGGCAGTGGAGAGGAAGATGGGGTCGAGGAGGGTGCGGTGGGAGCAGATGAAGAGGACGCCGGTGTGGCTGGTGGATTTTTTGGGGGCAGGTGGTGGGGTGCCCTTGACGGTGACACGGACGCCGAGGGCCCAGAAGGCGTAATAGACGAGCGGCATGGGGAGGAGTGCCCCGGCGGCCATACGGAGGCAGGCGAGGAAGAAGCCGATGGGGAGCCAGAGGAGAGTGAGGAGCGCCATGAAAGGTGTTGGCTTTTGAACAAGGCGGCCGTCGTGGAAGATTATGGGCTTTGGTAGCTTGTCGTTTGTTACTGCTTCCACTTTTGGTTTGGTTGGCACCATGTAACCCTCCTGCAACAATTTTTCACATTTACATGTTTCAAGTAAATTTAGTTAATGACAAGAATAATGTTAGGAATGCTAAATTTGTAGATAAAGTTTTGAAAATTAAAGGACATAGAAATTGATGATTAATTTATTAATTACACATCGATAAACGTGCTTATTCTTATTAGTGGCACATCATTTAGTTTGCAAATTTAGTCTCAAAATTTGATTTCCCTAGCATTACCCTAATGACATTAATTAAAATAAAACAAAAAGTAATTGTAAAAATGTCTTATGGCATGTAATATTTACCCTTATTACATTTTTCATAACATATTCATAGTGACACTTCTTGTATTTTGGTGCCTTATACAGACTTCGGACACAAGAATTCCTCTAAATTGAATGGATTAAGGATTAAAATTAAACAAAATAATACTAAAAACGAATAGCAAGAAAATTGTCGAACCTTGCACAGTTTCATGAAAGGAATGTCAGTGTGCCTATCACCAAGCCCAATCTCTGGCAGGACATCTCCAAAAGCCTTCTTAAGAGCATCTGCCTTGTTCTTTCCCACAAGCACACCAGGTGGGGAAACAAACCCTGTAGCCTTACCCTTATAAGTGGCCACTTCCGTTCCCAAAACGGTGTCGAATCCAAGAAAATCCTTAAAAAAGGGCTCCACCATGATCCTCGGATTTGCAGTAAGAATACATCTCTTTTCGCATGCAGAGATCACGCGCCAAGACTCCGGGTGCAAATCGCTCGAGTAAAACTTAGGCAGCACGGCTCTGGCCACGGACTCGATCTCCGAAACCCTAACCCCGGCAAACGTTGCAAAGATGAGAACTTGGATTCCGGCTGATTCCGAGACAAAGTAGTAGAGGAGTCCGGCTAGTGGTGTAACCAAGAGCAAGAACAGGAGCCTTAGTATCCCACCAACCTCAAAAGCAATGAAAGCAAAGTAGGGGAAAGAGCTCCGGCCTCTAAGCAAAGTCCCGTCCATATCGGCGACCACCGTGTGCTTTTCCCGTCCATCCGATGTGCATTGATCAACCGTCGGGAAGGTCGTCGTAGTCATATTGTAACAACTTTTGTTGTTGTTACAAAGTAAGTTAGAGATAGCAAATATTGGAACACTAAAACCTTGATGATATAATAGTGGAAAAATAATTTGAACTCGGATTTAACGTCCAGATATTTTTTTGAAATAGAAGTTGTGCATGCTAGGTATATATAGAGAAACATAAAATTTAATGCCAGGGTGTGTGACAAATATGGATTAGGGTCTAATCAATTGATTAGAACAATGAGGAAAAGGTGGCATTGATGAGAGGCAACTTAGTAATGTATGGAAGATCCAAGGGTCGGAGACCCTTGTTTTTGGAGTAGCAGCAATTGCGTGCGCGGCAATTTGCTGCTGTCGTTATTTGTTTCCAACGCCATTTGTCTATTTGTGTGTAGTTGAGCATTTTACAGATGCATATACGTATCTGGTATAAAAGCTAAGTGCGACTTTCCTTACCAGATAACTGCTAACGTATATAATTAATTAATTTTTGCTTACTCAACATGTATTATTCATGGAATACAGTGGGATGGCTTGGAGCATATTCAATGGAGACGTCAAATTCAAAACATCAAATTAAAATTTGATAGTTAATATGGTAATTTGACATATTGTCCATATTTTTCTTCCACCCGGTATGCCAAATTTTATTGTTTCATTTATGTGTTTTTAAACAAAAATAATAAAAGTTGAGTTGTTGTTGGTTTAAAATAATAAAATAATACTTAAATATGTTACCATTTAAGGTATGGCAAGTGGAATGCTTTTGGAAATAACAGAAATCAAATTTGAATGCAGCTTCAAATTTAACATCTCTTTGTCTATGTCATCTTAGCCTTGATTTCCATGTCATCTTTGCATTACAGGAAAATGAATTATTAGGGGCAGATTAAAAGAATCGCATCTGTTAATGAGCTTTTAGAGGCATAAATATTAATTGCCCCTATTAGTAGTATTAGGTGCGTTTAAAATAGCATCCAATATTAAAGAGGGATTGGGTGGGAAGATTGCTGCCAAAAAAATTCACCAAAAATTTCCAGTTTGTTGCAATCATATTTAGAATAGGAATGTAATTGTGTAAATACTAGTAGATATGAGAATGTATCTTATATTCCTATTCGGAGTTGATTACCTATTAAATGTTGTAATCGTAAAGGAAAAGGTTTTTACCTATCCTACTACTATAAATAAAGGCACAATGGGATGATACAAACACATCTCACAATTAAATCACTCTCTCCTCTCTCTAATTGCCACCGGCCCTCTTTCTCAAAACCCTAAGATCGTTCAATCAAATAGGCTTACAACACGTTATCAGCACGCTCTTGCCAGAAGTTGAGGAATTGACAGATCGTAGGAGTCAAGCCATTCGTAGTTCACCATTTGTGTACTTTATGGCTACATCTAACCTCTTCGTTAGACTGCCTACGAACCCTCAACAGGAATCAAGTCATTCGTAGTTCACCATTTGTTAAACTCTAAACTTTTCGTAAAATACTTCTAGCAGAAAACATAAAGTACCATACTACACATCAACCATAAGCCAAATAACAATTGTGATCTTGCCATGCACACAGGTATGTCATTCACACACATATGCTTTCCAACACTATTCCACAATCATATCAATCAATAATATATACAATGCACCAAACTGCAGGGCTAGAGCAACACAGTTAGGTCAAAGCCTACATCTCTGAAGAATGAGATTTCGGACCACTCAACGAAATCCAACAACATCAAGTTCCAGACCACTCAATGAAACCAAAATACCAAGCGGGATTCCAGACCACTCAACGAAATCGCGGAGTATAAGGAATTCCGGACCTCTCAACGGGTCAGGGGTCCGATTTTGGTGGTTGTCTCTCCCTCATTTCTCTTCCTTACTCTTTTTCTGATTGGTTGACATCCTACCCCCTCATCCCGATTGGCAGCACCCCACCATCTTTTCTTTCCTCTTCTTTTCATCCCACCCATACACATGGCACCACAGATCATTACTCCAGCAAATTTGGAGCCTTTTAGATTTATGGTCAAATGACCATTTTGCCCTCAATTTTGTTCATTTATAACTATTTTGTTATAACTCCAAATTACATTTCGTTCGCGCTCACGCGTCCGTATCGACGAGTACTATCCAAATATGTAAAGAAATCTGGAAAAATACATAAGGATCAAATATGACCTCATAGAATTCCGTTTCATCCACGGGGTAATTTCATCCTTTTACTTGTCGAAAAAAATTATACGTCACAAATTCAAACGCGTCAAAACTAAGAATACGAAATACATAATTTTAAATAATGAAATCCAGGGACGGGATTTCACAGTCTTCTTCCACACTCACGACATAAGTCTTCTTCACAACAACAATCTCCCTCTGAGTGTCAATCTCCTTCTTCACAACAGTCATTCTCTCAGTGCCAATCACCTTCCCAACATACTTCATCATCTCGTCAGAATATACTTTATCAATATTTTCCTCTGTATCCATATCCACGATCAACACAATTTTATCGCCCCCAGCCATACTAGCCATCGTTGTTCCATCCCATGCCTCACCAATCACCATCCTGGAGAGTTTACTGGAATGTTTAATGACACAGACTTTTTGCAACAAGTCATGTCTCCACATGAGAAGGTTCCTACAAATCACAATTGATGCTTTTGGTTTTGTACTATTTTGTGGTACTTGGAATATGTTTTTATTAACTTGTTGGGACAAATTTGATACTTTTATATTGTATTATGTACGCTTTATTGAAACATTTGCGTTATGTATTATGAGACAAGTTTTATACCTTTATTTTATGTACAACATGTAATGTTAAAATTTCAATAATAATGCATTTAGCTTTAATAATATGAATTTAAATTTGGTTATTAAAATTATGAATGTAAATTTGGTAATTAAAATCAATTATAAATAATATTGATGTTTTTTTTAATTTATATTTTATTTGGAGCGAATAAATCTACACCAAATGTAAAAAATCAAATATAATTAAATGATATATTTAAATGTAAATAATAAAGGAGGGGCATTATTAATCGTCCCTAATTCTATAAATATCCGCACCTAATATGTTTTCCACGCCAGATTAGCTTACGTGCAGAAAATGTATTAGGGGCGTATATAAGTACTTATTTGCCCTTATTTACTAATAGCCATGCCACTTTTAGGTGCAAATCTAATATCCGTCACTCCTCACTATTAGGTGCAAAAAACCTCATTATTTGCCCCTATTTTAAACTAATAGATGCAAATGTTTTGGCCTTTACTTTTTCTTAGTTTTGTAGTGTTGACATCTCGGTTAGAGTAAATGATACATCATTTGTTACCGATATGTATCTATGTGGTATTTTTATATCTCTTTTGGAGATGATCTTAATCGTCTAGGACGAATTCTAGGTTTGTATTTCACATGATATGTTCTGGATTCGATTCTTGATACTCATGAATCACATGATGGTAACTAGAAGAAGACTGAAATATCTCTGTGAGGTTGTCCGACCCTGAAAGGAGGCCTACAAAGGTGAAGCCACCGTTGGCTCTTTTTATTTTAACCAAAAAAAAAAACATGTGGTAATCATGTAGTACGCGTGACTTAAATCCAAAAAGAAAACTTACTCGATTGTGACTCTCATCGATTCATCCTTGTATGAATTTTAAGCCACGGGAACGAATTCAACCTAATTAATTAGTTGCATGATGCTGAAAAGTTTCTATTTGACAAAGTACCACCTATAAATTGATATTTTGAAAACTGCAAAGTAGCGTTGTAAGTATGTTGTGAACTGTAATAGAGCACGTAGGTTGTGGAACCAACATAAAAAACGTATTATAATGTAATGGATTGTAACATTATGCGATATTGTAATGATTAATAAAAAGACAAGAGACTTCTCTCTTCTTTCTATTTATGAGGGAGTTGCATGGTCTATAGTGGACCTGTGTTACACCAAAATTAACATCGAACCAATTATTATTTAACGATTTCGTTTGGTTCTGTTTCAACCAAGGCCTATAAGCTATATCGAAGGTTATACATTCGTCATTCCTACTTGATATTCCAAAGAAATTCACTTAAAATTTACAGAGTTGTATGCTTGATAGAATCTTATGCAAGTGGCGCACACTGAGGAGTAAGACGCACCTGAATGGTCTCAAAAGTTCATTTTGAACAAAAAGAAACATTTGTATCAAGTTCGACTTGTTTCCTCTTAAAAACTAAATAATCAAGTTACATTACAAAACTTTACTGAGATTAAATTTGCTAAATCATTTTTATAACGGTATTTGAGAATTTTTCTTGCCACATACTCACCTGTTTGATTTTATTGTTTTTATTTGTTATAGAGAAAAAAAAATTGTCATGGATAAAAGAAACAATAAAATTTCTCCTTCTACAATTAGAAAAAGACATGCAATTGGACGTATGGCTGACTTTTTATTTTATTACGGCGATAATAAACTTAGAATTTCTTATAATACTACAAAAATAAGCGGTGTGACATATCATTTTTTTTATTTCTCACATATTCTTTTAATTTTTAACTATCAGATCGAATAAATTGAAAAATAACAAATGATAGAAATTACTAAAAAAATGTGTGAGAAGTAAAAAACACACGTCACAAAAATAATAATCAAATTGTCTTCAACAATTGCTTATGCTTTATCTGCATGACCTGAATTCTCCTTGAAGTAAAAACCATATTCATGGCGCGAGTAAAATATCTATTATGAAATGGCTTCTCATTTGTAAATATACTAGCATTTTTGTATTCCAAATTTGCCAGCAGATAGCTAGAGCTTTACTTAAACTACTCATTGTACTCTTATCATTGTGTGGTAAGCCACACAGCCATTCACTCGCGTGAGGTTACTGTCAATATTTAAAAATAAAGCATCATTTGAGCAGTTCCATACCTGTTTTGCATACGAGTAATGGAGGAAAAGGTGATCCTGATCCTCCTCATGATTATTACACAACAGACATTTGTTATCCAAGGTTGTTATAAACTTGCTAAGCCTATTTCTAGTTTGTAATTTCTCCTTCACAAGGCTCCAGGTGAACAACTTAATTTTGGAGAAACAACTTGCTTCCAGATTTTACTCAGAAACCTTTGCTTTGAAGAGGAATCCAAATCCTCGATTTGAAGCCACGTTGCTGATTACGTGTTTTGATTTTCTGCTAACCTCCTTTTAATCATTTTTTTGTTGTTATTATACGAAGGGGAACAAATCTCAAAAAGAGAATAAAAAGGTGACCAAGTGGTCCACAGGTGAAGAATCCGAGGGTGTATGAAGTTCTATGAACTACCCCATAGTTTTCATTACAAAATTTGAATTTGAGAAATATTAAGACCATCTTTAATTTTTAGATTAAAATTTAAATTTTTAACACAAAAAATTTATAGTTTAATTCAGAAATAATTTTTTTTACTTCAATTATTTTGAGTTAAATTTTTAGTTCATAATTATTAAGGAAATAATTTAGGATAATATTTTTTTGAAGTAACTTTTTTTTTTTAAATAAAAATTATGTAAACTATCATAATTTAATTTTATAAACATTTTAACCTAAAAATATTTAGATTCCGATAAATATTAAAAAATCACTACACCGACACCATGAAACTCATGGAACACTATGAAAGAATACGAAACATATAAAGAATTTATTTTTCAGTTACTTTAACTGTTAGATTTAAATTTGAACCGTTAGATCTTTTTTTTCAACCGTTGAATTTGATCATATTAGATCTTAGCCGTTGAATTCAATGAATTTATAAATATAAAACTAAACAAATATATATATATATATATATATATATATATATATATATATATATATAGTGGACCATCCCTACTAACTCGGGGGAATCTTGACCTAAAGTTGCCCAATAAATGATTTTTGGGTTAAAACTCATATTTGCCCTCAGGGTTGGAGCAGATTTAGAACCTAAAATTTGAGTTTTACTCCAAGGGTTGAAATATGTCTAAAGAGACTATTTAAACAATGAGACTTTTCATAGATTCATCGTCACTTTATTTTTTTTGCACAATTTTCATACTAAAAATATAAACTTGATCATCTTAAATTTATGGGTAAATTACATTTTACCCCCCTTAAGTTTGGGATCAATTTCAATTTCTTATATCTTTAAAACATTTCAATTTCATACATTTACTTATCATTTTATTTCAATTTCATGAATCCGTTAGAAAATCCGTTAAGTGATGACTTGGCAAATATGAGATCAATATTTATGCCGTCATGGCTGACAAATTTATGCAAAAAAAATAATTTTTTATACATTTAAAAACCCACCTCCCTCTCGTCCACTTTCTTCACCTCCCCTCCCATCCAAAAACCCACCCCATCCCACCCCACCCCACCTCCCCCACTTTCCATAACCTCCTCGTCGTCTCCCTTCACCCCCTGCACAGCATCGCCGCCGACAACAGGCCCAGCGATGGCAACCTCTTCAAAATCTCCCAAAGATAGCTCGCCGGCAGACCGCCCAAACCCGTAGCCAAATCTATATAGTCCCCGGAGTCTCCGAACTCGTCAAGGTCCGGAGAGTCAAAACCGCCACCCAGCTTGTCACCAAGATCGCGATCAACGTCACCATGCCCAGCCAGAAGACCATGTGCTCAAGGACCACTAGAGGCTGCTTCAGCGATCGGCGTGCGTAAAGGAAGATCCACGCTCCGGTGAGGGAGACGACAGTGAGAAGAGAGGAGGGGCTGGAGATGAGGGAGTAGGCGACTGAAGGGGGATGAGGGAAGGGGTTCAAGGGATTTTGGGATTTTTGGGAGGAGGGGGTGCGTGGTGGGCGAAGGGGATTTTGGAAATATTTTTTTTTAAATTTTTCTTTAATTAATTTTTTAATTTTTTAATTAAGTGTTTAGTCATGTGACACAAATGTGGCAGCCACGTCATCACAAATGAGGACTCCATATTTGCCACATCATCACTTAACGATTAATTTAATAGATTTTTTAACGGTTGTATGAAATTTAACAAAAAGAAAAAAAATACTCAATGTATGAGATAAAAATGTTTTAAAAATATTGTATGAGGTTGTAATTGTAACGAAACTTAAAAGGGTAAAATGTAATTTACCCTAAATTTATTTATTTTTTTATAATTAATTTATGTTATTTGATCATCGTAAATTTCTTCAATTTGACATTGAAAATTGAACTGTGATTATAAAAAGAGAAATGCTAACGAGATTCTCTCAAAGTGAGACTCTTTATGGACTATCTGTCACCTAATAATTTAACGTCAATTCTTGTGCTAATATTATAAAATATTGTACCAAAAACATGAGGTGACATATAGTCTATGAAAAATTCTACTTTTGAAAGAGTCTTCTTGACATTTCTCTTGTAAAAAATAAAAAAGAAGTGTGTGAATAGTAGGAGTGTAACTCAGGTGGGTTAAGCAGGTTGGATGGTCAAACCAACCCTTCACAATTCGGGTTTGAATTCGCCTAACTTTATCCAGTTCAATCTTATAACACTTGATTTTGCATTTAAAAAAAAAATTTGAACCAACATATCATCATTCATACAAAAGTTGAAACAAACAACTTGGAAATTATTTCTAATGTTTCAACCATGCAAAATTAAAATTAAATTATAAAACGCATACCAAAGCTTCAACCAAAAGCAATGTAAAAGTGATACTCTCATTCATTATCCATATGAAAACCGACAATAAATATCAAATTAGCATTCAAAAATTTATATATAACTTATATAATATGAAGTGAGATGGGTATTATGTGCATAAACGAATTTGTGCTTAAAATCGGGTTGTGTTTGGATTGACATGGGCGGGAAAGACATCAACCCAAGCCAACTCAAGGTGATTGGGTTGAGGTCCGGTTGGATTTGGGCAAGTTTTTTCTTCGTTCTAATCTGACCGATCGAATTTGAAATCAAGTAGGACATGATGGGATACCAGTTGACCCAACTCAAGTTGCACCCCAACTAAATAACACCAACTTAAATAATTATTAAAAGGGGTGTGTTATCCACACACACCATTTTTACTTCTTTCATACTCTTTGAATTTTCGGCCGTCGGATCGAATGAATCAAAGAATATTAAAGGATATAAATTAACAATGACTGTGAAAAAAAAGTAAAAAATAATGTGTAGATAACACATCATTTATTTTGTAATAAATAATTAATTACAAAAAAAAAAAATTACTCTAACCACGTGCCGACACCATGTCGGACTTATTTTGTAAGCTAGTTCCGTAAAACGGCGCGGTTACACTCTTGTGGATTCTGAAACTAAACAATATTTAGAAATTCAAAGGCGTCAATTCGCCAAAGACTAATGTCTGAAAAATTCAAGCTTTCTCTCTGCCTGTGGGTGCGAATTAACCCTTGATTTTCCCCAAATTCTTCAAATTTAGGGTTTACAGCAGGAGCAGCATAGCAGAGAAAATCAGTGCCGGTGATCGTTTTATGCCCATTGTCCTAAAAGGGCAAAAATTTTGAGGGGTGTTGTGGGAATAAAAGTACCCAAATGAAGCGACGCAAGTTCGATTCCTTGCTGCCGCCGAGTCGACTCAGAATGTTTCAGGTTTTATTTGGGGCAGTGTTCGTCTACTTGCTCCTGATCAGCTTCAAAATACCCCATGTTTTGAAATCCGGGTTCGGGTCGTCGGGTTTGGACGACGGGCTGCTCGAGACACTGGAGGACGCATTTCCCATGACGTTTTGGCTCGAGAGCGAGGAGGAAATGGGCGAGAGGGACGCCCCGAGCAGGCCGGCGGGGGACACGTTTCGGGTCTCCGGCGGCTCACCGTACCGGACTCCCCAGCGGCAAATGCGGGAGGTCAAGAAAGTTTCCGGCTTGGTGTTCGAGGACACTCTGTTCGGCGGCAATGTCAGTAAGGACCAAGTCTCCGAGCTTCACAGAACTACCAAGAGCGCTTGGGCAGCTGGGAAGGAGCTGTGGGCGGAGCTTGAGGCCAGAAAGCTTGAGTCTGACCTGGAGACCAAGCCCGAGAACCGCTCCGATCCGTGCCCGGGCTCGTTTTTTCTGTCCGGGTCCCAATTCGAGTCCCTGAAACGGGTAATGGTTATTCCCTGCGGGATGACTCTCGGGTCTCACATAACGGTGGTGGGCACGCCGAGGTGGGCCCACTCGGAGTACGACCCGAAGATTGCGATACTGAAGGAGGGGGACGAGGCGGTGATGGTCTCTCAGTTTATGATGGAGTTGCAGGGTTTGAAGAACGTGGAGGGGGAGGACCCGCCGAGGATACTGCATTTCAATCCGAGGTTGAAGGGGGATTGGAGTGGGAAGCCGGTGATCGAGCAGAACACTTGTTACCGGATGCAATGGGGGTCGGCCCTCCGCTGCGAGGGGTGGAAGTCCCTGGCTGATGAAGATACCTGTAGGTGGCTTCAATGTGTTCTAATTGCTTTGCTTAATGAATTGAGAAATAAGGGGTCTTTGTGTTTTTGGGTTGTATTTAACTAAATTATAGTTTGGTAGGTAAAGAGTATATTATATTAGATGTGCCAATCTGATCTAAATAAAGCGGTTGCGATTCCATTATTTGGTGAGATTGTTATGTGTTTTCTGATTCTTTTGTTTTGTGAAGTTGATGGACAGGTGAAATGTGAGAAATGGATTCGTGACGATGACAATAAGTCGGAAGAATTGAAGGTCACATGATGGTTGAACAGGCTGATAGGACGAACAAAGAAGGTGACCATAGACTGGCCATACCCTTTTTCAGAGGGAAAGCTGTTTATTCTTACTGTAAGTGCTGGTTTGGAAGGTTTCCATATCAATGTTGATGGTAGGCATGTCACTTCTTTCCCTTATCGCACTGTGTACCTTTGTGTTGTGATATTAACCTACAATGTAAGGAATGCGGAATATCTTAAAATCTTATTCACGGATTGACAGGGATTTGTTCTTGAGGATGCTACCGGACTATCTGTAAATGGAGACATTGATGTGCACTCTGTGCTTGCAGCCTCCTTGCCCACATCACATCCTAGTTTTTCGCCTCGGATGCACCTTGAAATGGTTACGAAGTGGAAAGCTCCGTTTCTTCCCTATGGGCATGTAGAGTTGTTTGTTGGCATTCTGTCTGCTGGCAACCATTTTGCGGAGCGTATGGCTGTGAGAAAGTCTTGGATGCAGCATAAATTAATCAAATCTTCGCGTGTTGTGGCTCTTTTTTTTGTAGCACTGGTAAGGAATGTAGAATGTTTGTTTTGTGCTTTGATAAATGTCAAGTATTTACAGTATTTGGAATTATATTTTGACAGCATGGAAGAAAGGACATAAATGTAGAGCTTATGAAAGAAGTATATTATTATGGGGACATTGTTATAGTTCCTTATATGGATAACTATGATCTGGTAGTATTGAAGACTGTTGCAATTTGTGAATATGGGGTAAGCTTCATAACTGGACTTCAAATTGGCTGTACTTATTTTTTTCTTATGGATATACTTAACATCAATGTATGTGGTTCTTTACAGGTTCGCACTGTGCCTGCAAGGTATATCATGAAGTGCGATGATGACACATTTGTCAGGGTGGATGCTGTGCTCAAGGAAGCACGGAAAGTTCATGGGTATAGAAGCTTCTATATTGGAAATATGAACTACCACCACAACCCTCTTCGCCATGGTAAATGGGCAGTGACATATGAGGTATGCATTCTTCTGCTCTTCACCAATGATTCTAAACAACAAATTATACAAACTTGAGATTGATGTACAACTTCACTGTTTGTAAGTCCTTTCTGGTATTCTCTAAACCATTAAGTAATTCTGATCTTCTCAAGCTGTATATGTCCTTTAAATATATTGCTTAATGTGGTTAACATTCTTTTCTCTGATTTTAAGGACAAATGTTTACAACTTGTGATTTACAAGTTTATCTTCGAATGCTTAGCTTTGATCTTGTGCCTCATGTTAATACGTTTTCTGGTAAATTCTGTTTGTGACTACTCTTAGTTGAGTGTTGATGCTTTGGATTAGAGTAATATTTTTTAGCAATCAAGAGACAGAGGAACAAATTTTTACTTAAAAAAGGAGATAGAGGAACCACCATTAATTTGACAGCCTTAATACTCTTACCAAACTCTAGCTTTTAATGTGAATATTTTATTCGGTTTTCTTATCTACCTGATTGTCATTTGCCTCATTGCGTATGTTGTCGTCTGCAATTGTGACTGGTGATAAGAATTAGATAGTATTTAGCTCCTAACAATCAATATGTCATTTAAAGGTGTCACTTTTTAGTTCACGTTCATATAGAATTCGTATATGGGTTGTGTCATGAGCAATCTCTCATCCTTCATATTTTTCCTTGGTGAGCACCAGGAATGGCCAGAAGAAGATTATCCACCCTATGCAAATGGTCCAGGATACATAATCTCCTCTGACATAGCAAAATCCATCGTATCCGAGTTTGAGAAGCACAAGTTGCGAGTATGTCATGAAAATACTGTTTTTTCTTGTTAGCATCTGTAGTCCGTGTACAGGTCTCCATATCTTTAAATTAACTTCTGTTCTGTGCAGTTGTACAAGATGGAAGATGTGAGCATGGGAATGTGGGTGGAGCAGTTCAACAAATCTAAACCGGTGGAGTCTGTGCACAGCTGGAAGTTCTGCCAGTTTGGGTGCATCGACAACTATTACACCGCGCATTACCAATCTCCGAGACAAATGATATGCATGTGGGACAAACTGCAACAACAAGGGAAACCCCAGTGCTGCAATATGCGATGACCAGTAATGACGCATTGATCAACATTTTCTTGCTTACAGTATAAAGAATGTGAAAAGAGGAATACAGAGAAACAAGTTTTGCCGTCATAGTATACCGTTGTAAATATCCGGTGGGGGTTAACTGTGTCAAATTTTTCTCACCTAGGTTGCTTTCTCGGTCCCTCATTTACCCTTTTTACAATTGTAAAGAAGTTAGATGGAGAAAGTTACTGTTCTGCCCCTGTAGAATCTAGCCAACCATATGTGGTGATGTAAATGTGGATACAGAAAGAGCCTTTGTAATGAAAGTTGATTCTTTCTGAGTGGTGATAATGCTACAAAAAGATGGAATCAAATTCCCTAATCTTCTTTTTATATGCCATTTCCTTTGGGTTTTTGAATTCTTTTATCTTATTTTTTATATAACATCGAGGCAAGATGACACGTACATTGGTTTAGCTAATTGGCTTAACCTAGTTATCGCTACGAACATTGAGGAGAAATCTCAACAGTTTACAACAAAAAGTTGAATCTCAACAAATTTTATAGGATTCATAAAAAGTTCAAACCTCAACTTGCATTTGAACTTTAAAATCCATCTACGAAATTTCACAATCTACACTACCAAAAGCAATAACCAAGCCAAGCAATAGATTAACCAAGTCCCTGCAAAAACATCACAAACAGACTAAGTTGATTAGACCAGTCTACTCTCTGTACCGTCTTGAAATGTGAATAAAAATTTTGAAAAATGAAACAACAAAAGGGTAAAAGGAGAGATTGAATACGTACCAATCTGCCACGATCGAAGCCTTGAACCGTAATTATATGAAGCTCCAAAGAAACAATCATTGGTGGTGTTGATCCCACTGGGGCAATTACATATAAACGAGTTGTAATTCCCATAATACCCGCAAACTCCATTACTCCTCTCACAATTAGCACACGAACTCGGATACTCGTTGTTCACACTAAACTTGTACTTGAGGGCAATCCCGTACTTCCAACTATTAGGATCAGACTCACGTTCGTTGAAGCTGTAAAACCCTGAGTAAGAGCTGCACTGCAGCTTCTCCAAATCCATCTCGAAAGCCGGCCCGAGATCCACCGGCGTGTAAACACAACAGGTGGATGTCGGGAGGTTGATTGTGCTGATCGCCTGACATGAGTACAAGTAGCTACAAATCGGGGCACCTTGGTTGGCACATAGGGTGATTTTTGAGCTGTTTTTTTTGTCAGTGTATAGGGAGTTTTGTTGGAAGATTGGAGAGGTGGAAAGTGAGCAGTCGAGTAGGGCAAAAACGTTGTCGTCTTGGAAATCGAAGGGTGCGTCCCAGTCTAGGGCAAACCCTTTGGATTGTTGTTTGCATGAACATGTTGACATGGAGGGGTCTGAGATGTACATGACCTTGTTTGTGTAGTCTATGTGGGTGATGGGGTAGGATCCGCTGTGGGTTGTGAAGATGGGGTTTCCCTGGCTGCACGACACGTGAGGGTTGAAGCGCGGGTCGCCACAGCCGGGGTCGCTGCCGAATGGGAACTTGAGGGGGAGTTCGCCGCAGGATCTTTGGCAGGTTTGGGAGGAGATGAAGGTGAGTTGGAGGAGGAAGATGGAGAGGAAGGTGATGGAGAGAGTTGGTGTTGAAGGAGAGCTAAACTTCATATTGTTGTGAGTTTGGAGAGGAGAAAATGATTAGTTTGATGAGAGGGTGTGAAGTGAGGCCTTGGTGCTGTGTTGGTGTCTATATATATTATGAAGTGGAACAAGAAAGCTTAGTGAGTTTACAGTTTCGGGCCTAGAGGTTTTCAATAAATAAAACTACTTGTGTCATCTCAACTAATGTCGAGCTAGTGTAAGGTATACTTAAAAAAATAGTATACCAGACGATCACTTGAGATGATACAAGTATTAATATTTCGCCGAAAAGAAGGAGCATGTAGTTTTAGATGTCATCAACACTTTCGATTGGCAGTAGCTAGTTTTGTTTTTGTTTTCTTCATTCCAGTGAAATAGAGGAAGTCCGGAATCAAACTCGATACCTAAAGTGCAAAGTTAAATGTTCATACCCACTTAGCCAGAATACTAGCTAGCTTTAGATGTTCCGTGATTCTCTTTTCCCTTTTAACAGATGCCTTTGTTCCCCCTGCCTACCTTTGAATTGATTATCTCCCTCCTTCTCAAATGACATCTCGAACAATAATTTAATTAATGGAGACACGAAGTAATAAGTTAATAACCATTTAATCCGATGAACAGTCTAGGAATCAATATTAATTCACCATGCAGTTCTTGGTCACATAACTCACATGGCTTGTAACCCTAACTATCGACTTGCTTCTGTAGAAAGCACTTATGCTTGAAAGTACTTTATTAAAAACGCCGACACCGGTTTTTAGAATCCGAAATTTTTTTATTTGTTTTTGTCAAATGCACTACTTTAAGCATCCTTAATTAGTTATCTGAAATCACTTTTAACCTTTTCAAAAGCATTTTCAAACGTAATATATTTTTTGTGATTTGAGATCCCAATACGGCTACCTACCCATAGTTTCGTCCCCAAAGCAATTGTAGCCCTGGCTTTCTATATATTTTTTGAATTTCCATTCACAAACTCAACTTTTTGCTTGGAGTAATGAGTATATATTCCCCACCACTACCACTTCAGCCCTAAATCAGAAAAAAAAGAGAGATCAAAAGCATGGTGTTCTGGAATTAAACCGGATTGAAAATGCAGCAATGATGATTTCTCCTCCATTTATTGAACTTTTGCAAATTATTTATGTCATCATCGAAGACATTATTTGTTGATAACGAATTTTATTCTTAATAAGTTTCCAATAATATATGTAACTGGGGAATAGTTCTGTTGGTAGGGTATCCAAACTAAAAAAATTGTTAAGCGCAAGTCGTGGATTGCCTTAGGGGAACTTTACATGTACATGTGAGAGGGGAAATTATATCAAGGGAGAAGAACTTACTCAATCACGATGAGTGGCAAGATTATAAGTTTATCACATGACGTTATTTGTTTGGGTGTTTTTCTTTTTGGTACAATGATGTCCTACCATTAGAGTAAAGGGAGAGAGAGATTTGAGTTAAGTCACCCAATGATTTTGCCACAATGAATAAGTATTAAATTTGTCATTCAAGTGAGCTGAACTGAAAACCTTTTATTTATAAGTGAAGAATAATACAATCAAACTCTAATGCTAGTAGTGTAATTTTCGGAGATGGTAAGCTTGAGATCGACTACCTATGTGTTCTAATTGCATACAAGTTTTTTTCGTTCAAGTTAAAACACACAATAATATATTTTATAAACTCATTTATCATTTTGAGCCCGGCCCAAGTCTTGGTATTTGATGTCAATAAATTGGCCCAAACATATAGGGCCCAGTTAAATATCTTTATCCAGTATTGTTTCTCTCACTAAAATTAAATACCTGCCGGAGGAGAGTGGAGGCCGAATGAAACTCGAGATATTTACAGGCAACAGCCATCCTTCTGAAGACAAGTTTCTGGGAAGTTGGAAGCTTTCGAGCTTTTCACAGTCGACCACTTCTAAGGTAACACCTCTCATGCATCCCAGCTTCAAAAGCTTGTCCCTTTTGCCACCTTGTTTCTTTATTTTTCAGTTTTGAGTACTTTTTATTGATTGCTCACCAAGTGTTTGATAGAATGCGTGAACCACTTTTAATTTGTTTTAGTTAGTGACGGAGTGTGCGTGTGATTGTGAATGTCAATTTGATGAAATTTTTGAACGTTTTATCGGTTTCGGAATCAATGTAGATAGTAGCAACTTGAATGGTTTTATTGCTTTTGCAATCAGAATTTGTTCATTGTTCAGGTATTGCCATGCAATGTAATTGTGCTACTCTCTGAATTTTAATGAAATTCTCTGTTTGTAAATGATGTTCGGCGAACGAACAAAGGTTGGTTATGTTATGTATGCTTTGATGTATAGGCGCTATATTTTGTTTTACGAGAGTTTTTATATGTTTAGTGTTTGTGTTTAATTGTTACCATACAGGTGATGTGATGAAGCAACCTCTTTGCTTTGGTTCTTCTCAATGGAGGAAAGCCGCTGCATTACTAGAAAAGGGTCCCAAAAATTGTTCTTGATGGGTTCCTTGAGTAGATATGAAGAGGCGAGCCATCTTGTCAGTCTGTTGTTTTCAGATCTCCTATCATCGTCCTTGCTTAAATCTTGCTGTAAATTCTTCACTATTCATCTTTAGGAGATGTTTGAGTCATGGAATTTCCTTAGGAGCAACACATACAAGGCCTTTTCCTGACTATTCCCCCAAGAAACCGTCCATCAAAGATGCCGAACTTGTACATCACATCTCCACCACAATTAAGCTTCGCTGCTCTGAGCCTTTTTGCAGTATTCTGAAGCCTTATGAATCTCATTTCAGGTCTGACCATCTTATTTGGGTCCTCATGAATATTAAGAATGACTATAAACTAGTGTTGGATTTGTTTGACTGGGCATGCTTACGAAGGGACCCATCATTAGAAGCCCACTGTGTCGTTGTACAAATTGCTGCAGCATCAAAGGATCTTAAAACAGCGCATGAGCTTATTCATAATTTTTGGGCAAAACCCAAGTTAGATGTTAGTGTTTCATTCGCTCGCTTTTCTGATCGGTTGATATACACTTACAAGGATTGGGGTTCAGATCCCCATGTGTTTGATGTTTACTTCCAGATCCTTGTTGAAACTGGGATGCTCAATGAAGCAAGAAAGCTTTTTGATAAATTGTTGAGCTATGGGTTGGTTATCTCTGTTGATTCCTGTAATTTATTTCTTACTCGGCTATCAAGCACCTTTGATGGGATTGAGATGGCAATAAATTTTTTCAATGAATATCCTGAAGTGGGTTCTCACTGGAACACCATATCATACAATATTATCATTCATTGTCTTTGTCGATTAGGGAAAATAAAAGAAGCCCACCATTTACTCCTGCAAATGGAGTTGAGGGGTTGTATACCTGATGTTGTAAGTTATAGTACTTTAATCAGCAGATATTGTTATGTTGGAGAACTACAGAAGGTGTTGAAGCTCATCGAGGAAATGAAAATAAAAGGATTGATGCAAAATTCCTATACCTATAACAGCATAATACTCCTTCTATGTAAGACTGGTAAACTATCTGAAGCAGAAATGGTACTGAGGGAGATGATGGTTTTGGGAATACTTCCTGATAATGTTGTCTACACTACTCTAATTGATGGATTCTGTAAGTCGGGGAATGTTCCTGCTGCAAGTAGGCTATTTGACGAAATGCGGGGTAGGAAAGTTGTCCCCGATTATATAACATATACTGCCCTTATTCATGGATTTTGTCAAATAGGGAAGATGACAGAAGCAGATAAGCTCTTCAATGAAATGGTTAGCAGAGGATTAGAACCAGATGAAGTTACTTATACAGCACTTATTGATGGTTATTGCAAAGCAGGTGAGATGATAGAGGCGTTTTCTCTTCACAACCAGATGGTTAACATGGGGCTTACCCCAAATGTTGTCACTTATACGGCACTGGCTGATGGCCTTTGTAAAAGAGGGGAGGTAGATGTAGCAAATGAACTTCTTCATGAGGTGTGTAGGAAGGGCCTTCAGCTTAATGTCTGCACTTACAACTCAATTATTAACGGCCTTTGTAAGTCGGGAAAAATAGCGGAGGCAGAAAAATTGGTGGAACAAATGGAGGCTGCAGGGCCCTGTCCTGATACTATTACTTATACCACTTTGATGGATGCATATTGTAAGATGAGAGACATGACCAAGGCTCAGAAGGTCCTGCGTGAGATGCTTGATAGAGGGCTTCAACCTACAGTTGTCACATTCAATGTGCTGATGAATGGATTTTGTTTGTCAGGAATGGTGGAAGATGCTGAGAGGCTACTCAAGTGGATGTTGGAGAAGGGTATAGTGCCTAATGCCGCAACCTACAATTCTCTCATGAAGCAGTACTGCATTAGAAATAATATGCATACTACGACGGAAATTTATAGGAGCATGTGTGCTGGCGGGGTGATTCCTGATAGCAACACCTATAACATTTTGATAAAAGGGCATTGTAAGGCAAGGAATATGAAAGAGGCATGGTTTTTGCATAAAGAAATGGCAGGGAAGGGATTTATTCCCACGTCAAGTTGTTACAGTGCACTTATTAAGGGTTTTTTCAAGAGAAAGAAATTTGCAGAGGCAAGGGACCTATTCGAAGAAATGAGGAGACATGGTGTGGTTGCAGATAGAGAAACATACAACATTTTTGTTGATATGAACTATGAAGAAGGGAACATGGACATTACTCTTGATCTTTGCGACGAAATTATAGAGAATTGTCTTGTTGGCAAGCCCAAGAACGAAGACACGTAGCAGAATTGCTCTAATGGGATCTCTTGGAGAGAAATTCAGTTTTAGTTCCTGCGGACTCGCATCTGCGATATTATCATCACGGTAATAGTTCTCATCCCGATGTGTTTAGTATGATATAGGATATTGCACAGCCTCTCCGAAATGATGATATTGAAATGTTAGTAAGTTCTTATTGGTATCATTTCTAGACCTTTTCCCATTACTTGATGAATCTATACTGCGCAGGTTATGAGCTATTACTCTTTGTTAGCCAGGGACCTACGTGTGTACCTGGCTATCGAACATTTGATACGAAATCAAAGATAGATGAAGCTGGGCCCTAAGTAGTAGGGCTGTTCCGTAAACAGATCCAAGCAATCTCAAGATGGCTATTTCGCTCAAATGTTCTGTTGGATTTCATCACTGCCCAAATGTTCTGTAAACACGAACCTCCTGGTATGTGCAGATTTTTCTTCTTTCATGATTTCACATGAAACCGTTCCATGCAGCTTAGAAATGTTATGTCAGCATTCTTCTGATCTTAACTACTTTGGCTGGGTGCAGCACTCTTGGTAAAGTTGGAGGATGTAAAAGCAGACAACATGCAGAAGTGCCTGCATCCCAGAAAATCAGCAAAGAAAAAAGTTAAGCTGATACGGCTTCACCAGGGGCAAATTGCAAATACAACCGCTTCAAGGGCCAACTTAAGACCAAGGAGACCGAGCGAGAATGAAGGACTCGGAAGGAACTCGGAAGAATTGCAAACTTCGGGCTGCCCCCGAAATGCTTTCTGGTCTCAACGAGCCATTCCATTGCTTTGAACCCCCGATAGATTTGTAACATGACTGTTTTTTGCAAAGATTGCCGCTACTTGTGTTACTGTGTATGTTTACAAACAAAACCAACAAATCAATACAAAAAATAGTCATTAGTTTTTTATTTTGAATTCCATTTTCTGTACACACGTCATGTGAATTATGAAATCTACACACAAGTAATGAAAATCAGTTTATTCAAGAAATTCAACTCGGCTCAGAGCTGTGTCCTAGAAGGGATGTCACAATTTTTTTATATATCGATATTATAGAAAGAGTGCACACAAAAGCAGTAGCACCAGTGGTCTAGTGGTAGAATAGTACCCTGCCACGGTACAGACCCGGGTTCGATTCCCGGCTGGTGCATTTTCCAAGATATTAATTTTTATTTTCCTTCTTTTTTCTTAGTTTTGTAAATACGACAGTATATGATATCTCCTTTATTTTTTTTGCGAGAGATGCGTGCAGGGAACAGGTGCGTTCTAACGTGCAAGAATAAGCCACGCAGTTCCAGTTGTCGTCGTCTTACGTGCTCCCACCTCCGCCGCACGACACACCAACTTCCTATCTGACTTTCAAATACGCTGAAAGTCAATACGGCAAACAAATCACTGTCGAAATTTTTTAGATCAACAATGATCCTACTCTAACACACCGATATTATTTCTAATTTTATCAGTTATCTAATTCATTAAGTGTGAGATTTATTATAAAAAATATCTGTACTAGTTAAAATAAGGTAATCATATTTAATTTCCACCACCGACGTGGGATTGCCACACATATTGTCATTACTTTTACACCAAACTGTCACTTTCTAAACCTCTACCTTCTCCTTACTATCTTTCATGCGCATTCATAAATAACCGGATCCCAAACCACAGATTTTGCATCTGCATTTTGAGAGCTTTTCGAGTGTGCGAGTAAATCTGAATCAATCATGGCGAAGAGCAACGTGAAGGTTTTGGGAGCGTGGCCGAGCCCATACGTGATGAGGGCTCGGATCGCGCTCAATATCAAGTCAGTGGAGTATGAGTTTCTGGAGGAGACATTCGGATCCAAAAGCCAGCTTCTGCTCCAGTCCAATCCCGTCCACAAGAAAATCCCAGTTCTGATTCATGGCGACAAGCCCGTTTGTGAATCTCTCATCATTGTTGAGTACATCGACGAGGTTTGGTCCTCTGGCCCATCTATCCTCCCTTCTGACCCGTTCGATCGCGCTACTGCAAGATTCTGGGCTGCCTATATCGATGAGAAGGTAACTGCATGGTTTATTTTCATGTCCTTAATTTTTAATTGTTGTAGGCTGATCTCATTAATTTATTATTATTCTTTTTATTATTATTCTTTTGGATTATCCAGTAAAATGTAAGGGATTTGATGAATGATGCACGTCGCTTTTTTATTCTTTGCTATTTAAAATATGGGGTGGTTGCGGCGACGGCAGAGAAATCACGGCTCCGACCCTCCAAAGAGGGGCGGACAACCGCCAATCTCCCTGGAGCGGAGCCTCGTAATTTAACCAGTACGATTCATTACTTGATAAAATATGTTTAAAGGTTTTGTTGCTAGTCTTTCTCTTTATTAGGTCTCGAATAAGATCTATTTGGAATTGCTTATAGAATGATTAATATCTGCTTAATTAGTTCGTACAAAAGATTTTTCCAAACGTGTTCTAAAATATGTTAACTTTTGTAAATATTGGTGCCGCTGGTGCAGTGGTTTCCCGCGATGAAAGGCATTGGTGCTGCTCAAGGAGATGATGCAAGGAAGGCAGCAGTCGAGAAAGTTGCCGAGGGGCTAGCTCAGTTGGAGGAAGCCTTTCAAAAAACCAGCAAAGGCAAGGAGTTCTTTAGCGGAGACAAAATTGGGTACCTAGACATTGCGTTCGGGTGCTTCTTGGGGTGGCTCAGAGTCACAGAGAAAATGAATGGGGTCAAACTTCTGGACGACGCAAAGATCCCAGGGCTGGTCAAATGGGCTGAGAAGTTCAGTGCAGATCCTGCCGTGAAGGATGTTATGCCGGAGACTGACAAGCTGGCTGAGTTTGCTAAGATTCTTGCGGCCAAAACGAGAGCTGCATGGGCTCCCAAGTGATGAATTAGTGAATCTAATTAACGGATCTTGTTTATTTAAACGAGTGATTAAGTCGGATGTGTTAGACTGATGTAGTTTGGTAAACTCGTGGACTTTGGCCTGTTTTATTTTGTGTCTGGTTTTTATGTTAATTTGACAGTGAAATAAAATCATTTACGTGCTTCTATTAGCTCAATAGTTGTTTTTTATATAAACCATTCTTAATTATAATATGAGTAGACGATATAGTTGAAAGAAAATAATTATGTGAATAATTGTCAACTATTGATATGTTGTGAGATTCACTTGTGCTACTTTCGTCTTGCGCACAGGGGCTCAGAATCAGAACAGTTATAGGGTAGGGAATTCTTGGAATGAATCTAAAAACCTCACTCAAAAATCAAGGCTTGCAATTTTTATTTTGGCACAAGCCCGGAAAATCTCTAAAAACAACCCTAATTTAGTGGTTTTGGAAAGAGACTTTTCTACATCTCGATACACCGCTCTGGGTGTTCGAATAGATCACTAATTGAGTGTTAACTTAGTTAAGTAATCGTGATGAGGGCTACATTGCCCTTAAGCTCAAATCCGTCGACTACCGAGTTTCTTTCAGGAGGCAAAGATGGCAGCAATCGAGCAAGTGACAGGAGGGCTGGCGCTGCCGGGGGAAGCCTTTGAGAAATCCAGCAAAGGCAACGTCTATTTAGGCGGAGATGAGATCGGATACATGGACATTTCATTCGGTTGTTTCTTGGGGTGGCTCATTCTAAACGAGAAGCTGCATGGAACCGAACTGCTGGACCAAACGAAAACGCCGGGGCTGGTAAAATTGGCTGACAAGTTTTGTGCACATGCTGCTGGATGTTATGCTTGAGACTGACAAGCTTGTTGAGATTGCTAATTAGATTGTTGCTGCCAAAGCAAGAGCTGCAGCGGCTCTTAGGCGAGGAACTTACATGTATCTGAGACGTGAAAGTGATCGTATGCAGGCCAGACATATGTCGACTATAGTTTGATAAAACTTATAGCCTGGCCTTTTTTTATGTCTGCATGTAGTGGAGTGTGTGCTTATTGAGCACTCACAATAGAGAGCACGTCTCCCGTGTTAAGTATTTTCTTTTTCAAAAGAGTATATCATGTTTTTATATCACATTTCTATACCATTTTAGGTGACATTTGATGTGGACAGCCATATTATTTGAAAAATTTGTAAAACCCAAGGAAATGAGAGAGAAAGACTTCTCGTATACCACAATCATTATTTAATTAACTAATTTTTCTTAATTATTAATTTATTAAATAATGAAATAAATTTAAAAATCTAATTAATTCAAATAATGTGTCTGTTCACATCAAACACCACCTAAGATGATATGAAAATGTGATACAAAAACATGGTATGAATAGCATTACTCTTTTCAAACTCTTTTAACTCCCTAGGTATAGTATCTTCATAAAACAACATACAATATGAATATGCGAAGACCGAGGGCTCCAATGAGCTATCATCATCTTCTTTCAAATATTGTCAATAACGAGCTAGCCTTTCCTTCAGTCCGAGACCACTAAAGAGCACTCAAATTCTAAATCTATATTCTTGTATTTTAGTATTAAAAAAGGTGATGAATTTATGTATTTTGGTTTTGTTCTTCAATACAAAGACTCAAATATTTGAGTTTTGAGTCTATGAGAAGAGTTTTAACAATTCAGCTATGTGCATTGAAGATGATTGACT
Source organism: Pyrus communis (assembly GCF_041283825.1). Taxonomy (NCBI): domain Eukaryota; kingdom Viridiplantae; phylum Streptophyta; class Magnoliopsida; order Rosales; family Rosaceae; genus Pyrus; species Pyrus communis. Next base: position 4,645,319 of record NC_142580.1, on the reverse strand, counting down.
CAAAACTCATATTTGGGTTTTAACAATTTCGTTATGTGCATCGAAGATTATTGGACTCAAAACTCAAATCTATTTTTTTTTTTTTTGTTGAATAATATTTTTTCTAATTAAAAAAAAAAAATTAACATGAGCTCCACCTTGAACTCAAATCTCATACTTTAGTCTCAGCTTGTTCGGAAACTTACATGAGTTTTAAGTCCCAATGCATTGGAAACCCTTAAACTTATATTTAAACTCAAATATAAAATTTGAGTCTAAATTTTCCAGTGCATTGAAAATGCTCTAAAAGGACAAAATATTGAGGTACTTGTGCCCTTTCCAAAGTAAAATGACCTAAAACTTTTCTGTTTCAAAAGTCATATTTTCAAATGATGGTGTTATCCACACATCTTTTTTTACTTTTACACACTTTTTTCAAATATTTATTGTAGATCTTAGAAATTGAAAAATATCAAATGACAAAAATTAACAAAAAATTTATAAAAATATAAAAATAAATGTGTGAATAGCACCAACGATTCTCAAAACTTGCACATCATAAAAGTGAATATCCACTGGCACAGGCGTCGTTGTGTGCTTTTGTTATTTTCCCCGATATTGGTTATCATTGGGGTGGGATTGAAATTGAACCCCGAATAGTGAATAGAATCAGATCCAAATTCCAGATGTTACTGCCCCAATCGCATAAGGAATAAGCCCAATACCAAGTTGGGTCTGATTCTGATATGCCTTACTCCAAAATATGACAAGCTTTTTAATACGTTTTACTTATTAAGAAAACGATTACATTGAAATGGCACCTGGTTGCTTATGGTATAAGATTTGTTATTTTCTTTTTTACGCGGACGAAAAATGATGCGTAAACGACAACGAAAAAGATTAAACAAAATTAGTTAAATAAGATTATCATTTCTTCATTTCGACGGTTAACGCATAAAAAATTTAGTACACATTCCTATTTGAATGTATATGCATTACATGACGTATCAATTTCGTGTATCAAAATTTGGTAAGTTTTGGTACATAACATATCTACTTTGTTGTTTACAAAAATAATATGTGATTTATTAGGATAAATATGTGGATTATTAAGCCATTGAAAAAATCACACGAAAAGACTTCTTTAAGAAAATCAAGAACAAAAGGGCGAGTAGGCCGATGCCAATATCAGACCACGCACCAAACCAACCGTGACAGCTGAGAACGACCTTCGTGTTTCCTCTACTATTTTCACACTGATTTTCCGATTTACAGGCAAAAGAAAACAAAACCCAGCACCGGTTTCTGCAAAAAAGCTGTCTTCTTTTGATCGGCGGCGAGTAGAGTGGTAGCCTCAGCTAGCTAGAGAGAGTTAGAAATGAAGGGAGAGTTAAAAGTGGACAAGTTTGGATACGAGGTGAGGACCTCTTCAGACGCCTGCATCTCCGCCATCAACGCCTTCTACGACCAGGTGGGTACCATCGATTTTTTACTCCTTCTCGATTTCTCTGGCTTTGGTGTGGGAAAATCTGAGATGGGTTTTTGAGATTTTTCATTTTTGACGAGTGAATGAAGGTTTTGAATTATGGCCGGCGGCGGTCAGTGATATTGGAGGCGGCAGCGCACGACGGCCAGTGCGTGCTTGCTAACATACTGGCTGCCCATTTCCTCTCCTCCTCCGATCCTTCTCGTGCTCCTCCTCATCTCCAAGCCGCCAAGTCCCAGCTGGTGAGTTTCTTTGGTCAAATTTAACCCTTTTTGTTGATTAATTTTGGATATTTACTTATGTGGCGTGATGGGAAATTTGTTGTGCAAAGGAACAAGCTACCCCGTACGAGAAAGCAGTGTTTGCTGCTGTCAATAGTTTGATTTCTGTGGATAGAGACGATGATGTTGCTTTTGAGTTGCATTCAAAGGTGGGCCAGCGCCAGTTTCTTTCTATTGGGTTTTTATTTCCTTGATGAGCATATCTTACTTGGTTTCTTAAGCTTTTAATTTGCCAGGAGAATCCTCTCCGCATCCTCAAAATCGTGACCGTGTCCATCGTATATCGTGGGATCAGTTTTCGATCGTATACTATTCATATTTAATTTAAAATAAAAGTATTTAAAATGACTTCTGACACATACACTGTCTCATATCCCCATATAGAGGATCAGGAGAGGATCCTCATTCTTTAATTTATGGTTTCTTGGCAATTGTAACAAGGTCGTTAGTAACTATTTGGTCAGTGATGCTGGTATGGCGGATGATCCAGCGCAGAAACTGAGTTGGAAATCTGCCTCAAACTATAAACTTCTTTCACTTCAAATTCCAATTTTATGTATAAAGAGTTCACTGCTTAATCCTTTACATGATTGCTCAATCACCTGCCTATGGAAATCTGCTCTTATGATTTAGTGGCATCTTCTCTAGTTTGCATAACCGATATATCATCCGAAGGCAAGACATAAATGGGTGTTAATTAAGCATGATTTTGCTCGGATGTTTTCAACTATGTTTTCAATTGCTTGTTTCTCTTTGTTTTTGAAAATGGCAGATATGGTAGGAGACACACTGTGTGGTTCAAGTATTTTGTATAAGAATGACAGCCCTTCAACACAAGTTTTGTCTTTATTGTTTGTAATGGCTCTGTCGGTTAAATGTTAGTTCTTTTTTTTTTTTTTTTTTTTATTTATTTTTTTGCAGCTCTTGAAATGTTTCCCTAAAGATTTGGCTTCTCTGAAAAGGGCCCAAGTGCTCTGCTTCTACAGTGCTCGACCTGATCTATCGTTGGATCTTGTTCAACAGGTTCATTTCTGTATGTGATGTCTATATTTTCGTTGAATAATGTTGAGCACAGTGGAAGATATGTAATTTGTTAGCCGCTATTTTTCTGGCATCTTGCATGAGTATTGAGCAATTTCAACCAAATAATAAAAGTTTATGGCGTAAGATATAGGTATTAGGAGAGCACATTTTTCTGCGGTTTTGAGTGTTTTAAATAGTAGTCGAATCATTTTACATTTTCTCAATTCCCTCGTAACAATTTTCTAACAGGTTCTTCCCAGTAATGAAAAAGAAGATTACGTGTACGGCATGCTTGCTTTTCCTTTATTAGAGCTTGGACGAATGGAAGAGGCTGAGAAAGCTGCAAAAAAGGGATACGAGATCAACAAGCATGACAACTGGGTGCAACATAATGTGAGCTTTAATCATTTATTCTGCTTCATATCACTATCTGTTAGTTGTGCAAGAAGTTTCTAATGCTTAAGTTCTTGATTGTAATTCATGTGTTCTTAACTTCTTATGCAGATGTGCCATGTTCTTCAGTATAACTGCCACTTTAAAGAAGCAGTAGAGTTCATGGAAGAATGTTCACCTTCATGGGATTTGTGTTCGTCATTCATGTATGCATATTGAATTAGTTTATAGTTTGATTTTTTTTTTCTTTCACTTTACTTGGTAATTAGATGCTAATAAGTGTGACAATCATCAGGCTTACACACAATTGGTGGCACGTAGCTCTTTGTTATTTAGAAGGCCATGCTCCAATCCAAAGAATCCGAGATTTATACGACCATCGAATCTGGAAGGAGTTGGAGAAACCTGATGCTGCACGTCCAGAGGTTTGTTGAAAGTATTTTTTTAGATCACCCGGCTCTTTTGCATCTTCGGTTCCTAACGTCTTGTGCAATTAGGTCTACTTGAATGCCCTTGGGTTGTTGTTACGGGTGCATGTTCGAGGTGAAATGGATGCCTTTGAGGACCATTTGAAGACTTTAGCTAATTGTGTGACAGATCAAGTAAGTTAAACCTTGGGTTCATTTTCATTTTTCTCAAGAGGTGAGCTCGTTTATGCAGCAAAGAATAGTGATTTGAAAAGTGCAGAATACACCCATAGAATAAGGGATAGCTTGTATAAATGTGTAGAAGGAGAATATTTATTAATTTTTCGATCGCTAGAACTATAATTTAGGAAAGAATTATATGAATTGGTATCTCTTATTGCAATGTTATTTTGCTAGGTGATGGGCATTCCATGCTTTGTGTGCTTTAATTGTTGTCAGACACAGTTCTGTTATCTGAATTTGTTCCATTTTGTTCAGGCCAACTGGTATTTAGAGTGGCATCTTGACGTGTTAATTTTATGGGCGTTGACTTGTACTGGTGAAATTTCAAAGGCAGAAGAATTACTTAAGGGCTTAAAATCCAGGTGAAATAACCTTCCACTCATTCAAACGCACTCTATCAACCATTATCTTTCAATGTATTAATTCCTACTTTGGTCCTCATGTAGAATTGCGAAGATGAACAAAAAGAAGCAACAGTTCATGCAGAAAGCAATGCTGGTTTGTTCATTTCTTTCTGCATCGTCTCTTCAAAGTTAGCTTTATATTTGTATTCTATGTTGGTCTCATGTTGTACCACCTACTGAATCTTCTTCGTAAGGGGAGCATAGCATTGAACGTTTTATGGGCAGTAAGAAATCGTGTTGTTACTTTTATCCAGGGCTCTTTTACCCATACTAGCAGCAAGAGAATGAATTTAGAAGATTATCGTTGTTATGTTTGGTTTGTCATTATAAATAACAGGACAATATCTTCGTTATCAGCTTGCAGAAGCCACGTACGAGTATGGGAAGGGTAATGAAAAACAAGCATTAGAATTGCTTGGTCCTGAATTTGATGCAGATAACTGCAAGGTATTATCATTGAGAACTGATTTCCTCGTCTTATTCTTCTCTATTTCCACTTAGAGTAGCGCTAAAGAATTCTTGTGTACTATCATTCAAGATGATCGGAGCATCGGGTGAACAGCTTGATATATTCAATGAAGTCTGGTACTGTATGCTGCTTAACAATGGACAAGCTGCAAAAGGTATGATACACACGCTATTGTTTCGCCATCAAGCCCCACCGGTGGCTTTCTTCTGACTTGTGTGCGGATTTCAGCGATTGAAGTGCTTGAGAAGCGGATCAAAACAAGAGAGGGTATCCCCTTCTTTTGGCGCCTGCTGGTATATATATCTGCCATACTAAATGACATACTTTAGCTTCGTGCTCCTCGATTAGAATATGAGCAATAGGAACGATTTCAGTCTGAACAGTTTCGTGTAACAGCTTCATGTCTTGCTTGCAGGAGAGAGGATATAAACTGGCGGGCAGGGAAGAGGAGGCAACAACTGCAAGTGAGGAAGCCAAGCGTTTGGAGAACGCATATTTCCCGTAACCAGTAAGATATCACAGCCAAGCCGAACACTTGCACATCTCCATGACCGTGGAGTGAGAAAACCAGGTGTTGTACATGTCCCCTGTATTATGTGTACTATCCTTCAACGTTACATTGTACTTCCAATGTTCCATCTACATGGCATTCTCGTGTAACATGAACAAATATTTACATTTTGTTTCAACTAAAAGAACAACCTAGTTTCCTACTTTGGAAACAGTTAGTTGATGCTTCTTTCGCAATTATGTGTTTACAATGGGAAAACGAAGAAACAGGGTAAGACAGCCTAACCAGCTTGATGGTTAGACACTCCTACAGGAAAACAGGCTCCAATTGAGAAACCAAAATTGAAAATTCCATGCTAGAAATCACATTTATTATAATGCTTCGATATATGACACACAGAAACAATGAACGATAGATGTGCGGTTTAGGATTCAATGGTCGACGATTGATTGAATTGGAAATATAACTCAGCAGACGTGAACAAAACGCCAAAATTTGATTTGGAAGGAGATTATAGAATACAGAGACAGAGAGAGAGAGAGAGAGTAAAAGCCAGAAGCAGGCGAAAAGCAGAGGGGAGTTCCAAAGTTTAACCAAACACAAATCCATTCCTGTATTCACATGTCGCAACCGTCTCTGACTTCCCCCTCACTCTTTCACTTCAGTGACTTCATTTGTCGGTCAAAACCCGCACATGCACACTAGACCCCACGCCCCGCCCACGGGCCCCACACACGTCCAATCAAATCATCCCTTTGCCACGTCCTCACCCATCACGTTCGAACTCGAAGCCCGGGACACCCCACGTGTGCGGTTCCTGATCCGCTTCAGCTCCTCCACCACTTCCTTGGCGTCCGGCCTGTCGTCCTTATCCGCCGCAACGCACCTGAACGCCAGCTCAGCCGCCGCATACACGCCGTCGGATACGTCCCCGTCGACAACCAGAACCGGGTCCACCACCTGGTGTAGCAGGCCCGTCTGGATTTTCTGCACCACCAAATCCGCCAGCGCCAGCTCCCTCTTGTCCCTCCGCTGGTCCACCGCCTTCAGCCCCGAAACCAGCTCCAGTAAAACGACACCGAAACTGTACACGTCACTCTTGTCGGTCAACCGGAACGACCGGTGGTAATCCGGGTCCAAGTACCCAGGCGTCCCCTGCGGGCCGGTCCAAACGTACCCGGAACTGGACGACGTCCTTTCGGGGAAAACCAAGAGCCTGGAAAGCCCAAAGTCCCCGACTTTAATCCGCATATCTTTCTCGACGAAGATATTCGACGACGTTATGTCTCTATGGACCACCGGTGGCACCACCGAGAAGTGCAGGTACTCCATAACCATTGCGGTTTGCAGAGCAACGTCGACTCTCACCTGCCACGTCATCGACCCTTTCCGGTAGAGGCTCTTGGGGCCGTGGAGGTGGTCCGCGAGGGTGCCGTTGGGGACGTAGTCGTAGACGAGAAGGAGGCCTCTCGGGTCGCTGCAGTAGCCGTGGAGTTTGACTAAATTTGGGTGGTCAATGGAGGAGAGTATTAGGATTTCGTTACAGAAGCATTTGTTGGAGAAGGCTTTACCGGATGCGGCGGCGCCGCGGAGGGGTTTGTGGAGGTGTTTTACGGCAACGACTCTGCCGTCGTAGAGCTGACCCAGATATACAGACCCGAACCCGCCGTCCCCGATTTTGCGTTTCGGGTCGAATTGGTTTGTTGAGGATTCAAGCTCTTCGTATGTGAAAACTGGCGGGAGGAGGTTGGCGGAGCGGTGGCGGTGGAGGAACAGAGTTGTTGGGTCTTCTTCTGTTGCAGCGGAGCTTAATCTTTTGGACCTGAAGACGGCTATGACAACAGAGACGACGAGTAGGAAGCAAGCCAATGTGAACACGGAGGACAAGATGGCGATTCGATTCGGGTTGTCTTTGCTAATCCACGGCGGCGTGAGGTGAGTTTCGTCGTAAAAACAGAGGAATGGCTTATTTGGGTCGGAGGAGTTAAAGCCGCAGAAGCCATTGTTGGACTTGCAAGCTCTGCAGCTGGAAAAGTAAGAGTCTTGAGCTTCGTCCCACTCCAGCTCGATCCCAATTTTGAGGAAATCGTCGAGAAAGCTCAAGACGTCGTCGTGGCAGCCCTGCTGGGTGACAGGGCGGTGCGGAGATCCGCAGTCGTTGAGAAGCTTGAGTGGGTGTTTGATGAGCTTGCAGTCCCAAGGGCAATGGCTGCAGTTGGGAAGATTTGGCGGGAAGCAAGGCTCGAGAACTGAGAGGCGGGAGCAGGAGGCGTCGGATATTCGGAATGGGGTGGCGGAGATATTGATCGAGCGGCTAGGAATGGAAGGATAGTTAGAGGACGAGCAGTTTGTGACTGTTGAGTTGGTGGTGTGGGGAAAGAGGAGAAGTGAGGAGGCGATGGGATCGTAGCCGATGAGAGAGAAAGAGAGGTTATTGATGGAGATGGTGGAGTGGGGGGCAGAGCATTTGATTTGGAAAGAAGGGTGACCGCAGCCTGGTGAAGAAGAGAAGGGGAACGGCGGCGGTGAAGTGAATGGTGGACATGAAAATGTGGAGGAGGACGATGGTTTTGGGAAACATGAGTGGGCGGCGGTGGCAGCTGAGTAGAGTGTTAGGAGGATCAGGACTGAGAGCGCGACGGAGTGTGGTGGTAGTGGTGGTGGAGGCATGGATGTGGAAGGGAATGGGAGTGAGAAGGGAGTGTAAAGAGTGAAGTTCCAGTAGTCATGAAAGGAAAAAAAATTGAGATTTTGCATCCGAGGGTCACGTGAAGTGAGGTGGAGATCGAGATAGAGGACAAAAAACCTCGAAAGCGGTGGTGGACCTGGTGGGTGAATAGTGGTGATCGAGGTGGGTTGAATAATGGTGAAGAGCTTTTCATTGTGAGCTGAGTTTTACGTTGAGTACCATTTACCGTTATAAGTATTGGACGATCTGTATTCACGAGATTACAGTAAAAATAATAATTCAAATTATCCTAGTTTATATAATGTTAATCACGAGCTGGTGATTTAGTGGTAAATGGTGGATTCCGAAACTTCCTTCAAACTAAAAACTGAAGGTCTCGGGTTCGAAACCCGCTGCTGGTATGGAAGCCAGACTTGTGGTTAAAAAGAGGCTAAAATGCTTTTATGAGTCTTTCCGACCTTCAAAAGAGCCGCGGCAAGCTGGTTGAAAAATGCCGGACGCAGGCTCGCTTACACGAAGGTAGAGTAAAGTCAGCCAACCGTTAGCAATCAACGCTAAAACTTCTATGCTTAATAAATTGTGGAAGCTTAATATCCCTCCTAAACTTAGTATTTTTGCACCACCGAGAGTATTTTCAAACTCAATGAAAGAACTAATTTGTTATTTTATATAGATATATTCAATGAGTTTTATGGCAATGTATTTTTTATTCGTGGTGGCAATCAAGGTTTGTGTTCATGCAGTAAAACGTCTTCTACAAGAAAATTTTAATTATTGTGATCAAAGATCCAACAATTAAAATTTTCAAATATGCTATAACAATCTTTATATTTCTCGAAGTTGAAATTACAACCAAGTAGTCTAGCTTTATCTCCATTAAATTGATATGTAACAAAAATAATACTTTTCTCAATTTAATCTTCACAGTTCAATTTTTGTAATACGGATTGCTGAAGAAAAATTAGTAAAACTACAAGACGAATAAAGTGGTGGGAATGTTATTTACCTCTTCCTTCCCTTTTCCATTTCTTCTATTCTCTTACCTTTCATTTTCCACGGTGAAGAATGCTTTTACTTTTATCTTTATAGAATGTCACATCACATTCAGACATACTTTAACTTTTTTGGAAGAGAATCCTCTCTTGACCTTAGTACGAGAATTCTTCTGATCACGAAATTCAGATCGTTCAAAATTAATTTAACGGCTTCAAACAGGAGGTTCTCTAAAAATTATAATAATTGCAACCATTAAATTAAATTTGAACTGTTCGAATTTCGTTATCAAGAGGATCCCCATCCTATGCTCAGGAGAGGATCCTCTTCCAACTTTTTGAAGCTCTGAAATTACTTTGGTATTATTAACAGAAGCTTCAGATCTCTCCCTTCAAAATGATTGCCATTTTATTATTTGCTTGATTACTTCAATTATGACACGATTTTGCTTTATATATGCAAGGATTCTTATCAATAATGAAGTTTGCAGCTGTTTTGTACGGTCAATGGTAAAAAAAAAAAAAGGTTTGTAATTGCAGGAATAGGAGGAGAATTATAAGGATCAATCAATTGTACATCGTACGGTTATAAATTATTTTAAAATTTAAATTGAATATAAATAGTACCTACAAAAACTGATCTCACAATATACGATGAACTGACACGATTAATTGATCTTTAAATCTCTACAAAAAGAATCCGGTGAGAATCCTTGTCTGTACCTGCGGATAATTAATTGTTCTGATTCCTGAACAATACAAAAACTGGGTCCGTCTGGTGTGCGTGTTTAGGGCTGCGGCTGATGGAGGGATAGATGTGGTGTATGTATTTTTTTTTTTTTCAAGTTTTTCTTTTATTTTTTATGAATTAGAAAATGTACATTTGATTAACGGTATAATCTAGCATTTATATTAATTTTGCTGTTTTACATATTTTTCATATTTAACTTTCATGTGGTGTATTTTTGTTGGTTTACATTGCTGTCATTTCCGAATCCCTTCCACCTAATCCTTCTCATCAAATAATCCGGATTTTTGAAATTTGATCAAATGACTAAAAATACAGGTTTACTTTAAAAGTTATAATAACTTTAACCGTTGGATCAAATTTCAAGGATCCATATTATTTGATAAGCAGAATTAGATGGAAAAGATCACGAAAAGATCCCCTTCCAATTAGATAGTATCAGAGGTTTAGTACAATTTTGCATATTATATTTCCGATTTGTCTGCATCATTGGAGATGCTCAACGTTAAAAGGACGGGAGTTCCAGTCATTGTACCTCAAACCTGAGGTAGGCCCACGTCTGGATGTGTACGTCGATGTTATTGTGGAAAGCCCATCTCGTTATTAATGGCCCAGTATAACTTAAGTTCCTTGAGACAAGAAATTGCATGGCCCATACAAAAAGTTGATAGGATTGCAATGCACGAACTAAAACTGCATGGCCCATGGCACTTTATTTCTCGGTTTACTTTTTGTATTTGGTTTATTTTTCTTTTGTTTAATTATTTAGACTAGCGGCACGTAGTGGACTAATCTGGTGGTTGAGAGCCCTTCATGCGTCACGATTTCAAATTTTCTCTAACTCGTATAAGTATAAATTAATTTAGAATATCATTTGTAATAAAAATTTATTTAAATTATTAAGTTGTTTAAGTTGCAATCAGTTAGAACCTGATGTATACATTGTATTGCAGAAGTTGACTTCAATTTTTTTGCATTAAAATGCTCGTAGTAGTGTATCTTAATATTGTTTTAATTTAAAACTCGTTTGTAACTGCTTTTAAAACTGCTAAAAGTGTATTTTGTGAAAATGTTTTTGAAACTAATATTTAGTAAAATGCAATTGATCCTGGAAAATCACTTGAAGTGTTGGTGCTTCTTGCAGAAAACAATTTAAATGTTCTTCGAATCCAAAAACATTTTCCTTAAAATCCGTTCAATCATTTTAAAAACCTTTTCAAAGTGGCCCTTAATCTCTCTAGTTTAAAAAGGACAATTGAAGGGAATATTGATATGGAACAATGAATTATTTTGAGAAACTAGGAAATGCATGAATCTTTTTAATATTTGGTAAACAAAAATATATGAATTAGTTCTTATTATTTTTGGTACGAGATAAATTATCGTTAGAAACAAAGAATATAGTATGTGAATATCATAAATGTTTGTTTTTTTGGTCAAATATCGTAAATATTTTGCTGGTAGTAGAGGAGTCGGGTCCTAAATTTTTTGACCGACTGACTGCATGCGAAGAATTGTCCAAAATAATCTGGTCTGTCCACTAATGTGAAGTTCTAGATGATACGACAAACGCCCTCGTACGCGTTGCCATTCCAAGACAAAACCAGTCTCTATAAGCCATCGATAGTCACAAGCCCTAACCCTAATTCCGATACATATGACGTGAGCCCAACTTCTTCGACTCGTCAATGAATTGTTGCCACCGGGAAATTTCGTGGGTCATCACCAAAGTCCCTTATCGTCATTTCCTTCTCATTTTTCTTCTTGCGCAATCCAAACGCTTGACAATACTAATCTTCCAATCAAGTGTCTATTTGTTTTTAGGAGGTGAAAAGATCGTTCTCTTAACTCTTTTCACTCGAGTTTAAACCATTTGTCATCATATCATCGTTGCATGATTGTATATTATCGTTACATGATTGTTATATTATCGTTCAATCATCACTTGTGATAAATACGTAATCGTTATTAAATTCATGAAACAGGTTATTCCTACTGATTCCCCTAAACACTTCAATTTAACTTTAACATATTGTTTTATCACTTTTACCATAAAAACTCTTCTAGGATAAGTGCTTCCTACGTAGTCCATCCCAAACGAGCCTGAAAGTGACTATAATATAAACCATCTAGAAAAGCAGTTTAATACCAACAAGCAAAACCCAACACACCCACCCTTTTCCCAAACCCCAATTTTATTAAAAATTTCACGTACTATACTCCTAGTCAATTTTCATCCGCATCCACAATCTCAGTTTTTGACCATCAATCATGGAGTTCTTCAACACCGCCAGGGCGGTCAAGCTGCGAAGCCACCTCGACAAGTACCTCGTCGCCGACGACAACATGGAGTCCGTCCGCCAGAGCCGGAACGGCACCTCCCGAAAGGCCCGGTGGACGGTCGAGCTTGTTGAGAACAAACGCCACGCCATCCGTCTCAAGAGCTGCCACGGCCTCTACCTCACCGCCACCGACCTCCCCTTCCTCCTCGGCATGACCGGCAAGAAAGTCCTCCAGGCGGAGGCCGACAAGCTCGTCGGCTGGAAGTTCGAGTGGGAACCCATACGCGACGGGTTCCAGGTCAAGCTGCGGACGTGGTGCGGCAAGTACTTGCGCGCCAACGGTGGGCCGCCGCCGTGGCGAAACTCCCTCACTCACGACGATCCCTCCACGTCATCCACCCAGAACTGGATTTTGTGGGACGTTCTGGAGGCGGAGGTTCCGGCGTCAGAGTCGTTGACTGACTTCTTGCTGTCGCAGCAGTCGAGTTTTTCGTCGTTTTCCGACGAGCCTAACGGGGCGGAGTACGGGTCGCCCCTTTCGGTGTTTTCGACCAAGTCGCCTAGAATTATGTCTCCTAAGCCGTCGTCGAAAAACCTGGTTATGATTCCGAAGCCGTCGTCGAAAAACCTGGCTACGCAGGTATGTTTAGTTTTTGCTTAATTAATTTTAGTTAATTAGTCATATTAATCGCGATTAAATTTTAATCAAGCATCTTTGTTTGATCATGACTTACCATGTTGATTGTCTCTGATTAACCATTGTCACATTTCCATTTTTTTCCTTTTCACACTCGTGTATTCTTTTTGGTTTTTAATTATTTTTCAATCAAACAACTATAAAAAAAATATAAAAAATTTAATAAATGCATTATAAAAATAAATAAAATTACGTAAATCACTTTTCTTAATTAATTACCAGATAAATTGCTGGTTCATCCTAAAAGTGCTTAATGGTTGAATTAAATTATATGGTCATGCATTTAGGCAATGGAATAATGTTTGGTGATTGGACATGCATGTAGTGTGTACACTCCTAATACCTAAGGGATGTGCTATTCATACACCCCATTTTACTTTTCACACACTCCTTAATAATTTCTGTCCGTTGATCTTATTCAATTCATTCGATCCGACAGTCGAAAATTATAAAGGTGTGTGAAAAGTAAAATGAGGTGTGCATATCACATCCCATTCCTAATTGAGTGAGGAATCTTGCATTTTGGGCAAAAAGACATTGACCGATTTGATGCATGTATTGCGCAACTTTTATTTTTCTATTTAAATTTTTTCCACAAGAAATTGTTAGGAATCAAATCAGAAAGTTCCTTTAAAATATGAAATGAACTTACATGTCATTAAGTCTGTACTTTTAAGTTACTTTTCAATATTAGATATATAAATACATAGTATATGCTCAGATAATATGTGTGTTCACTAGTGACACAAACCATCATGATAAAAAAACCATCTCGAAAAAATGAGACGGATGCGTAACTATCATCAATTAGCCCGTGATTTAGCCCTAATTAGCAATGTTGAATTGCAACTAGCGTGTAAACGTATATTTACGTAGCTACTAAACACAATACCATTTCCGTATATCTATTGAAGTTGATGGAATTTAGTTCCCTAATTGCAATATAATCTCAAAAATGCACATACTATGTCACCAACCCTTCCCCACTACAACTTAATGCCGCACTACTTCATTAGTACACATCACATTTGGTCAAGTCTTCACTCCTTTCCTCTCGATCCCTCATCGTGCCGTATTATATTGTACACGTGTCATGAAATAGACATTACACCTTTGTAGTGGAAGTGGACAATTTGTAGTGTAAGTGGACAATTCTACCCTCATCTACAAAAATATATTAAGAAAACACTTGGTAGATTTTACTTGTCACGGAGTCGATATTTTTAGGTTGGCTTAAATGTGTGATATTTTTTGGGCTAGTTAGGTGTGCTACCATAAATTAAAAAAAAAAAAAGGGAAAATTTTCAATAGTATCTTAACCACTAACCTCATTTTATTATTAAACCTACCACTTGAAAGATTTAGTCAACTCAAGTCTAAGTGAATGACTTGGTGACAACGCAAATCTAATAAATTTTCATATAAATTAACATTTTTTTATTGTTGGTGAACTAAAAATTTACTAGTTTGCGTTGTCACGAAATCATTCACATAGAATGGAGTTGACTAAATTAGCATTCTTATTCATTTATCCAAAAGGTAAGATGGTAATTTCAAGAACAAATTTGTCAATTTGGATCTTCTTCGAACCTTAGTATCTGGATTTGACTAAAAAATTCAGGCTCTTGGTCAGTGTGAAAAAAAGATTGGAGCCCTGAGTTTGTGTGAGGTAGGTCAATAAAATGAGTTAGTAGAATTGTCAAATTCAATATGAATGATCCGAATTATCTGATTCTTAAGCTCTGAACAATGAAATTCAGAGAGGATCTCTGTCGCATACTCCTCCCTAGGAACTCCCAACCCCATATTGTCCATGTTTTGAATGCGACTCTAGGTTTGTTTTATTTGGTGACCCTATGTGTAATTTGCGTCTGATGCATCCTATATCAATAATAATTAATAACAAGAAAATGCACTCGGGCCAGGCCCATGAAGGGAAGTCGGCCGCTCAAAGGCTCTCCACGCGGAACCCATAAAGAGATTAGGCCACGTGAGTGACACGTGTACGGAACCGCGTGGCCAATCACGCTGTAGGTGATGTAAGCTCACTGGCATTTGTCGTTGCTTGATCAGTACAAGTTTGAAATTCATCACATCTTCAAAGCGTACACTCCACATTTGCTTGTCCGAATTAGATTTTCAGAAACCGAAAAATCCGTTAGATCTTCCGATTTTTTAATCCGAAACCATTTTTCCGCAGATGCATACCAACAAGTTCCGAATCGGAATGGACTTCTTCCGCAACGCCAAGGCGGTGCGCCTCCGCAGCCACCTCGAGAAGTACCTCCTAGCCGAGGAGGACGAGGAATCCGTAATCCAGGAGCGAAATGGATCATCCAAGAGAGCCCGGTGGACCGTCGAGTTCGTGCCCGACTCCGACAACATCATCCGACTCAAGAGCTGCTTCGGCAAGTATCTCACCTCCTCCAACCAGCCCTTCCTCCTCGGGATGACTGGCCAGAAAGTGCTGCAGACTCTGCCGCAGCGGCTCGACTCCTCGGTCGAGTGGGAGCCCGTCATGGATTGCAAGCAGGTCCGGCTCAAGACCCGGTACGGAAAATTCCTCCGAGCCAATGGGGGACTGCCGCCGTGGCGGAACTCGGTGACTCACGACATTCCTCACAGAACCGCAACGCAAGATTGGGTTCTGTGGGATATCGATGTTGTCGAGATTCGTACCAACTCTCCGGCTGCTTGGCCCTCCGGACCGCCGCCGCTTCCCCATTCTGATTCTCTGGATTTCGATTCCAGCTCCCCATCAGCCGCTTCCGTCAAATCCAACCATTTTTCAAGACAAGGGGTTTGTTTCTGAATTGGGTTTTCTTAAAGTTCGATTTTTTTTTCTTCGATTTAATCTAATTTAATTTGATGAATTATAAATTGCAGTCGAGTGATTCTTATGTGGAGTCGCCGCCGAAGGAGGGGAGGACTATATATTACCAGATAGCTGAAGATAACGGCGATGTGAATGATGAAGCAGTGCAGGGCTACTCTATGACTTTTAAAGGAATCGGGGTTGATGAATTGACTCGTAAGCTCGAGGAGGAAACCGGGATTGAGGGGATCATCGTTTGTGCTCGAAGCCCTTTGAATCACCAGCTCTATCCACTTCGATTGCAGCTTCCCCCGAACAATGTGACCATGCAGGTTGTCCTGGTGTTGCCGAATTCAAAAGGTGAGGCTTTTGTTAATTTCGATTAATCACTGCTACCATTAGTTCATGTTCAACGTACTAATTGTGATCAATTCTGCGAGTTCTGATGCCGTTTTGCTGAAAAATTTTGTGAACTGAAAGTGACAACTAGATAGCATTGGCTTCTCCATATAAAGATGTGCTGTTTTAGTCTTATAAGGAGCGAAAATGTCGATTTGTAGAACGGAAAAATAGAGTGTCTATTAAATGCATTACAGTATATGGCTCGGAATTGAAAATCTCATAACCATTTCCAATTAGAGTATTTAGAATCGTGCTACTTGTAGCAAGATTGAAGTTAAAAGACAATGCTTGTCGAGAGAGCGATTCAATGCTCTCGTTAATTTCTTTCGGTTTTTCTTGTTAACTGAGTTGTAAGTGACATAATCTGTTTGTAGATTTTCAATTCCCGATTGAGAGACTTGGATTGGTCTTGTCTTGTCTTGTGCTGTTGCGTACGCCTGACCAATTTTTCCCTTTTGGTGTATCAGCTGGGAAAGATCTTGCAAAACAGGGTTTGTTATAGGAGGCATCGTCATCAAACGGAAATCAAAGTTTTGGTCCGGCTGCAAATATACACTCTCATCTTCTTCTGCACATATTTTGATTTAGGAGACTTCTATGTATGGTATATACCAAGGATTTGAATCACCGGATAATGCGAAGTCCTGCCTTCGGTTGGTGTCGCAACAGCTTAAGTACATGATATGCAGAGAGTTGAAGGACTTGTGTTCTTGTCCTTTTTTTTTACTTGGGACTTAGTTAAATCTGTAAAAATTATGCTTTTGTATGAGCATTTTTAGATGAACTGGTGGCTTTGTTCCTCCTGTGATATTACATTATATATATATATATATTTTTTTTTTTTTTCTTCTTAAATATTAGAAATAAATTAAAATCTTCTAATTTCATACATCTTCTAATTCCAATAAATCTATCCGAAGTCCCTCTTGATCTACTTGAACCTGTGTACAAGTTCTTCGAGAAGGAGCCGCTTCCTTGTCTTCACTCTCAGTGTGCAAGGATTTTCAGCAATTCCAACTCCAAGTTTTGTCGAATGGTACATTCAGATTGAGACGCCGCCAAACCCCCACTTTTATTGGACATAACTGTGCCATGGATACCACATCCGAAACATTCCCTGCCCCTAAAACACCTAAGCCGCTCGGGTCTGTTGTCTCTGCGTACGGACACATCTACCATATTGCAGATCCCTGGTCAGGAAACTTGGGAGACACTGCCTCATTTTCCGTATTACAGAGTGCCGCTACATGTTTATATGTGGTTACGCTGTTTATCACGGCTGGATTTTGTTTTCCCTGCGTCACATGAATGGGGTCCAATTACAAATCTATGTCTTTCATATCAAGACACAAGAATGGCATCGAGTTACATCAGATCACACTGGCTTCGTCGGGAGGGCTGTGGTTGTAGACCAGACTATCTATGGCTTTTCGTTAACTTGTGATAAAGTGCTAGCGATCAATTTGGGATCAGTTATGGTGAAGAGGGTAGCAATATTGCCTGTAGACTAAGCACACCCATACCGTTGCAAGTCCATGATAGTGCTCTTAAGCCATCTCGATTCAGTGAGTTGACAGGGTAGTTGGTTCATCTGGGAGACAAGGATTTTTGTCTTGTCCAGACTAGAGACGACGAGTACTCTTTTGTTCGTCAAGATATTTGTATCACCACTTTTCAGATGGTTGCCGGAGAAGAGGGATGTCCCATGATCAAGACCGTGCATTCAACTGTGGACACCAATGAGTTGGGTCCTTTCGGTATTTACTGCAGCTTCACGCCGTAAGTTTCCTTCAAGTCTCTCATTTTTATCATCTATAATGGTAACTTGTACGTCGCGGTTGTCTTTACCAGAAACACACATAATCTCAAGAAGTCATTGTCCTCACCTGAACAACTGGTTTGATCATTGACCTCACCTGAACAACTGGTTTGAACAAGTGCAAGCAGACCAAAATTATGATGCCCGTCGAAGAAATTTTAATGATGGGACCCCAACTCTTTGTGCCTCTTTGGCGCACAAATATTTCGTAGGTTTCTGTTTGTTTTTTTTTTTACCTTTTTCTTTCAATATTTGTAGTTGCTTACGATTCTGTGCAGGAACTTACTGAGGGTTATTTGTTTTCTCTTTTTGGCAAAATTATGTTCACGAAGGGCTGGCGAACTATGTCACTGGCGATCCGCTTCGACTAATCAATGTCCAAAGGAAACATTATTAGCTACTCTGAATTCAAGAAGGAGCTCATGCACTTTAGGAAACTAATGAGTACTTCGAATACTTGCTGGTCGGAGAGGGATGTATTTCTGAATTACTTTGATCATTGCAACGATAATATTCCGTAAGAGTTGTTTATGAATTCTCTCCATTTCAATTTTTTGAGTATTAAATAGTATTCTAATAAATGTGCTAGCTACTTTTCAACTTTTGATATGAAACATTATATGCGTTATGCTTTCATAGGGAAATTGAAATCTATCTATTAATTGAGATGATTTTTCAGGGTACCGGTATACATTGAAATATTGCTGGGCTATCCGTTTTTGAAGACTGCAAGAGAAAGAATGAACTTCATTAGCCATGTTAAGGCTGAACATAATAACTAGTGGACTTTTGGGAATTGGCAGAATGAATATTCTGCTTACGTGGGGTGGAATAAGAATTGGGAAACCTGGCCAGGATATTTGCAGCTGATCTACAACTATTCATGTTATACAAGAACTTCATAATCTCTCTTACGCTTCTTGAGGAACGTGACCTAGCACTATGATGAACATGGTGTTAGCATTGAAAAGGTTGACCAAGTCGTTCAGACTTATTTTCCTGGCTTTGTTGAAAGGTTACATGAAAGGTGCTACAGGGATGTGAAAACCATTGCTTCACTGGTGTGCTGGTAAAGTTTAGGGTTTAGGCTAAACCCTGGTAAGGTAGAGCAATGATGAATTAAATTAGACTATCAGGAGTTTGTTTTTGGAATTGTAGAGGTCAATACACATCCTTGTAGCACTTTTCATGTAACGTTTCAACAAAGCTAAGAAAATGAGTCCGAACGTCTTAAGTCAACCCTTTAAATGCTAACACCATGTTCATCATAGTGCGTGCTGGGCCACATTGCTCAAGAAGAGTAAGAGAGATTTTGAAGCTCTTGTATAACCTGAAAAGTTGTAGATCAGCTGCAAATATCCTGGTCAAGTTTTTACCAATTCTCATTCCACCCATATAAGCAGAATATTCATTCCGACATTTCTCAAAAGTCCACCATTTATTATGTTCAGCCTTAACATAGCTAATGAAATTCATTCTCTCTCTTGCAATCTTCAAAAGCGGATAGAATGGTACACTGAAAAATCATCTCAATTAATAGATAGATTTCAGTTTCCCTATGAAAGCATAACACATATAATGTTCCATATCAGAAGTTAAAAACTAGCTAGCACATTTATTAGAATACTATTTAATACTAAAAAAAACTTAAAATGGAGAGAATTCATAAGCAACTCTTACGGAATATTGTAGTTGCAATGATCAAAGTAATTCAGAAAAGCATCCCGCTCCGGCCAGTAAGTGTTCCAAGTACTGATTAGTTCGCGAAGCGTGTTCCTAAAGTGCATTAGCTCATTCTTGAATTCAGAGTGGCTAACAATCCCAAGTTTCTTTTGGACATTGATTAATCGGAGCAGATCGCCCCCAATGACAAGTTTTTTTTTGTTTCTGTGTTATTGTTTTGGGCTCAACCTTTGGGTTTGGTTTTTGTTTTGAGGTCCATATTTTAGTTTTGTGCTTTATTTGTATTGGGCCTCTGTTTTATGTTGTATATTATGTGTTTTGTTGGTTATGAATTACCTTTGTCCAAAAGATAATCAAAAGCTTACAAATTTCAAGTAAGAACATACTCAAAATAATGAATCTCACGGTACATATTTCAATTAACAAACCACAAATAAAGTGGAATTCAAATTGATAAACTGGCAGAGGAAAATGCATTAACATTTTTATGCTATCCGCCTTGATGACAATATTCACGAGTATGAGATTTTATAGAAATAGATAATGAAATGAGTGAGAAAATAACAAAGAATGTTCATCCTTTTTCAACCAGAAGAGCAATCCAAAAACAAAAACAAAAACATAACTAAAAAAGAACCATCTTTCAATTTTAGCTCTTTGACACCATTGAAAAAACATTACAAAAATTTTTGGAAATCGTTACTTTACGTTAATAGGATCGTCCAATCGACCACCAAATACTTCTCGATGCCATAGATCTCGTCAACGTTGAACCAACAACCTAAGGGTGCGTTTGTTACATCGGACTGTCTTGGTCTGGACTTGCTTCAGGGACTAAGCTGGACTAGCTTAGCAAAGCGTTTGGTGCAGTGTCGGACTAAGAAGTAGGATAATGAAAACAGTAATGTTGCTAGTTTAGTGTTTGCTCAGACTATGACTACATTATTGTTCTATTTTAATTACCTTTTTTATTAAAGATATTATTAAAATTAATAATATTGGATGAGAGTGAGACTCAAGAAAAATACAAAAACCAAATTACTCACTCGAAGATGTCCCCAATTGTTAGTCTTTATTGAAATCAACTTTGTAAATTGTAATAGTGATGTATTTAGAATGACACTAAGCCAACTAAGGTAAAATTGGTGAGATTGTAGTCGCTAGTCAGCCACAGCCTTCAGTTTGGTTATCAGTACTTAGGAGCATCTCTGAAATTGTTCTATAACACTGCCCCGAAATTGCAGTCTTCAATCCCTGCTTGCAAAAGCAAAAGAGGTTATCAATCTCTCCCTACTACTGTCAAAAGGAGATAGCACAATTAAGATGATAGAACTGATCCAAAGTGATAAACTATAAGCTTCAATGAAATCAAATGGCAGCTGAAGAGTAAGAAATAAACAAGAAAAATAATCAGCATCCTCATCTCATGAATATCAATGCACCAAGAAACAAAATACAAATCATTCAAAAATAAAAATAAACCTCAGGTCTATAGGTTTACATAAATGCAAGATGACATTTATGTAAACCTATGTGGATGACGGAGAACATTAGTTGTTATTATATTGTAGTTGAGAAAAGCTATCTTTCTTCTTGTAATTCATTTTTAAATTTAGACGAATACCTCAGGTTTATGTATTACCATCACCCAGCTTTAAACCGTATAAACCTGTGTAGTTGACTGATTTTGTAATGTAAAAGATAGAAAATCAAGAGATGACATGTAGAAGTCAAGATAAGTGGGAAGGGGATGCAAGATGAGTGGAAGTCACAAAGCAGATAGCTTTTCATATGACCTCAAGGCTGATAAAGGTTAAGGATGCAATCCAATATCACCATAAGTTTAAGTTTACAACTAGAACAGTAGAGGCACTTGAAATTAGGATGATAAGATGGTAACTTCAGTCTGGTTAATCAAATATTTTAGCTAGCAGCAAAAGGGTCAAGGCTCGATACCAAAGTCATAAACTATGATTTTAAAGCACATTTCAGCCAACAAAACCCAGAGTACTCTTGTCAAATATTAACAGCCATACCCATACGATACATACTTAGCCCGAAATTATTAAAAAATGAACTTATGCTATTTTTTTTCTTAAATTAAATTTAAAAAAAAAATGTAAACTATCGTAAATTAATTTTATGAACATTTTAATCTAAAAATATTTAAATTATGATAAATATTGAAAAATCACTAAATTTTCCACAAAGCAAGCCTTCAACTTTCACCAATCTTTCAACCCTGGGCTAACTTTCAATTCACTAACCGTTCAACACCAAATTTTCTACATCAAAGTGTGGAATAATAAGTACAATAATTATTGAAGGCATCTAGATTAATAGAAACCCATGTCAAGCATAAAGCAACATCTTCCTCATAGGTCCAATTACGACCTCTAATATGCTCTCTTGCCATGTTGAACAATTTGGACATGGAAAGAAATGGTAGAAAGATAAATTAGAAGAATTGTAGGAGAAAATTGAGTTTTGTGTGGATGTTTGAATAAATACATAGGTATTTATAGAGTTTGTGGGTGAATTTTGAGTTAAATAATTTTTTTTAATTATTTTAGCCGTTGGATTTAAATTTGGGCCGTTAGATCTTTTTTTTTTTACTGTTAGATTTGATTATATTCGATCTCAGCCGTTGGATTCAATGTATTTTAAAATAACATATTCTTAAAAAAAAAAAAAAAAAAAAAAATCTGAAATGGTCCTTAAACCCTAGCCATTGGATGTCAATTATAGCCGTTGGGATGATGCTGCTGGCCAACAATCAGCTGATTGTGAGGCCCACCCCTGTCGGGAAAGCATTGCAGGCCTAGTGCGTGGGGCCCGTATGCGTGTGGGCGGGCTGAGAGTGGCCTAAGTTCCAGCGAGTCCACTCGCGTGGGGGGTATTTGGCCCAACTTTGGCATTTGGCTTTTAGCCCAAAGATTTGGCTTGGGTTGGAGTGGGTTTGGGGGGGGGGGGGAATAAGGGGGAAATTTGGCATTTAGTCTATTGTTGGAGTTGGTCTTAAGAAGCCCAGAACAATATCTATATAAAAAAGGCTATATGGGTTATAGATCAGAAAAGGGTGCTTTTGCATGCTTAGAAAATTGTTAAAAGGCCATAAAATGGTGATTTTTATGTAACCAAATCGGACAATTTTGGATAAGATTAAACCACAATAACAACAATAAGCAGGGAACGAAGAAAAAATTGCAATCAACTTACAAAAACTTAGCAATTAGTTCACAGAAGGAAAAATAGCAGATAAATTGGGTAGCAATCAATTCAAAACCTCACTCAATCACAGAACACAAACGCACCCAATCACATAACACAAACCCACAAAAATGCACCCAATTTTTGTGCTAGAAATTCAAATTTCCAGAGATTTCAATCACAAAAACAACGAAATTGACCAAAACCCAATAATAATTAATATCAGCAAAACAAAATTGAAGAAATTGATCGTCAAATTCAGAATTTACTAGACGAGAACAAGGATAAGGGAGTAGAACGAGCACGAACAGGATGAGCGAGCAACTGTCTCATAGATGGTCTTAGCAATCTGGTGATATTGGAGGGTTCTCGCTAAGAACTTCTAAGGAAGGGGTTAGTCGAAGCGAGTTCAACTTAATCCCATTAAACATAATCCTTCTGTCAAACAGACACAAGATTACACTAACAATTAGTCCAATCCAATCCAATGAGAGCTAGTGAGCCCAAACAAACACACCCTAAATGACCAACCAATCATGCCATAAAACAAATTTGAGTCACGTTTTAAGTACCATTTCTTATCACTTATTCAGTAAAGGATCAAACAATCATGCCATAAAACAATTTTGAGAAAAAAAGGGAACTAAATTTAAGTTGAGTAGGGTAAATAATTGAAGTGACTTTGAGACATTTAAGGTAAGATCTTTGGATAGTGTTGTCAGCCCAGATTTGTAACATAATTTAGTTCTGTTACATATTATCCAAATAGCAGATACGTACTATTTTAATACAATAGCAACACATTGCTTACAACTAAAAAAAGACAGATTAGACAAATATACAGGTATGTAGCAGGACCAATTGATATGCAACACATTTAGCCTGCACATTGTTGCGGGAATATCAAATGGATCATAAATATTGTAAGTATTAAAATAAGGGAAACTTCACTCTCAAAAGACAAACAAAAAAAAAAAACAACAACAAAAGGAGATGAATGAGAAATGAGAATCAAGTAATTACCATGTCTGGATTTGGATGAGGCAGGAAGAGAAGGCCATGATCGACGCTTGGTCTTCCTCTTCTTCTTGTAATTCATGTTCCCCCTTCAAATTTCAAAAACAAAAAACCAACCATACTTGATTCCCATAAAAAAAAAAAGTATTATAAGTACTCCAAAAATCTTATTCTACACTTCTCGTAAGTGTATTTTTCTTTCCTAATATAGAAAGTTTGGAGTGTAGAATGAGATTTTTGAAGTGCTAATAATAATTCCAAAAAAAAAAAAAACTGGTATAAAAATTTCATGACACCTATAAAAATTTAATTCTAACACAGAAACTTCATTTTAAACTAACATTCACACAGTCCTAATCATTTGTAAATTACCATATTCTTATCATTATTTCAGTATGTCTTCTTATATTTAGGGTGAGCTCATACCAGTCACTAAAATTGCTAATGTATTTACAGATTAGGCTTGACTTACAATCTTCTTCAGTATAATCTCCATTCCATTTCATCCCAAAACCTAGGGATTCGGTGCCAGAACTGCATCTTCTTAGTTGTTGCATATCTTCTTGCAAATGAGTCATTGACTTCTCACGCTTAGAGACCAAGCCATCACGCCGCAAACGCGAGTATCAGCATCGAAGGGGGTTGGCTTGGAAACTGAGAGCTGAGCACCAATCAAGGGATTATTATGTAGCGTTGTGCCTACTCTGGATGATGCCAAAGTGGCCCCTTGAATATGCAATGAAGGTAGTCGTCCATGGAGCCTTTAGAAAGGTGCACTGTACTGCATGGACATGAGGAAATGAGAACAAATAAGAATTATAAAAACTAAAGTGAATCAAAATGACTTTGAAAATGCCTTTCTATTCAAGTATGTTGGCCCAAAATTAAAAGTGATAGATGCTGTCGAAGTGATAGATGCTGTCGAACAGTTTACTTTGTAGCAATCATTAACATTACAATTTTGTAGGAGTAATGTAGACGGATTTGTTTAGTTGCATCAAGCTCCTCAGTTTCCAATTGACATGCCAATTTATAGTCCGCTGCCCTTTTTTTTTCAGACAGCAAATCTAAAACATTGATATTGGCAATCAAGAACCAGCCAAATCAAAAGGATGAAGGTTAGGACAAGGTAATTTAGTTAGTCAACATCCTCACGTCGCTCCTAATTGAATTACTTGGAAAAACTATTTGACAGATTCTCATCTATTGATAATTTCGATTTTGTTGATTGCAGTTGGATATGTAGTGGACTTGATGCCTGTAAGTATAACTAACAAACACTTTGTATCTTAATTTTGTTTAGTGCCTGTGTGTCCATGAAACATTTTCGTTAATTTGTTGCTTTCGTTTAGTGAGTGATTTTGATTAGCCTTGGAATCTAGATTTTGTTATCAATTAACATATAATTGGGGTTTGCAGGGAGAAGTCGAATCTGGAGGGAGGGTGCGACGAGTATTTGAACTATCCTGCTGCTGCTGCCGCGGGCAGTCTCTGGCCCTCTAGGGTTTGAATAATATCAAGTATCTAGATTAATTATCCTTGTAAGTTGGGATGAAACCACCGTTTGTTGCTGATTATGAACTGTGATTAGATGGGATTGCGCATCTCCTCGTCGTCCTCATCGTCATCGTCATCTAAGTAGGGATGGAACTGCTATTTTAATTAGAACATTTTCGGCGTCAATAATTCAATCTTATGATTTTATTGGTCCTTTCTTCTTTGGTGATAATTTAGCACCATTTAACGCCAAACAAAAGATAGTGTGCTATTGAATTAGAGGATATTAAAACTGGTTTAACGCCAAACAGAAGCCAACTCCGGCTTCACCCCCACCATCATTATCACCGCCATGCCACAATCGCCACAACAAAAACCAAAACCACCACCATACTGGTGCATGTGCCCCGTTATTATTTATTACATTTTTATTAGTTCTAGTTTTGGAAAGACGGGTCTCATAAAGTCGACTATAAGAGCAATTCTACCGTGTCTAAGACGCCCTAGGTTATCTACTATTTAATCCATCATGTGAACAGTAACTGTCTTTTACATCTTCACCTCTACACTAAATAGTCCTGGCAATTGACAATAAACTATTAATATTTTTTTATTTTATAAAATAATACAAAATAATTTTTAATTTTTTTTCCTTTTTCCTCTTACTTTTTCTTTTTCCAGAACACTCTTCCTTTTCATTTTTTTTTCAAAAACACTCTTTATTTGCTTTTTTTTTCCAGAACACTCTTCCTTTTCCTATTCCTTCTCTCTCTCTCTCTCTCTCTCTCTCTCTCTACCAACGCAATCCTTCCCCTTCATTTCTGAAACCTCTCTTCCGCTTTAATCTCTCTCATTCTCTTTCAACAGCTCTGAGAGTTCTCATCCTTCCTCTTCTTCGAAACCAAAGCAAATCAAACTAACAAACTCTGAAATCTCAATCCCCTGGATGAGAGGAACTCGAATATATCCTTGCATGCATCATCAGAGCACCATTTGGGTGATCCACCATTGAAGCCCAGAGCTTCAAGCTTCCATTGCTCAAACCCGGATGAGGTTATTGCCCTACTTCAATTGCTTGAGTTATTCTCTGGTTTTTGATGTGTTTCGAGTTGAAACTCTTGGGTTTAGTCTCTACCATTTGTCTGTGGGTGTATCATCAGTCTCGGCGACGAACTCCGGCGAGAGCCATTGAGTTCGAAGCCTACTGATTTTTCATTTTTTTTAATTTTTTATTAATATTTTTCATTTTTATTAATTTTATATTGCGGCTGACGTCAGCCCACGTTACATTCCCTTCAGGCGCTCAGGCCGACACGAATCGCTGGACCTCTTCCTCGAGCCTGCTCGGGCTCGCTTGCCAGCACACACTGGGCTTCATCAGTCGGGTTACATGGCCCTGTTCCTATGCTTGTCCCTCGGGCTGGAGCACACGGTGAACTTGATACAGACTTAATCAACTTTATTCACATTTGCTAGGAGGTAGGACGTAGGACGTAGCAAGCAATTCCTCAGCATTAGTTGATGTTCACTTAAATCTGAAGTCAAAGGTCACCAGGAGAAACACACACATTTGCGACACCTGTGCAAAGATTTCCAACATCAACGACCGACCAGAATCTGTGCAACCTTAACTACAAATATATTTCCTTTAAAAACTAAAAAATAAAAAGAATCTTAAAAATCAAAGTCTACGAAGATACTTCAAGTCTGCTTGGCTCCCACCTCACTGCACGTTGCCAGAGATTTTAGTTATTTAAATCCCCGCTGTGTCCTTCGCTCCAAATTCCAATCCCCCCACCACCACTCCATTGACGAAACGCGCACCAACCAACTTTGCTTTCTGCTTCATAAGCACTTTTCCACGACTGGCCTTTCTCTCCGACTGCCATAGAGATATCCAATCAGGGCCGTAGATAATTTCGATCAGAGGAATCACATGGGTGTGGATTTCTACAACGTGCTGAGGGTGAACCGGAACGCGACGCAGGAGGACCTGAAGAAGGCGTACAAGAAGCTGGCGATGAGGTGGCACCCCGACAAGAACCCAGTCGACAACGAGGAAGCGGAGGCCAAGTTCAAGCAAGTGTGCCAGGCGTACGATGTTCTCAGCGACCCCCAGCGGCGCCAGATCTACGACATCTACGGCGAGGAGGGGCTCAATTGCGGCGACCCGGAAGACCTTTTTGCCGAGTTTTTCGGCGGATCTGGCGGCGTCGGGGACAGGGCGTTCAAGAAGAGCAGTGTGAATGGTGCAGGGCGTAATGGTAATTTGAAGAATAAGAAGGTTGCGGCGATTGAGAGCAAGTTGACGTGCAGTTTGGAGGATCTTTACAGAGGCGCGAGGAGGAAGATGAGGATTTCGAGAACCGTTCCTGATGAGTTCGGGTGAGCATTCTGTTTCTGTCTTCTTTTATTGTTGGGTTTCTTTTAATACGTCGGAATTGCTGCAAAGTCTGTTTCTTTCTTTTTGTTAATTGGGATTAAGGATTTATGGAAAATGATGTGTTCGTATGGTTTTTGTTAATTGCGTCGTTGACTTGTTTTGTTGACTTTGATTAAGGCATAATTAGCTGGGGAGTTTTGTTAATACGGTTAAAATTTCATCGAACTGCCGTTTTAGTTAGGTGATCTTGACTTTCACTTAAATCAGAAATTAAATGGAAACATTTAGAAAAGGAATCGATTTTGGATTAGATTTCTGAACTTGATATTGCCCAAACGATGTGTTCTTAATTTGTCCGAATTGAGAGGACATGAGTTATGCTAGTTGACCAAGGCAGTGCATCTTTCGTGTCATTTACGTTTGATCCCCTTGTCGTCGTAAGTTATAGATTAGAGTATTTTCAACTATCGAATACCGAAACACAATTTGTCTCCCAAAAGTTTTAGACTCGTTCAAATAATGTTCAAACAACCACTTTGTTGCAGTAAGCCAAAGACTATTGAGGAAACCCTAAAGATAGACATCAAGCCTGGCTGGAAGAAGGGTACAAAGATCACATTCCCAGAGAAAGGCAACCAAGAACCCGGCTCTTCTCCGGCTGATCTCATTTTCGTCGTTGACGAGAAGCCCCACCATCTTTTCAAGCGTGACGGGAATGATCTTATGGTCACTCAGAAACTCTCTCTACTCGAGGCTCTCACCGGAGCGTTCGTCAATCTGACAATGTTGGACGGAAGGGTTCTCGTGATCCCGGTGAAGAACATTATTATCAAACCTGGCCATGAGGAGGTGGTTCCTAATGAGGGAATGCCAATCTCTAAAGATCCGACTAAGAAAGGAAACCTAAGGGTCAAGTTCGACGTCGTCTTTCCGGCGAAGCTTAGTGCAGAGCAGAAGGATGATCTGAGGAGAGTGCTGGGTGGGGGTGATACCTAAGGTTATGAGAATTCATATGCCTATGATAAAAACCAAATCCATTAACTCTAATTATCATGTAAACATTTAATCTTTCCACGGTGCAATTGTGCATACTAGGAAGTCTGGTTTGAAGGTTTGGAATCCATAAATGTAAGATAAGCTCATGGAGCTCCATAATATTGTAAGTATTTTCTAATGGCTTATAACATTTTTCTTTGATGTTCGTGTTTAAGATATTGCGAAAATTCAAAAATTGCATTTTTCAAACGAGTTTTACCAATGATGTTTAATCGGTTTTGTGAAACTTTTGCTACGCTACAAATTTTTTAAAATTGGTGCAGGATATATCATAGATGTTCAAATAGACTGAACTATATTAGGGTTAAGTTTAACGCCATGTTAGAATTTCATATTCATCTTTAAAAAAAAATGTTTAAAAAGAAATACTTATGTCACTCGATTGATGACAATATATCCAAATGTATTATAACATTGTCCTTAATGTATACACAAAAAATCTCGGGAAAATTCAAGAAATTGTACTCACGATTGTTAACTAGTTTGCAAAATTCTAGTGTAATTTTAGCTGTTGCTGAAATTAACTTTCGTTATAGTGCAGCGAAATTACACAAAATACGTTTATATAATCAAGAGAAAGCAAAACAAAGTGATTCATTAAATTTTAATGATATATAGCTCACAATAGTGTGTGTGTGTGTGTATTGGTCAAAATATATATATTAGACAAAATGATATTGGTTTTATTATAATTTTAAGAACTAATACGAATATCAAAGAAGACATTCGAAATAGCATACAAGACGTCCTTATTCCAAACAAAAAATAAAAGACCAACTCAGATAAACGAGTTGCCGCGGTACTATATTTTTTCCTTTTTCACTTTATTTCTTCCACTCTCACACGTTGGTGTCACATCATCATCATAATGTATTCCCGATCCAGCTTTAATTTACTCACATAATCAGTTAATTAATCATTTGATTAATTATGATCTCCTATGTTTCTCAATCTTCTTCTGCAGTTCATCTTTCCTAGCCCCCACGATCTTATCAACCACCACCCCTTTCTTCATGAATACAAATGATGGCATTGCCTGCACCCCAAACTCCCTTGCTACATCCTGCATCCATCCATTCATTTTTATCAATTATATACCATATATATATATATATATATATATATATATATATATATATCTGTACGAGTCTCGTCTTTTTGGTCATCTAGTAATCAAAGATTCATGGTCACTTATCTTTAAATTTAATATCAATGGTTGATATCAAAATATTAAAAACACATTCATTTGTTCTCCACCAATGATATTAAATTCAAGCATGAGCGACCATATATTCTTTCGCCATTTGGTAACTAAGATCACATTTCTGATATTTGTATGTCATGTTCGGTCACGGGTCAAATTCAAATTTCAACATAATGTTATTGATATTTCAAGAAGAACATTATGTTTTCCTGGATGCGAATTCCATCTTTATGCTTTTGCAAGGAATCAGTGCGTAACAACGTTTTTGAGGTGTAAATAATAGTTTTTTTTTTTTTTTTAATATATGTAAAATTTAAGAAAAATATGAGGAGAAGTATTCATGCATAAAATATATACCGGTAGCTCGTCGACATCAAGCTTGACGAACTCGACGTCGGTGAATTTATCAGCGTAGTCTCTCAAGATTGGCTCCATGGCTCTACAAGGTCCACACCATGTAGCCGTGAAATCAATCACCATCTGTTCATCACCATAACCATCCAAACAAAATAATTAATCAATTAAGCAACTTCATTAAAATAAATAGAGTGAGTATAATATAGTAGATTTATCATATACGGAGCTTAATTATGAACTCGTTTAGAAGTGTTTATAAAATGGTTGAAATCGCTTTTCGTGAAAATATTTTTGAAACCAATTCTTAATAAAAATGCAAGTAAATTCTATAAAGTAATTAATGTTCTTTTTGGAAAAAGCACATAACTGGTGCTTCTTGCAGAAATACTTCAAATGCTTTTGGAACTCAAAAATATTTTCTCTAAAGTCGCTTTCGGTCATTTTAAAAGCACTTCCAAATGAGCTCTATAACTTTCATTCTACAGAAACAATAGTATAGGGAGGGAGCATTCAAACTCGAGACTTTCAATGTAAGAATAGATGCTCTTAAACAACTGAATTACAAAACCTACAAGCTCCAAAAAGGAGCTTAATGATAGTTACCAGTTTATCGCTATCTTTGAAGGCAGCGAAGTGGGTGTTCCATTGACCCTTGGAATGGAAGGCCACGATGCGAGACTCGTGTCCATGTGAAGATTCATCCGAGTCTGGAATGTGTGACATGTTGCCTCCCATTTCTTCTTTCTTCTTCTTCTACTACTCTCTTTGCCTAAAACAAAATGATAAGCAGTTTCTTCTAGTCGACTGCGCTCGGCTGTGGATATTTGGTGTTGGTGGGAAGGTGTTTATATAGTGGTTTAGGGCGATGGGCAAAAGTTGTAAGGTGAACTTTAAGAATCGGATTCGTTCGATTATTTGACAGCACCATTCTACTATGTGGATCGTTGAATTTAATTTAGAAATTTTCTAAGGCATCTAGGTGGGATATTAATCATAAAAAAGGACTATTTTTATATAAACTCATATTCCTTTGCGCATGTTTGATTCTTCGTTCGTACAACATTTGTTAGAAAAATTGATGATGAAAAGGACCGATGGAGGGTTGAGTAAAATTTAATTTCAGGACTACAGCTAATATTTGAATTCATGGACGAAATGCTTTCAAAATCATAACTCAACGAATATTTCTATAAGTAAAGTGTATTTATAACATATTTGTTAAATGGTAAGATGATTTGTCTGACCCAAAATGGGTTTAATTCATGAATGTTGAGGTGGAAGCTCTAGAAAAGAATTTTACTTGGGATTTGGTTTCTTTGCCAAAAGGGAGAAAGCTGTGGTGTTCACTGTCAAGCAGAAGGTAAATCACTGTTCATGACACGGTAGCATAATCAATGTTCACGCACGGCACTATTCATGATTTTGTTAACAAAGGAAATCACAACAACACGAACACTGACTTTACAGTCGACGCTGAGAAAAAGTGGGCACAAAATTAAAACGCACATGTCATTAAGAGCAAACTACTCTAAAGCTAAGTTGAATTGAACATGATAAATACCAAAAAGTATCAAATAATAATTGGAAATTTCTTTTAGGAAATTGTTATTGGCACTTCAAAAATCTTATTTTATACTCCTCACAAGTGTATTTTTCTTTCCTAATATAGAAAGTTTGGAGTGTAGAATAAGATTTTTGAAGTGCTAATAACAATTCCCTTCTTTTATACTCATTGATCTTCAAAGTAGAGTATATATAGAAGTTACAACTAGTACGTATACACTTCATAAATGTGCGACAAAAAACTACTATTTACACATATAACTCGCAACGTATTATCATATTGTGAATTATATTTTCAACTGAGACGAACACTAGTTTTTCTGATACGTCCACAATGCGGTAGACATAGCATTGTTTTTTTCTCTTCTTTATGGATGTTGTTAGGACTTATAGTAGTTTAAGAGTTATGCGCACCCTTTCCTTACAAGCCAATTTTTAACATGATCAATCGACTAGTTTAAGAGTTATTGCGTACAGAAACACGGTGGTATAATGTTAGGACTCAATTGTCCCTATATCAAAATAATAATATATACTAATGTTGTTTAAAAGCTCTTGGCCACCTTTCTCTTTCAATCCGGTTTTTAAGGACGAGTTCTATGTATCTGCTAAGCAGACAAGTTCTATCTATATGCTCTTAGGAGATGAATCTAAGATGTTAATTAAGTCATAATAAACACCCAAAAAAAGATGAAATTAAAAGAAATTAAAAGTCTATGACAGAGTTGGTGAGTGGTATTGTTTCTGAATTTGGCATCTAATTAATTCAATCTTTTTTCATTTTCTAATTAAAGGTAAATGCTGGGATCCCTAATTACACCAATTAGAGTGTAAAGAGCAGTTGGCTGTTGTTAATCTCAATAGACAAGTTTTGCCACGACATCAAAAACAAAGAGAATGGCATATATTCACCATTAGCATCCAAAACCAAAACTAAAAGTCAACTTAGTTATCGGAATTTTCTAGTATCTACGTGCGCAATATTTTGAAATATTGCTGAAATTAATAATTAAAATTTAACGGCAAAAAATTTCACAGTATAAGATACCTCGAAGCATTTGCCATGGGAACTACAAAACAAGATATTTACACAGAACTACAATTCTGTGAATGAAACCCATGAGCTACCAAATACTGTGGAATCTAATACAAAAAATTAACCGAGGCTAATAAAAGGGGAAAAAGCATCTCCTTTTTTTGCACTTTACAGTGGTTCCAATTGTTGCCTTGATCAAGTTGCCCCCACCCGTGCAATGCACATAAACCCACCACCACACATATGATAGATATATAGAGCATAAATCACCAATGAAATGAATAGGCAAACTGCGGCTTGAAAATGGTATACGAAAACATGTTTTCTAAAGAATTATAGGTTAGCAGATGCATGTTAAACCAATTAGTCAACGCAACATATCTACATCTTCGAGTTCAATTCGAATCTCTCACTCCCCACGTATTAAAATAACTTAGAATATATATTATAGTTTAAAAGGTAACTTAACATTTATAGATGTTGCAGACATGAGCGTAACTATATTGACTAAAACATATATACTTCCGTCATTGTACCCAAATTCAAAATTTTCCCTTCATAATTTGGATTAGTTTGCACTTGATGCTGAAAGACTCTTTTTTCCTCTTTACCCTAATAATGGTGAGAGAAGAGAGAGCAAGGGAATTGTGTAGACAACAAATTTCTAAATGATTCCTTTTCTACTAATGTCATCAATATATATAGAGAGAATTACACCCGTTTGACACATTTTTTTATTTGAGTATGTCATTTCACCATGGGATACAACACATTGCAATAGTATGTCCAATGAATATATCTTATACAAAACACCTATTACCCAAAGGTCATATATGTTATAAAGCATGCGGTTGGATACCCGATCAATGTGTATGTCTGTTAGCCATAATGAAAAGCTGCATGGTTTTTCTTGAAAAGATGTAATTATTGGGCAAAGAACCCAGCTCTTTTCTGCTAACTCAAAACGCACGCATATACATATGCCTATTATACATATTCTTGAAATATTCTACATATATTCCCAGAGAAAGGCAACCAAGAACCCGGCATCTCTGTGGCTGATCTCATCTTCGTCGTTAACGAGAAGCCCCACCCTCTTTTCAAGCGTGACAGGAATGATCTTATGATCACTCAAAAACTCTCTTTACTCGAGGCTCTCGCCGGAGCGTTCGTCAATCTGACAACGTTGGACGGAAGGGTGATCCCGGTGAAAGACAGTATTAGTAAACCTGGCCATGAGGAGGTGGTTCCTAATGAGGGAATGCCAATCTCTAAAGATCCGACCAAGAAAGGAAACCTAAGGCTCAAGTTCGACGTCGTCTTTCGGGCGAAGCTTAGTGCAGAGCAGAAGGATGATCTGAGGAGAGTGCTGGGTGGAGGTGATACCTAAGGTTATGAGAATTCATATGCCTCGGATAAAAACCAAATCCGTTTTAACTCTAATTGTCATGTAAATATTTAATCTTTCCACGGTGCGATTGTGCGTACTAGTCTAGTTTGAAGGTTTGGAATCCATAAATGTAAGAAATGCTCACGGAGCTCCCTAAATTGTAAGATTATTTTCTAATGGCTTATAACACTTTTCTTTGATGTTTGTGTTAAAGGTATTGCGAAAACTAAAAAACTGCATTTTTCAAAAAGAATTTTTACTCACGATGTTTAATCGGTTTTGTGAAATAAAAAAATTATCATAAGTTATATTTTCATGAAACTTTCCTACACCGCAAAGTTTTTAAAATTCATACAGGATATACCAATGTTCAAAAAGACATAACTACATTATGGCTAAGTTTTACGCCAGGTTGGAATTTTCTATTTATATTTTAAAAATGGTTTAAAAAGAAATATTTATGTCACTCAATTATTGACAATATTTTCAAATGTTTTATAAGGTTGTCCTTAATGTATACACAGAAGATCTCGAGAAAACTTAACAAATTACTCACGATTGTTTAACTAATTTGCAATTCTAGTGGAATTTTCGCCGCTGCTCAAACTTCTTAAATTTTATGCAGAATATTTCATTGTAGTGCAGCAAAATTCCACAATACAGGTTTAATTAATCGAAAGAAAGCAATACAAGGTGATCCGTTAAATTTTAATGATACATATAGCTCACATTTTTTTTAAAAAATAAAGTGAATTAGCACTTAAGAAATATAAACATACAAAACAATCACGAAAATTAAAGAATACACAATCACTCTTATTTAGTCTGCACCTTTTTTAAACAAAACGAGAATGTTTTTATTATAATAATACAAATATTAAAGGGAAGTGTTATTGACACTCCAAAAATCTCATTATACACTCCTCATAAGTATATTTTTCTTTCTAAATATAGAAAGTTTGGAGTGTAGAATGAGATTTTTAGAATGCCAATAACAATTCTTATATCAAAAAGTACATTCGAGATAATATTTATGAGGTTTTCAATCCAAAAAAACTTTAACAAAACATAAAAAGCCAATTCAACCAAACTACTTGCGACCTTGCTATATTATTTATTTTTCACTTTATTTCTTCCACTCTCACGCGTTGGTGTCACATCATCATATTCCCGATCGAGCTTTAGTTTAGTCACAGCATCAGTTAATTAATCCTTCGATTAATTATGATCTCCTGTGTTTCTCAATCTTCTTCTGCAGTTCATCTTTCCTAGCCCCCACGATCTTATCCACCACCTCCCCTTTCTTCATGAATACAAATGAAGGCATTGCCTGCACCCCAAACTCCCTTGCCACATCCTGCATCCATCCATTCATATTTACCAATTATATACCATACATATACATATATATTTGTATTTTCATTTCGTCACCTAGATCAAGAATTCATGGTCACTTACCCTTAAATTAGTATCAAAGATTGATATCAAAATATTAAAAACATGTTCATTTATTCTCCACCATTGATATCAAATTTAAGGATGAGTAACTAATTAACTATGTAATCTATGGCCACATGGTAACTAAGATAACATTTCTGATATTTATACGTCATGTTCGGTCAAGTGTTAATTGCATATTTCCACATGATTTTTTTTTTTTTTTGAACAAAAGATAGACCTACACCAAGGGGGTAAAGGAGTGCGTTAAGCCTTAAAATGAACTTGCCATAATAATATGATTTAACTTCACAACTAATCAGTGTATACTGTATAATAACGTTTTTAAGGTCTAAATAATAGTTTTCTTTGTAATATATGTAAAATATAAGGAAAATACAAGGAGAAGTATTCATGCATAAATATATATACCGGTAGCTCGTCGACATCAAGCTGGACGAACTCAACGTCAGTGAATTTATCAGCGTAGTCTCTCAAGATTGGCTCCATGGCTCTGCAAGGTCCACACCATGTAGCCGTGAAATCAATCACCATCTATTCATCACCATCACCATCCAAACAAAATAATTAATCAATTTAGCAACTTTATTAAAATAAAAAAGAGTAGAGTATATTAGAGTAGATTTATCATATATGGAGCTTAACATAAGCTCGTTCAGAAGTGCTTTTAAAATGGTTAAAATTATTTTTTGGTGAAAATATTTTTTGAACCAATCATTGTAAAAATGTAAGTAAATCCTGAAAAATCACGTAAAGTTCTTCTTAGAATAAGCACATAACTATTGTTTCTTACATAAATTAAGCACTTTAAGTACTTTTGGAACCTAAAAACATTTTCTCTAAAACTGATCTAGCCATTTTAAAAGCATTTCTGAACAAGCCCCCATGACTTTCCTTTTATACAAACAATAGTGTAGGGAGGGACTATTTAAACTCGAGACTTTCAATGTAAGAATAATATCAACTGAATTATAAAGCCTACAAACTCTTTAAGGAGTTTAATTATAGTTAGTTACCAGTTTATTGCTGTCTTTGAAGGCAGCGAAGTGGGTGTTCCATTGACCCTTGGAATGCAAGGCCACGATGCGAGACTCGTGTCCATGTGAAGATTCATCCGAGTCTTGAAGGTGTGACATGTTGCCTCCCATTTCTTCTTCTTCTACTACTCTCTTGTGTCTCTGAGAGATGGTGATAAAACAAAACTATAGGCAATTTGTTCCAATCGACTGCGTTTGGCGTGGATATTTGGTGTTGGTCCGAAGGGGTTTATATATAGTGGTTTAGGGCAATGGGGCAAAAGTTGTATGATGAACTTTAAGAATCGGATTCCTTTGCCTAGTGCATGTTTGGCTTTTCAATCATAGTAAGTTTGATAGAAAAACTGACGGCCAAAAGGACCGATAGAGGGCAAAGTGATATTTAATTTGAGGACAACAAAATCTAATATTTGAATTCATGGACGATACGCTTTCAAAACACTTATTCAATAAAAATTGCTATAGTTAAAGTGTATGTATAGCATATTTATGGAATAGCAAAATGCTTTTCTGATCCTAAATTGGTTAATGTCATGAATGTTGAGATGAAAGCTCTAACAAAGAATTCCACTTGGGATTTGGTTCATTTACCAAAAAGGGAGAAAGTTGTCATATGTAGATGCGTGTTTACTGTCCAGCACAAAATAGATCATTGTTCACTCACGGCACTGTTCACAAAAATTCTTTTTTTTTTTAACAAAGGAAATCACAACAATACAAACCCTAATTGAACACTTAGTACTAAGAAAAAGTGGGCGCAAAATTAAAGCACACTGGTCACCAAGAGCGAACTACTCTTATGCCAAGTTGAATTGAACATGTTAAATACCAAAAAAGTTTACATATGCACTTTATCGATGTAGGACAAAAGACTATTATTTACACTTATCTAATATTTACACATATATCTCACAATATATTTGATCATATTGTGAATTATATTTCCAACTGAGATAACACTCATTTTACTAATACGTCCACGATGAGGTAGATATAGCATTGTTTTTTTTCTTCTTTTGTGGATGTTGTTAGGACGTTATAGTAGTTTAAGAGTCTTTGCGCCAATTTTTAAAATGATCAATTGACTAGTCCAAGAGTTATTACGTACAAAAACGCGGTGGTATAATGTTAGGATTCAATTCTCCTCATATAAAAAATAACATATATAGTGTGGTGTAAAAGCTTTCGAGCACCTTTTTCTTACAAGCCGGTTTTTAGACAAATTCTATTCATATGCTCTTAACAGATGAATTCAAAATGTCAATTAAGTCAAAATAAACACCGCAAAAAGATGAAATGAAAAGAAATTAGAAGTCTATGACATACAGTTGTGAGTGGTGTTGTTTTTGGATTTGGCATCTAATTAATTCAATCAATTTTCATTTTATAATTAAAGGTAAATGCTGGGATCCCTAATTACACCAATTAGAGTACAAAGAGGAGTTGACTGCTGCTAATGTCAACGGGCAAGTTTTGTCAAATGACGTCAAAAACAAAGAGAATGGCACATATTCGCCATTAGCATCCAAAACCAAAACTAAAAGTCAACTTAGTTATCGAAATTTTCTAGCATCCTTATACGCTATATTTCCAGATTTTACCGTCAATTTTTTTTTTATCAATAATACAATAACTAAAATTTAACGGCAAAAGCACAGTACAAGATACCTCGAAGCATTTGCCATGGGAGCCGCAAAACAAGATATGACTAATAATTAATTGAGGGAGGCTAATAAAAGGGAAGGGCATCTCCCTTTTTGCACTTTCCGGTGGTCCAAATTTTTGGTTGATGCCAATTAGTCATCCGGTGGTCCAATTACTGCGGCTGAAAATGGTTCACGACAACATGTTTTCCAAAGAATTACAGGTTGGCAGATGCGGGAAATTGCGTAGCGTGAGAGAAGAAAATGCCCAAAAAGTCCCATGTTTTTCTTGGTTGGAAAAGCCCAACCGGCGACTTCCATCTTCTTGAATTGGGAGAGCAGGAACAACTCTCTCTTCTTTTTTTTGGGTGGGGAAGAACGGTTAAAAATGAACCAATCCAAATGATTGTTCTAGAATAGCTATTCCTCACAATTGTTCCATGTGATGCGGTGGGTTAAACCAATTAATCTATGGGAGTTTTAACAAAAAACCCACGGTGCTGTTCAATTTAACGAAAAACCACATTTTTTTACACTAAAAAGTCAATTATGGTACTATTCACTTTACCCTTTATTTTGTCTTTATCGTTAAAACTCAAAGTTTTCAAGTCTTTTTCATTAGTTTTCCTATTAATTATATCCACGTCTCCAAGTCTAATTCGAATCTCTCTCTCTCTTTGCATGTTGAAGACATATTAGTAACCATGTTAACCAGAACATATATACTACCATCATTGTATCCGAATTCAAATTTCTCTCTTCACGATCTAGAATTGTTTGAAATAGACATAAACATAGATGAAAAACTTATAAAAATAAAAATGGCATTTTAGTTAAAATAGTCTCTAAGATTGTCATAACTCTTCACCTTGGTCCCTGAGATTTGAAATC
The DNA here is from genome assembly GCF_041283825.1 of Pyrus communis. Classification (NCBI taxonomy): domain Eukaryota; kingdom Viridiplantae; phylum Streptophyta; class Magnoliopsida; order Rosales; family Rosaceae; genus Pyrus; species Pyrus communis. Next base: position 4,606,254 of record NC_142580.1, on the reverse strand, counting down.
AATAGAAGTGGTCCTAACTTTGTCTCCCACCAATCATGTTGATCCTGCCGTGAAAAATCTGTTAAATAAGGACTGAATAAAAATTTTGAGTTTTTTATGGAGGGACCAGAATGATTGATAGTGGATAATTTTAAGTTTTAGGGATTAAAGTCTAGAGTTATGCCAATTTCAGGCACATTTTAACTAAAAAGCCAAATAAAGGCAGTCTAGTTTTATTATTGTACTTGATGCTCCGAATCATTTTTCTAGGAATTTGGGGGATCTCTATGTCCGTTCATCGTACATCATGTGGTCAAAAATTATTTGAAATTTAAAATTTAAAATTAAACATAAACAATACCTAACAAAATCTGACCACACAATATATAATGAATGATCATAATCACTTGATCTCTTGGATCCTCAGGAAAAAAATCAGGCGAGGATCCTTTTCCCTTGATGCTCTTTCTTGGAGGGACTAAAAGCAGAAAAACAAAAACCACTAAAAACTCGGAAAGTTTTTTTGAAAGACCCAAAAGTTTATTCGTGAAGTAAAGGACTGGTCATTTCGCATTCAACGTTACTTTCTTCTCTCTATCTTTTCATCTTCTTTATGCAGAAAAACATGTAAATAAATAAATAAAAATTTATGAAAAAAAAAAAGAAATCCAATCTAACATTGAGTAGGTCCATCCAAAACAAAAAGGGGCGATTTATAGCACTATTTTTTAATACGATTTTTTACACACTTTTTTGTGGGTCTACTTCGTAATCTATTTTAATAATTGAACTGTTTATCTTATAGAATATTATTCATAAATCTTTTTTGTAAAAAATTAAACAAATTTAAAATCATTAAAATACTTATTTTTAGTGAAAAAAATAGACGAACGCCCTTCTACAAAGAAAATCTTAACCCTTAATCCAACGGTTATATGATTCAGTTTTGAATGATTTTTTATAGATATGATATTTAATGGAAGTCCTAAAAAATAAACGGTTCGAATCATTAAAATATATTACGAAATGAACCTTACAAAAACCTTTGTAAAAATTGTGTAAATAAATAATACCTAGGATCCGTTGTAAACTAAAATAGGCCATTGATATATCGTTAAATAGTAGAGTATTATTGATTTTTGGCTGAATAACCTTTTATTTTATACCATTTTGTGTGTTGATCAACCTATGTGCTGAGACTCGACATGGATATAAGTAAATCCAAACACCAAACCATTGCCAACAAAATGTATTATAGTCAGAGAAAAATATTAATCCATCAGGCACCGGAATTAAATTATGTCAAATCATGTCCCAAAAATACTTCAACATCTTATGTCTTTGAATGTTTTCGAACACAAGACGCATTAACTGAACTACAGGCGACCAAAAAACATCCCAGATGGTGAATCCGTCAACCACCCACATACAAACCATGTTTCATGCAAGGCAGCAAACGTCTTACCCCCACCGCCCCATACAAAAACTAGAAAGAAGCATTCTGCAGAGACTGAATGTACCGTTACGAAGCAACTCCAACGTTGGCCGAGGCATGACCCTCTTGAGCTGCACCTTGGTGGTTGTAAGATGCCGCGCCACCCCTACCGCCCCTACCCCTATTGTTATAGTGGGGTCTTGGATAATAATTTCCAGGCTGGTCGTAATACTGGTTACGACCATTCTGGAAGGAACCACCTCCTCTGCCATTGCCTCGGCCTCCACGGCCATTAGTGTAACCTCTGCGGCCACCTCCCCCACGACCGCCTCTTTGGTTTTGATATGGTCTGCGAGAAGCATGCTGTTGCTCGAATTCTACATCTCTCTGGTTGTAGTCTGCTTCTGTTTCTAGCTGAACTTCTTCTTGTTGAGCTGAAACAGCCTCCGACGGATATTTGGTCACCACTTCATCCTGCAAAAGCAATAACCTCCCACATTTCAATAAACTAGATGCAAATTCCAAAAAGAATTGAAGGTGAAATGATAACACAAGAAGAATCTGTTGAACGCTAAGCTAAAAGCACCTTCTGAAATTCCTCTATATGACTCGATTGGCTATCACCAGTCTCATGTCCTTGAAAATTTGCAGTGTCTTCAACCTACAGAGCATAAAAAGAAAATTCAGCACATATCACTTGACCAAAATTTATTACTCAGTTAACAACAACAGGAACAAAATCAATTAATCACATTACACTAACCATAATTAATTAAACAACTTTCATTAAGTTTGAAGACTACATGCTAAAAATTTATTGTTCACAACAACTTCAAACAAATAAGGTGTAAAAGCATGCACAAAGATAACTGAAGTTGAGAAAGGTGGTGACTGGAAGATGAGACGGAGTGTGACTGTTAACACAGCACAGCAGGATGGATGCTAGAAGATGAGAAGGGCTGAGACCCAAAAACAGCACAGCAATGACCTTGGAACAAGGACAACGATGCCAAATTGTCAAAAGGAAACAAGTAAAAATTGCATGTTCACTTATTTTTCATCCACACTCGGCTAAACCAAAAAATGAAAAGTAAGCCATGAAAGTACCAACCTAATCGAAACCTTGAAAAGAAATATAGCTTTAGCATATCACCAAAACCTTGAAAAGAAATATAGCTTTAGTATATCAAAGAGATATAATAAGAGAAATTTAGGCATGCATTAGACAGTCTGGAATCTATATATAGATCGATTACAATGCACTTGTTCATATTGTCCCGCATATGCAACATAGGGTGAGACTAAAGCAGATGTTTCATTCCCCTGCCCATACATGAAGGTTTAATCTTTTAATACCCTTCCATTTTTCTTTATATTCTTTATTTTTTAATTAATACAACCACCACCACCTTTCTACCTCCGACCTTAAGAAGAAAAGAGAGTCCTTTACCCTAATCCAAAATTTAATTACTGCAGGATTGAAATTCCAGATGGCAGTAATGTCTGCCTCCAAAAGTGGGAAGCATAAATTACTTCTACACAGCGCATAGAATTTACTATTGATTTGTCCCCTAGACTGAACTTATTCTGATTCTGAATTATTCATCACGCTGTTCCCAAGGACCAGAAAAAGTGGACGAGTTCAAATACCTCCTCAAAGTCTGAAGTTGTATTCAAATAAAAAGAAGGGACACCAAGAAATAGATTAATATAATCCTCTAAGAGCACTCAATTCAGACAAGGTCGGAGGGAAACCAAAAAGTACCTAACCTAACAAGGTAAAAGTTTTGAAGCATAGATTCATCATATCCAGTGTCCTTAATCCTTATAAAGAACAAAACAAAAAACGGACTTTTATTATGCATAGTTCATCTGAGAAGGAGATACCGATGTTTCATTTGAGCTAAAAACACTCATATTAATCTCAAACCAATACACCTGTGCATGTTGGAATCCTCTAATCATTATTAGGCAAAGTGTTCAGAACAATTGTGATTCGTGTTGTCCTACATACAAGAAGTACATAAAATTTTAATGAAATTTTTCACCGATCAATGTTGGGGAGGCAAGGGTGCACAAATCCAAACAGTGTTGTACTTTTATGCGCAAACGGAAGCGAATTCTAACAAAGTACCAATATCAACGTTGTAGGTGAAAGCTAAAACAAACAATCTCAAACTAACACGAGATTTACGTGGTTCGGAGTAAAGCCTACGTCCACGAGCAAAGCACGGCGAGGAATTTCACTAAACAAACAATCTCTCACAACCCAAATCCCACAAATTACAAAACCTAAACCAAACGAGTAGAGAACTCAAACAAACGAAGAAGATTCTCCCAAATTGCTCTCTAACTCACAAATTCACATATTGACTCTCACCAAATTGTCACACAAATGAGCCACACAAAATACATTAACCCTAAGGTCCTATTTATAGTGCATAGGACTTGGGTAACAATAAGAATCCTAATAGGAAGTAAATACAAATCCTAATCAAATAAAATCTCTCCACCAAGGAAACCAACTAAGAAGTCAAAATCCAAACCCAAATAGGACACCAAAACCAAATAGGTAACACAAACCTTATTTTTTGCATCATCCTAATTTTGAGCCGTAAAACCCAACAAACAGAAATGCACACAAGCAAGAATAAATTTTTTTTATTTCCAATAGATAAAACATAATCTTCTTCGAGACCTAATTGTGCTTGGCTTTCAAACAATCATAGTTTCATTCAACACCAAATACAAATCTCTTCTATTCTATTTTATGCTGGTAAGTTTAAAATAAATGAATCATTCAGTATTTCATAGTTTCCCTCGCATCTGGAAGGGAATGCAGTACCCAACAACTCATTCCTTCCTAAGACTGTTAAAGCAAACTTCCAGCTTCCACTCAATTTAAACCCTCCATAACCTTGTGAAAGCTACTACCATGCCTGAGAGTAATAAAGTCAAATCAGATCACTACATCTTACACTTTAAGGTTGGCATCACCCACGAGAAACATTAGCACGAATAAGAACGCACTATTCCTATGCACAAATTATAAACAGAGATGTGGAATTAGTCTTTATTTTTGTTCTATAACAAATACCAAGAGGCAGAGCAGCTCATAGAAAATATAAAAGAATAACTCATAAGAAATACCACAATAGTAATAACTCATAAGAAATACCACAATAGTACAAATCATATGCATCGCAATCAAAACACCAAAACATCATAATGAAATAAGCACCTACATTGTTATTAGAACAACTCAAAGCAAATCACAAATGACGAAAATTTACAACTAAATCAATGATACCTTCTGCTGGAAATCCAGCTGAACCGGCACCTGAACAGGCGAAATGGACCCCTGTACCGGCACCTGAAACGGAGCATAGTTCCCTGCAGCTGCAACTTCTTTCATTTGCGGTGTTATGGTAAAGTAGTCCGATGCCATAATCTTACTGAGCCTCTCTCTTAACCCCGCATCTACACACAAATTAAACCATTGATGTCATCAAAGCAGCCACATATAAAACATAATTTCAATCATTTACAGAAACCAACTAAATATTTCACAAAAAAGATAGAAACTTTACATGTCACACTGGAATTCGGCTCAATGGGTTGCTCCGAATTAGCAAGCCAAAGCTTGGCGTGCTCGAGGCATTGCTGCAATGCATTCTTATGAGACAAGCTCGAATCGCCGGGCCGCGAGATCAACAACTCACCTAGCGACGAAATCAAATCCAAGTCCCTCGGGGCCAGCATCTCAGTGTCGTCGTCAGTGATGGTATCGTAAGTCAAGCAGCACTCTCTCTCGTGGGTCCTGGTTAGAATAATCCGGGTGAAGTCACTCTGCGACTTCACGTCGAACAAGGACCCAAAGTAGAGCAGATTCAGAAGCCCCTCGACGGCGGCAGCTTGGCGGTCGTCTGATTCACTGGGCAGGACGACATTGGGCATGTCGTCGTGTTGGGGCTTCTCATCTGAGATAGGCTGGGTGGAGGCTGAGACCTGATGGCGCTGCACGGCGAGGCTTTGCTCTTCAGCGACGGCGTCGGCGAGAGGCTGGCGAAGCTTCTCGAGTTCTTCGATTAGGGCAACGACCCCGGGCTTGGATTGGAGGACGCCCTCCTGCTCCTTGTTGAGGGCCTTGCCTTGGGCAAGAGACTCCTCCATCTGGATTATGCGGTTCTGCTTTTTGCGGAGAGCTCGGAGGCGCTTGTTGATGAGGCTGAGGACTGGTCCGTCGGAGAGGTCCGAAGCCGCTGTGGCTGCCATTTCGGCTTCTGGGGAAGTTCTAGGGCTTTGTGATTCGGGTGATCGGAGAAGCACCACCAGGCGGGGGCGGAGTGGTGGTGAGGGTTTTGCAGACAACGAAGCGGCGGGAGGGAATTTGGGAAGAGAGAGAGAAAGAGGGAAGCAGGGTGAGAAGGTTGCCAAATACAAAATAGCAGGTGAAATGTTTCGGGCACGACACAAACACACTCTTTTTATATGGAACACAACCACAATTTTTCTGTGTTCTTATTCAACTCCGCTTCAATTTTCGAATCCGGATTTTGTTTGTAAGAATTTAGGAATTCGTGAATTATATTCATTATAATTATAAATTATTTTAAATATATTTATTTAAATTAAATATAAATAATATCTGATAAAAAATAATTATACGATGTATAATAAACAGACACGATTTACGAATCTTTAAGATCCTCACCAAATGGATTCGGAGAGAATCCTATTGGCAATTTTCAATGCTAACTAACATTTTAAATTCAATTGTCATAATTTTTTATTTTTTATTTTTTATTTTCAATCACAGTAGTTCATTATTCATTATTTGTATCATTTATTGTTAGGTATAATTAAAAAAAAATTGTTGAATATTTCTGATTGACTTATTTATGAAAAAGCTTATTTAACTTCAGTATCTCTCAACTCTAAAATTCTAATTTTTCTCAATTAACACCTTAAAACTCAAATTGATCTCACATTACATCATGCTGTCAAAATATTATTAATAATTATGTTAGAGGTTGATCTGATCTGGCATAAAGTGGAATCCACTTCTTGTTATGCCAGGTCAGCAATAAATACTAAGAAAAATTTGCCAAGGGCTTCTCCCTCTCTCTCTCTCTCTCTCTCTCTCTCTCTCTCTCTATCTCTCTCTCTCTTTCTTTGGCTTATTTGCACAATCGGTCCATCCAATGGTGCACATTGAGATCAAGGTGATCCCAAAACCATCTGTAGACCAGAAAATAAGCATGTGGATGTCTTTCAAAGATCGTCTTTTAGTACTCCTTTTTATGTGCACTAGCACTAAGTGTAATGTAATATTTTTAGGCATATCTCAGCACCACTCGATATGTTGCATGTTGCGTCAACAACACTCAACAAATGCTCTCGATAATGCTCATTAAATTGTGTAAACAACACTCGACACATTTTTTTATGCTCTTAATCACTTGAATTACAAATTTTCGGTTTTTTATTTTTATTTTAATAGGTACACATTGCAAATTTGGTTAGAATTCCCTCCGGTTGATAAAAGACAAAACATTTTTTTATGCGTAATATAACAGTTTTGAACATTGAATTTGTGACTCTCGAATCTTAATTATTTTAGGTCATCTCCAACTCGTCGCTCCTGACTCTTTCAACACACACAGCCAAATATTATACTTTTGAAATTTAAGTTCAGTGTGTGCACATAACTGATGGAGAAAACATTATAATTCAAACTCAAACTTGGGTATATGCACGGGAAACGGTTCAAGCTCCTTTTTTTTTTGTTGCCATGTTTCTTCCTTCAAAGCTGTAGGGAACTGCCTCTGCTGTTTCTATCAATTCTTTTACATATATTAGTACCGCCCAATTTCGATTCAAAATCAGCAGAACAAGGGCCTCGGGAAGTATTGATGTCAGCGCTTACTACTGTCATGTCAATGGAATAGGACTGCCAGGAAGAAGCAACACTTTGGTCGTGCATTGCTTCATGGATCTACTTCTTCCGGAAAGCTAGCTTTTCCCGAAAAGATATACTGTATTTCCTCCTTCCAAGTCTGCAAAAAGCCGATCATTCAGCATGAAAAAGTGGAAGGGGGAGGGACGGATTTTGGACTAGTTTAACCATAAACAGTTACGTTGTGTCGAACAGGCAATCCTCAAATGGGGCACTTTTGACTTCTGCATATCGTTTCCTTCAGGCCCTCCCAGCAAGTACTTGATACCAAGCCAATGTGCCTGCACGAGGAAAAAAAGGAATTAATCATGGTGAAAGGCCTTTAGGGTATAATTGGATGGTACAAATTTCTCAGGAACACAGAATGTTCCGTTGGTATATTTCTTCACCTTTGCTACATGTGAAAATCCAGATTGGTAGACAGAATTTCTAACTATCTTGCAGAGGTCGCAAGCACTGAGCTTCCATACCTGCATCGTACTGATTTGATAAGATGCATATTACACGATCACGAGTATGAAGACTGGCAAATATCATAAATTAACAAACCTCTGCTGCAACACTATATTCTTCCACAAGTGGTTCTTTTGTCAAATGAATTTGGAGAGGATCATCGCTTGAGAGCGAAACATTTAGACCATGTTGGAAGAACACAGGAAAAAGGAATTGTTGCTCAAAGGTGACATTGCTAATCCAACCTGCATTTAGAGGAGGTTACTAATTGTATTGATATCACATCACATACAATGCAGAAGCAAAGGTCAATGACAACCAGGAAAATGAAACTCCATAAATAAATATCGCACCAAATGGACAAATTCCAGCGAAACAGAAGTCACAAGAGCTAACATGTGCCAGGTAATACAGATACTGCAAACCGGGGGTTTTCCGAAGATTCATCCCATGAGAGATATTATGGCATAGAAGGAATCCGGCAGCCAAATGGTCAACATCACCCGCCTGCATGAGTAAAAATCATGAGATCACAATGATCACTAAACAGTACTACCTGAGTTTAGGCTGCAGACAATAACCTCTCCACAGTGAGGCCGAAATTTGATTGTTTGCATTCCTTTTGATTCACGCAGCTGAAACAAAGGAAAACAAGAGAGTGAAACCAATTTCAATATCAACCGAACTTAATTGATCATGGTTTTTATTTAAAGGGATAGGAAGTTGCTAACCTTATTAAGAGTGTAAAGTTTGCATAGCAGTAATCCGCATAATAAGAGAAAGCGGGATTGAATTCATTAGTCCATTCAGATGGTGTTGGCATATGTTTAGTTGGACACCGTTCTGGTTTACTTTCATCATCTACAACATTAAAACACACTACCTGTTTTTAAACGATAATCACGTTAACACATTTGATATGTAACTAGAACAAATGTAGTTGAGGATGAGAGTTTGGATTGACTGCAGTTTCAAAGAGTGGGATGAACACATTGTCTAAAATATTCTGGAAAGAGGTGACGATTCCCATATTTTTGTGGATCTTGTACAACCGTGGTAGCGGCAAATTTAACTATTACTAAACCTTGTGAGGTAATGTAAGATAGGTGCACATTGATAGGCCAAATTCCAACCACACATAGGCGCATGACAAGGAGGATATACCTTTGGGCCTATGCAACAACACACATTGTGACCCAGACTTACCAAAGCCCGTACGGGTTTTATCTAATTAAAGCCCAAAGGCTTCAGTCCAAACAAATATTAATTAAATTTTATTAATCTAAGTGTGTTTATACAATTTAATTGATTCTTTTAACAAATGAAGTCCTTTTGTTCAAATAATAATGGATGATAAATTATTTTTTAAAAGGACTTAACTTGTTCAAATCAAGTCCCCTTGTTCAAATTTATGGCCATCTCCAACCGAAAGGGGGAACAATGTCAAGCCATAATTTATACCATCTCCAACCAAGGGGGTCAAAAGGTCAACGGCTAAACATAACCCCTCGACAAAAAACCCATCTCCAACCGAAGGGGGTTATTTTTTTAGTCCCCTCAATAATTTATTATTTTAGTTGAATTAATATCGTTAATTGAATTAAACTACCATATTAAAATAAGGTTTTCGGACTTATTTTGAGTATCACTTGTCGCTAAGGTTTTCGGACATAATTGAATTAAACTACCATATTGAAATAAAATGAGATAAGATTGTATGGAATGGTGAAAAAGGATGTGAGAAATGGTGTAGGAATTGATTATGTATTTATAGGAAAAAAAATTATTAGAATTTTTTTTTTTTTTTTTGAATTTCATCTAAAAATCTTTGTAATTTATCATAAGATTAAATTATTTTAATGCCAAATGCACCTGACATATGGCGCTGGAACGAATTGCTTCATAAAATTAAGTTTTGTTATTTTATCGAAAAATAGAATGGAGCAGCTTTTGAAATTTCAGGCTGGAAAATGGAATGGAATTGATAAATGGCGCTGGCTGGGCTAATGCATCAGACTGGCTCGCTCGCCCATTTTGGCCAGTCTGCTGGCCTAGTGTCTAATTTTTGGCCGGGTGGGGCCCACAAGCGCTTTGGTCTAGTCCTTGATTGGAGATTGTTTTCGTGTTAAAACAGACTATATTTTGGCTTATGGTCGGGTCAATTCGAGATGGCCTAAGTGCAGATAGTGCACCTGCACAGAGCCCCGATTTTGAAGGGTTCCAAATTATTGCTTATTGCTAGCGGCATAAATGTCTGCTATGATATAATTAAGAATATCGGTTTAATTATAGAATTGATGTTGGTATAGTTTAAAGAAGTATTAGAATCATTGTGTATTAGTTGTTGGAGTTGTAGAAAAATCCGACGACGCTTGAATAGAGGGGGATTAGTGAATGTATTATTTTAAGAATGTATGCTATGTTGATGTATGGAAGTTTAATGAAATTGAGTCTCTTTTATTGTGAATTAAGTTAAAGACAAGATCAATAATGATCGAATCACTGTCTTTGAAACTTTGACAATTAGTTACATCGGAAACAAAATGTATTATTTGTTCTAAAAACAAAAATGAATGGACCACCATTTTGCCTGACTACATATATATATGCATGATTTTCTCAAAAAGTTATTTGGTTTAGTTAAAATATTACGGACTCTGAAACCCAATCACCCAATCTGTTTGGAATCCTAGAATCAATGACAATGAGCTCGCTCGACCCACCTCGTAGTTTCAACGGTTGATGTTGGCATTCTTCTTCTTGGTTATGGCGACCGATTCCCGCGGCTCACCTGCCTGTCTTTCCACGGAACACCTTCTTCAGAGCAGCTCCACCATATTGAATAGTCAGGTAGACTGGTTGTCGCTCCAACCTAATTGTCCCAGCAATCTACTCCAATCCATGGGCAATGGAGCTCGGGGGAGGCCCGAGTGAGAGGCCAAGCTCGAATTGATGATCCGAGAGCTTGAGGCCACATGATGCAAGGCTAACGTCAGCATGACGTCAGCCACATTATAAAATTAAAAAAAATGTTAAAAAAGCAATAAAAATTTAAAAATTAAATTAAATTTTAAAAAAATGTAAATAATTAATAAAAAAATCCAAAAAAGTAGTCTAAAAGTAGTCTAAAAGCAACAAATGCTTTCGGCTACTTTTATGGTTGACATGCTACATGTGGGAAAACAACAAATGCTTTCGGCTACTTTTATGGTTGGCATGCTACATGTGGGAAATAAAAAATGGATGCACTTACAGGTGGGAGATGCACTTATGCCTAATTCTTGTCCACTTGATGAGAGGCCTTGGCCTATAAAAGGAGGTGTAGGCATAACTCAAATATAACAAGGAAGAAAGAAAAATAGCAAGAAGCCATTCGGCATAGAGAAGAATTTTCTCAAATTGTCTTGCTTTGTAATTTTTTTTTGGTTTTCTCTTCCTATTGTAAGTGTGTGAGCTTGGGTTATTCGGGTCTTTGGGAAATTGAGTGATAAACACTATTGTATGTTCTCATTGATTATAGTGGAATACTCCGTCGTCTCCAAACTGGATGTAGGCATTGCCAAACCAGTATAAATCTTGGTGTTCTTGTTGGTATTGTTTCATTTATCTGTTATCAGTTTCTAGGGTTTATTATTTTTCACTTACACTTGTTGAAGCTTCCGCACAACAGCTCCACCATATTGAATAGTCCGGTAGACTGGCTGTTGCTCCAACCTAATTGTCCCAGCAATCTACTCTAGCCCATGGGCAATGGAGCTCGGTGGAGGCCCGAGTGAGAGGCCTAGCTCGAATTGATGATCCGAGAGCTTGAGGCCACATGATGCAAGGCTAACGTCAGCATGACGTCAACCACATTATAAAATTAAAAAAAAATGTAAAAAAAGCAATAAAAATTAAAAAAATTAAATTAAATTAAAAAAAATGTAAATAATTAATAAAAAATCCAAAAAAAATTTTAAAAATTAAAAAAAAAGATTTAATTTTTTTATAAATATCTTATCATTATCTTCCACCTTACACCACAATTTTATATTTTCTCAAATATTTTGGGTTGTAATTTCTTATTTAATGAAACGTGGTACAACGAAACCGATTAAAAATCATATCCGAAATTTGAAATAAAATTATTTTTTATTATTTTATAAAATAAAAAATACTAATATTTTATTGCCTATTGCCATAGCTATTCAGTTTAAGAGTGGAAATGCAAAAAATAGTTACTGTTCGTTAAAGAAAGTTACTGTTCATTGTGGGCGATTCAACAGTGAGTTACCCTAGAAGACCTTTGCAACGCTGGAGTTGCTCTCATCTCCTTTTTCATCCTAGGTTCCTTTTCTCATCTCCTATTGTGGGTTGTTGGTTCAAGGAGAGGCGAGTGGGTTGCACAAGTTATGGGCAGTTGTCCGCACTAAACATTAGACAAGACTCCCAATTTATTCATTCAAATCCTAGCCGAACCGGTCCGAAATACAAAGTTCGATCCAATCCAGACCACCAACTGAGGCTTCAGAGTTCCATATATAGTACAATTCGTTTTAGGGTTCGTTTTAATGGCTCAACTGAATTGGGCTAAAGATAACCAACTTCTTGTTTACTGGATAACTTTGGACTTGCCTTTTAGTGTTGAAATGTGTCATGTCCCATCGGCGATGAAGTACGAGGGACTCTAGTCCATCATTTCAAATTAGAATATAATCGTTGTTGGTGAAGCAAGAAGTAGAACCGTTAGGACACTTGTTCAACTTTTCTTTTATTCAAAGATATTTTCACAGTATTGGGAGTGGGGAAATAATTAATTGGTTGCAAACTCGTGATTTTTTCTTCGAATTTAAGACCTTTTACTTACAAATAAATAAAAATACTATCAAACTGTAATACTAAGTAACTTTATCCAAATTGTTCGAGATAGTCATATCCTTAGCAACAATTGAGTTGTTCTCTTCAGTGGCTCTTTTTTTTCTGTATTTTGAGTCATAAACCTATTTCTTCATGGGCCTTCAACTAACTTAGGAATCAAGTGTTTCAACCTAATATTGGCCCAGAATTCTTTCACAGTTCCTCTCCATAATTGCTAACTTCACCCACCTACCCACACGGAATCACAACACTCTCTCTATCACAGTCCCCGAAAACACATGTCAAAATGTGTGTTCTTCGATCTTGATCTATACAGTGGTAGAGCCACAAAAAGACCAGGAGAGGCTCAGGATTATTTTGAAATTTCTTCACTTTTTATGCTTTTGTTTATATTTATTAGCTTGTAGTTTTGGTGTGTGCTTTTGTTTTTCTCATTTTACAAAAAAAAAAAGAAAAAAAAAGTGTTTTACCATACTGTTATTAAACTAAAGCCAATATCAACTAGCATTTCGTAGTTAGTTCATCATTTTGCATTTATTTTTGTTCTACAATAAAACCACACCTCTATGGAATAGAAGAAGAATCAATCTTGAAAAAAAATTATTGTACTTGCAGTTTTGAGCCATGATTATTTATAGTTCAATTTTACTGTAGTAGTATTTGGTTTAGCAAAACTTACAAACAAGATCGGTGCTTATGATCTCAATGCCATTTTTTGTGACTCAATTACTCTTTTTAAATTAAAATATTACATTCCAATACAAAAGAAGAATCTTTTTTCTCCTATTAATTATATTATATTTTGTCTGATTTCTTCATACGGCCATGAGGCCCTGCCTAACCTCGATTTCTAGCTTTGTTCAAAGTTTAAATAATCACGAAATTGTCAATATTTCTGTCAAAATATCAACAAAAAAAACAAGGATCGGTATGGAAAAGGGGGTGAAATGCAAACTTCACCTTGTATCAGAGAGATCTTGGAACATCAATGAATATCGACAATGTTTACCAACTAACTATAGAAATTTTTCCAAAATCCATTGCAAATTTCGAACTTATGGATGTTTTCTTTATAAATGTTTCTCTAATTTTGAGTAAATCTGAATGAGTTGACATACCTACCCCATTACAAATTTCCGTAATTTACATTGAATGCAAACCGATATCGATATCGATATATATATATATATATATATATATATATATATATATATATGTGTGTGTGTGTGTGTGTGTGTGTCGATATGCAAATCTCGATATTTCCACTTATATCGATACTTTAAACACTGAATCTGCCATTGGACTTGTATGTATATGAAATTCAGGGAGTGGAAGGCTCTTTTGCGTACACGCATGCATGACACTGCACGGAGGTAGAAACGTGAAAGATGGATCCATCATGCAACCAGGATCACGTTTGATTTTGTGATTTTGAAAGGTATTTCCACTGAGTTAATTTTAGGCTTATCAAATATATCTTTTTGACAGTTACAATCACTTGCTAACATTACGTACGATCTCCAACTCATACAAGTAGTAACTAACGACACATTGTTCATATGTGGGAGAGAGGATTTTCAAATTGACTAATAAATAGTTCATGAACTGTTGATGGTCCAAGACTCCAAGTGTCCCCAGTAGTGGGTTAAGTTTGTGACCAGTATTCGACGTACTAGAAAGTATACAGTTTCTTACCTTTCTGCAATACCTTGTTCATTTTGTCTAGGTAGCCGCATTGCAGATATGGTGGGATATGGTGGGGATGGTGATGATGGTGGAGTGGAGCTGTGGAGGTGGTGGAGACTAGGCAGGATCCGAGTCATGCATGCATATGACTGGTTTTGGACCAAAAGTGAAGGAAGAATTGCACAACATTTGAATGGTAATATTTTAGTTGATTCGAAACATCTACAACGTTGTTATAGGTAATTGCATAGGCAATAAGCAAAGGTTTGATCAACCATATAGGCAAAAACTTGTTCCAATAATATAGAGGTTAGACAAATGAGGCAAATCTTACCTACTCTCCCCAAGTAGGTTATGCTGCACGCGTCAGCATATGTAAGTAGGTTATGCTGCAAGGATTTGGGTTAAAGCAAACAATGAGATAGCTATACAAATTGAAAAAAAATACAACTAAACTGTAATGCTAAGTAGCAAACAACCATCGAGAATCCAAACCAAATTCTAAAATGGATTTCAAATCAAATCCCTTTTTGGAACTGAATTCTAAATTAAATGGATTTCCATCAATCCCTTTTGAGCAACTTTTAGTAATGAAAGCGTAAGGTTCAATCAATCAATTAGGCAATCTCCAATAATAAAGAGACCAATGCTGGGTAGATCGATATCAGTCAAACTATACTTTAGGGCTTCTCATTAGATTGGTTTTGAATATTTTACTGTTGTACAGCAGTGTCAAATATGAAACCAATAAACATATACGAAAAAATATGACAAGACAAACAATCTATAATGACACAAGAATTTATATTGGTTCGGCTTAAGCTTGCATCCAGTTCGAAGATGACGAGAAAATTCCACTAATATCAAAACGAAGATTACACATAGAGTTTAACTCTCAAATCCCAAAACCCACATATACCCAATAGCTCTCCCTCATATAAAAAAACAAATAGAAAAGATGAAAACACATATCAAATCCCTTCTGTCCCAAAAACCACAAAACGTAGCATTAATATCTTTGACTGAGTGATTACTAACAAAAGGGGAGCATCAACTCTTTTTCTCACTAATTAGAGCTGTCGGCAGACAGCTCCTTTTTCTCTCATCTGCCGCCGCTCCAAACCGAAAGGCATAAAGAATGCCTTATATCCGCTTTTAAATTATGAAAAACTAATGAAAATGTCTTGAAAACTTTGAATTTTAACAAAAATGATAAAATAGAGGGTAAAGTGAATAGTATCAGAATTGATTTTTTAGTGTTAAAATATGATTTTTCGTTAAAATGAACAGTAACAGGAGCTTTTCGTTAAAGCTCTCTTCAAATTAAACCCTAGCCCATTATGGGCTATTAAGCAACCAATCTTTGGGCTTTAGACAAAACCAAAGGCCCAATCAAAATTGAGCCATTAATCCAACATTTACAACCCATATATGCATTCGTACAAGTCTTAAAATCCCACCACTTTCAGAACCAAATATAAGAATTTAAATACGGGAACTTTAACGAAAAACTTTATTTTAACGAAAAATCATATTTTTACACTAAAAAGTCTAAACCCTACTATTCACCTTATCCTTTATTTTGTCCTTATTGTTAAAACTCAAAATTTTTAAATCCTTTTAATTAATTTTCCTTTTAAATATTGCATTGAGATTACTGTATAAATATTGAGAGCGAAAAATCTACCATACTCCCTAACTCCGGTCTATTTTATATAACTAAGCAGCTGGTCCTGGTCTGTCCATCCATGCGCAGGTCGACTTCTCACTACACGGTAGCTTCTTATGGCAAGGACAGGTAGATATCAGACTATTAGTAACAAACATTACGACCAGAGTTAATTAGGTAGTTGCGCAGGGGTACTAAAAAGCTAACATTCAATTTGAACCATACACAGCACTTGCAGCCTGCATTCTTATATATATATATATATATATATATATATATATATATGAATATGAATCTTCAATTTGATTAAACGACTTTACCCACACGAAATAGGACCACTCCCTGTCTACCTCAGTAGATCGAGTGCGTCGGAGATTCTGCTGGTGTACATGAGTATTCTAGGAGACGAGGATCGAATTTTTGGTAAGGATTTGCATGAACATTCTAGGAGATGAGGATCAAATTGGTAGGGGTGCATGTTTTGTTGTGTGTGTGTGTGTGTGTGTAAGGTATGATAGAGAGAATCTATTTAAATCATATTTTGTAGATTATTAATTACGTGACGTGATTTATTTGTGACATGTCATAAAGTTTATAAATATGATTTAAAAGTTGATCTATTTAACATTGTCTACACACACATTATAAAATGAATTTAGGAAATCATATTTTTAGATCATATTTTTAAAGGATTCATTAGTGGTTGAATTTCATTTTTTAATTATCCCATCTCTCACATTTCACCCGTCATTTCCCTTGTTTATCACTTCTTTCCCTATCTATTTATATACATATACAACTAATTAACAAAATAAAAATAATCAAACGATAATATCTCGTCTCGTCGACCTTGCAAATTGCGCGGCGCGCACTGACCGGTCACTATCACATTAATCCGACGTTGAAAGCTTTTATTTCGAACATATAGGTAGAAGCCTGTCAAGTCCACCACATGCTCCCACTACATTTCATATTTGTGCTGGTTGACGATAGTGCCAGCATTTCACGTTTTTGCCGGTAAGTCAGTTCCTATTTATGCTAGCTATACAACAGATAAGTTTGTCACGATGTGGTTCACTGGATTTGCTGGATTCTTCACTTATCCTGGCATGCTTAATTTTGTTGGTACTATGTATGTAAGTATATATATTGTATGTTTTGCCGTATATATGGTTTTCAATATGTTCACAAATGAAATGATTTTTGAAAAAAATTGTTTTTGTTCGCTCACATTTTCTTGTTTTTTACCCGCTCATAACTTAATTTTACCAATTTGCGACTATCATGTAATGTGTTACACATAGCTAGTATTGCAAACAAAAATAGGACAATAAATAGTTGGTTTACTAAAAAATTCCATTAATTTTTTTCAGGTATTATTTTAAAATTACAACATTAATTTATCCAATTAATATTACAGCTAATGATATTCCACCTCAATTATAAGTAAAAGATTTTAGATTCAAATCTCGTGAATGTCGAGTTCAAGATTAATTTATTCCCTCTTAGTACATTATATCGCTATATAAAAGTAAGACATATTATCCAATTAGGATTATACATGCTTTTATTCTAGTAACTCTTATTCATTAATTATATGAATATAGGAGTTTTAATGAAAAGAGTTTGAACCAACTTTCATTTAATAAAAAATCATCCTAAATTATTATTTAACTAAAGGGGCCTAAAATTTAATCATAAGGACAAAGATTGCAAATTATGCACGGGTTGCCTTAGAAAGCCCAGCGGTTGAAAATATGACTTTCCATAATTACCCCCTAATGGAAACTAACCCAGCCCGTTACATACCTTAGAATATTTACAAAGAAAAACTAATGAAAAGATATTGAAAACTTTAAGTTTTAACAATAATGATAAAATAAAGGGTAAAATAAATAGTGTCATGATTGAATTTTTAATATAAAAATATAGTTTTTCGTTATAATAAACAGTACCGAAAACTTTTTGTTAAAATTTCCTGTTTACAATTATGCCAACACCCTTTCACCAACCGCCATTAATGTAAAACCACCACTAAACCATAACTTCCATCTTGTACGTTCTATTTTGCAAAGGAAAGCTAATGAAAAATGGCTTGAAAACTTTGAGTTTTAACGATAAGGACAAAATAAAAGGTAAAGTAAATAGTATCAGGTTTGACCTTTTAGTGTAAAATGTAATTTTTCGTTAAAATGAACAGTACCGCAGCCTTTTTATTAAAACTCCAATTTTGCAAACCCTTAAGCTTCTTTCAAACGCCAATAAAATCTATTCACCTTGTTTTTCAAAGGCTGTCTAGCATTATTTGCTTATCATTTATGATACTGATAGCACAAATGTTTAGATCATGGAATTATCATTACATTAGAGCTACATGATTATGATTATGACCCTAGAGAGTCTGCCCTAATAGTGCTTAAAATCTCTTTTAAGTGGATTACAAAGAGAGAGAGTGCATTTTTCCTTACCATCTTCAAGTAGTGGTAGCGCTCACTACCCTACTTATTACTATTAAATGAATTAAAATTTTAAGATTCATGTTAATCTATTACACATATTTCAAAATTTAAATTTATTTAATAGTAATAAATAGGATAATAAGTATCACCGTTACTCAAAAATGGTGAGAAAAAAATATCGCAAAAGAGCAAGGAACCATGTTCAAGTGGAGAAGTTGGATTGCTAAATATAAAGATGGTTATTTAATCATGGTGGTTTTTAATGGGACACCCCATCCGTCAGATCACTTGGTGCCACTTTACCCACCAAATTGCCCATTCGTTTCTATCATAATCCAATGACTGTCGTCACTTTCATTGGATACACATAAGATTCCTTTCAGACTAATTAACTCTGTGGATTTTACTGTAGCTTCACATATGGACCCAAGCATGATGCAAAATTCTAAAGCAGGATGAAACCAAATGGCACAAAAGAGATGCTAATCTCATATTCTTGTAAGATTTTTACTTCCAAAGTACTGTAATATGTTTTCATGCTTGTGATTCCATAAACTGATCAATTTTTCTATAAAAAATAAATACAAAATGATGAATTTTGTTTTCACTGCACTTTGATCACTATTTTTTTTTTCTTTTCATATATAGAAATAATGAGTGTTTTCTTTAGTTTTATAAAAAGAAAACTAAAAAAAATGACTTGAAAACTTCGAATTTTAACGAAAATAACAAAATAAAAGATAAAGTCAATAGTACAAATATTGACTTTTTAGTGTAAAAATGTGGTTTTTCGTTAAAGTGAACAGTACCGATAGTTTTTCGTTAAAGTTCCCTTTATAAATTGTATGTTTTTGCACTATTTTCTCTATAAAAAAAAATTGGTTCGTTAACTGAGTGTTTTCTTCCCATAAAAAAACAGTGGGTTATTTTGGTTATGTTTCATAAATAGTGTATAATTTTCTAATGGTTCCAGCATTAATCTGTGTTATTTTTTGTTCAAATCTAGAATTAGTGTGAGTTATTTTGTCGTAGTTTCAGAAATAGTGTTTGTTTTGTTTCCTTCCATAAATAGTGTGGCTTATTTTGGTTAAATTTCAGAAATTATGTGAGTTATTTTGTTGTAATTCCAGAAATAGTGTGCGCTATTTTTGTGTAGTTTTGTAAATAGTGTGAGTTATTTTGATGTAGTTGAAAAAATAATGTGGGTTATTTTGGTTCAATTTTCATAAATAGTGCGTAATGTTGCTGTAATTTCAGAAATACTATGAGTTATTTTGGTTCACTTTCAGAAATAGTGTTTGTTTTGTTCCCTTTCATAAATAGTGTGGCTTATTTTGGTTAAATTTCAGAAATTATGTGAGTTATTTTGTTATAATTCCATAAATAGTGTGCGTTATTTTGGTGTAGTTTCGTAAATAGTGTAAGTTATTTTGATGTAGTTTAAAAAATAATGTGGGTTAATTTGGTTCAATTTTCATAAATAGTGCGTAATATTGCTGTAATTTCAGAAATACTATGAGTTATTTGGGTTCACTTTCAGAAATAGTGTTGGTTATTTTGTTGTGGTTTTAGAAATAATATTTATTTGTTACCTTTTAAAAATAATGTGGATTATTTTGATCAAATTTTAAAAATAAAATAAATTATTTTGTTGTAATTTCAGAAATAATATAAGTTATTTTCGTTCAGTTTCAAAACTAATGTGTTCTTCTTGGCACTTGAACCTAAGGCCACAGGTTGTGCATTGCCAGGGAGATCACCATATCGAGCACTTAGAGCAAGCCCAGCATGGGCATTTGCTCGGGGGACGGGGGAGAGAACAGAGGCCCGAGGCCCCGTGGACCGGCTCCAGCGTGGGCAAGCCCGAGTGAAGGTGGAGGCCCGAGCTCCGAGCCCGTGGAGAATTGCCAGCCCGAGAGCCTGAGGCCATGAGAACAACAAAACGAAAAGCAGAAGCATGAAGAACGGATTTAACCCTTTGTTCAAGTTGTCGACCTCCTCGTCCTTCGTTTAGAAAGATTTTTCAGTGTGATCGACACACGATATGATATATCACATGTCATTATATAATTGATGAGATATGTATGTTAAAATATTAATAACTTAAAAATTAAAATTTCTTATTACTTATATAAAAACACATAATGTACCACTCGTACTCCCTTCAATATAAAAAATTCTTCTTCACCTGCCGTCCAAATAAGGCAGCTCCAGCTGCCCGCCCTTATACAGATATGATTTCTTGTGCTCCCGCCCTTATTAATTCAGAAATTAAATTAGTAAACTTTTAATCCCACTTCATGTTTTTCCATTCCAATCTCTAAAGAAAATTTCCAAAATTAGAAGAAATTAAATCAGAGAAAGATCATATTTTTCTGGAATTCAATAAATATTCTTCTTCTTTTTTCCATAAGCAAACAGAAAATTCATACATTCTAAAAAATAAAGCACCAAAAAACCCCAAAAAATTGTGAACTTACTGCCAATTTTCTATCCACTAGATTTAGAAAAACCCCAAGAAATTAATGTCAAAGTAGAATCTCCTGGACCAAAACCCACCACAAATATGGCAACCCCAAAAGTTCCTCCAGAAACCCTTCAACGAACCAACACGAAAGAGGAATTGTTTTAGAGAGAGAGAGAGAGAGAGAGAGAGAGAGAGAGAGAGAGAGAGAGAGAGAGAGAGAAAGGAAAGAGTTCTAGAGGGTTTTTATCAACCATTGGCGGTACCTGTCATGTTTGACCTTTCTCGGACTGAAGAAATGTAATAATAAAAACAAAAATACAAAAAAAAACCAAAAATTCGAAAGAAAAAGATGATAAATGAATGATTTACCATGGGGAGCTTGAAGGGCTCCGTCTCCGGAGCCGCCGTGGCGAAGCCGTGGAATCTGAGGATGAGGAGGGCAGGGTGCAAGGCTCCAATCGGCAACGGTGGTGGCAGTGTTGGATGAACGATGACAACAAGAACAAATTTCTGGGTGGGGTCCACTTTATTTTAATTCAGGTTTATTTTTAAAGAAAAATTAATGAAAATGATTTAAAAGCTTTAAGTTTTAACGATAATGACAAAATAAAAAGTAAAGTAAATAGTACCACGATTGACTTTTTAGTGTAATAAGGTGGTTTTTTGTTATAGTGAATAGTACCACGAGCCTTTCGTTAAAACTCTCTATTTTTAAATAATATTCAATTATTTTTATTTGACACGTCATCAAAAAATGGCCCATATAGTTGCCACATCACCACTTTAACAGTCAATTTAACAGATTAAGTAACGGCTGTATGAAATAGTAGTAAACCTCAAACTTGAGAAGGTAAATTGTAATTTACCCAATAAACTAACAGAAAGATTAAAAATCGTCAGAGTAAAAGTTAAGGGTAAAATTGGAAACACATTAGATTATTTCAATTGGCCATGTTGATTGGATTGGTTAAGTATTTAGCTTTGTCCTAACCATTAAATAAATGGAGTTTTAATGAAAAATGATTGGGTCAACAAATATTTAACAAAAAAGCATCTTAAAATGTTATTTAACCAAAATGACTCAAAGTTCAATAAAAAATTATCCAAAGCTATTGTCTACCTTTTTCGTGCCCTTATCCTCACCTTCCTCGTCATAGTCCTCATCCTCATCCTCTTATCTGCACCACGAACAATTTATAGTGTTAGTATTTTATTCCAATCAGATCCAATAAGGACCTATAGTCCCGGTGATGTACGTACATATCAGGCATCTGTAAATAGGAAAAAAAAAAAAAAAACCAAAACATAAAACTGTTTATGGGGAACTCAAAATATAACACTGTTTCTGGAAAAAAAAAAAAATCAGATACAGTGTTTGTTTTTCCTATGCACAAACAAACACTGTATCTGTAAAGAGAAGAACCAAATTCCAGACACAGTAACTTAGATTTCAGAAGCAGTCTATGTTTTAACCTTTGATTGTTTCTTTTTTTTCATGCATCAGTTGATTAAAAAACAGGATGCTTATTTTCCTTTGAATCCAAATACAATGAATTTCGCTATTTCTTTTCTAGCTTACATTTAAGAAATAGTGCGTCTATTTTATTTGGATCTAGAAACAGTGACTTAGATTCCAGAAATAGTGTTACTTAAAATCCAGAAACAGTTTATTTTTATAGTCCAAAAACAGTGACCCCCGTCGTTATTATTGACTAACATCTAGATCTCAAATTTATTTTTTGGAGAAACAAACGATGAACTCCACTAACAAAGAAAAATTGAAAAACAGTACCTCAAATACTTTATGAATAATAACGACGATCACGTTTCAACGAAATAATACAAAATATAAATTAAATAGCATGAGGATCTATATTTTTGTTTCAAAGAAAAAGAAGAAGGTCTGCAAAACAACAATGAACTCCATTAATGATAAAAATCTAAAACTCAACCTAAAAAGTTAGGGGTAAAATCGATAAATCATAATTTATTATAGTTAGACCATTTTTAGTTGGACTATTTTAATATGGGTCTTGTACTAATCATTAAACAAAACTTATAACATGGTTTTTTATTAAAACTAAAATTTTTCAAGCTCTTTTCATTAGTTTTCCTTTAAATAAACTCTTTACAGCTTTTGGTTAAAATCCAAAGTTGTAGAACCCTTATCATTAATTGTCCTTATGAATATACTAAGCCATACCATGTTACACCTCACATAATGTAAAATTAAACTACATCTTCCTGGTATATATCTAATACTGATTAAAGCAGTTTGATTCGATTTGATTAAGTTTTATTTGCATACATACATAGCCATATATAATGATTGGTTGAACCTAACTACACATGATCACTATCATACGGCTTCTCCTCATCTACGTACACATTTGTGGCTTTGTAATGATAACGTTGTGCACAATACAGAAAGTAGGCAAAATTCAGAACCCCAATCCCAGCAATTAGGAAGTAGAAGTAGTCCAATCTCCCCGCATTGATGTCATTGGTCAACCAATCCGGATGCTTCTCTGTACCACTAACATGGTGCACCACATTCACGACCAAACTGCTCAAGTAGCTCGAACCAGCAAAGGAGCAAGACACGAGGGCATTTCCAATACTGCGCATGTGGTCGGGGAACTCCCGGTTGAAAAACTCCAGCAGAGCTATCATATTGAACGCCTCACAGAGTCCCATCAGTATAAGTTGTGGGGCCAGCCAGAGGAATGACACGTGTGCGGCAGGGTGCAAATTGGCAAAGTTCCTTCTCTCCTTTTCAATTAGTCCGGCCACTGCCATCGACAGGACGGAGAATATGATCCCGATTCCACATCTTTGCAGGACAGTAACCCCACCTTCGCGCTTTGTGATTTTTCTGAGGGATGGGACTAGAATCCGATCGTAGATTGGAAGCCAGAGGCCAATGGTGAGAAAGGAGATGACGCTGATGGACCCAGCTGGGACTTCGAAGTTAGCGCCGAGATGACGGTCCATTTTTAGGGCTTGGGACACAGTAAAGGTGCCCTGCTGTGTCATGGCGGTCAGGCTAACTATGGCCGATGCCCATATCGGGATTGTTTTTAATACGCATTTAAGTTCTTCCACTTGTTGCACGCTGCACAGCCTCCAGTTATCGACCGGAGAACCATCAGGCTTCAAATCGTTATCCAATATTACAGCAGCCTTGTTCAAGAACCTAATGAAAATAAAATGATGAACAAAAAAAGTCAATTAACACGATCAACGAGTCAAAAAATCAGGGAAACAAAGTTCACAGTACACAGCCACTAAATTTGTTCACCAAACAAACAATGTACGATGGATGTGCTTGTTCAAATGAGAGATAATGTGCTTCAAACACGGGCCGAACACACATGTCATTACACAATTGGAGAAAATTGTTTTTTTTTTTTTTTTGGCTTTTCAGAGTACCTCCAATTGTATAATAATAGGTGGTGTTTCATCACTTATTCTGAGCACACTGAAAAATATGTCATTTAACAGCGTCAGTGCCCCACCTTACAGATCATGTGTCTTACACTTATAACGCGTTTACGTAACCGTAATAAAAATAGGAGGATTTGAATCGAGGAGGAGTTGGAATGTGGAGAAGTCAGAATCGGATTCCTGTAGAAGCTTTTTACTAATTCAGCAGAATCTGAATATAAACTAATATGATTACTAAAATGCCATTGTCCCAAATCAAATATTTTATTTACTTCTTTTAATAAAATTTGATATAATATATAATAGTAAGAAAAAAATTAAATTGCTTTTTTGTTTCATAGACACACTAAAATGCTTTTGTTTTATTTATTTATTTATAAATTTAAGTATTTACTTTAATATTTAAATTTTCTCACTCAAGTTATAGTTTCTTCTCTTCGGCATATGCATAGAGTTGTACATAATGTGAATAAGCATGGAGTTGTGCATAATATGAATGAGCGTGGAAATAAAAAAAGTAAGGAGTTGTGCATAATTAAACTAGGGTTAATGGGTTTATAAAGGATAGTCTTGGTGATAAAAAAAGTAAGTGAGGGCATAAAGGGAACAAAAGTGTCATTCCGATTGCCCAAACAATAAGAAATTGGATTACCATCTAGATGTATGGGATCCAATTCCACCAATACAAGGAATTTAATTCCAAAATTTATGTGGGCCCCACTATTTTTTTTTTTTTTGTTTCTCAATGTTTAGTAAACACCGGATTGTTCCATAATCGGAATTCAATTCTAAATTTTTATTCCGATTACAGATATGTAAATGATAGAATTTTTACCACTTGCAAAAGTAGAGATAAAAACACTAAAAAAATACTTGCAAGAGAACAAGGTCATTGTAATATAAACGACTCAAGTAAGGTCGTTTGAATTATTTAAAACAATTTATATAAAACCAAAATCTTAGTTAATTATTTGAAAACAAAAATTAAAAAAGGTTGATTTTAAATTTAAAAATAATAAAAACTAATTTATTTAAAATGATTAAAGAAATAAGCAAAGTAAAGAAAACAAAGGAAAACGGTTTGAAAAATCTCCGGCAGCGGCGCTAGTAAACACGCCTTTAGGATTGGTTTGGTATTGAGGTGCTTTTATAAAAAATGGGTATAAAAAAAGCTGAACTCAAAATGATGTTTGGCAAACACTTAAAAACAACTTATTTTCATAGTTTTGGATGGAAAAAAACTGAAAACGTGAAGCAGCAAAAATAAGTTTATTCTCACAGCACAACAGAAGCAGTTTTTTTCGAAGCACAACAATATTAAACCAGCCCTTTATCTAATGTGAGGGTGAAAGTCTGGACCCCCACCTGACTGACATAATGTGAGCTTAGTCAAATGTATGATGGTGGAAGTAGACCCCCACCTTACAAGCTGTGAGTCTTACGTAGTTAAATGCGACGTGTGGTTAATGATAAACTTAGGGTAAATTATACTTTACCACCTTAGGTTTGGGGTCTATTGTAACCCCATACAATATCTTCAAAATATTTTATTTTCATACCTCACTTACTACTTTATTTCAATATAATACACCTCAAATCTAAAATAAAATAGTATTTGAGGTATGAAAGTGAAATATTTTAAAGATGTTGTATAAGATTGTAATAGACGTCAAATCTAAGGTGGTCAGTGTAATTTACCCATAAACTTATCTTATGAATACATATGTAATCTGAGTGTTAATCTGATCTGATGATGGTTATTGATTAGCTTATGATTTTTCTGCAATTCAATCAGGCCAAGTCACTCAGTGGCGATCAAACTAAAAGTCAAATCTAAAATCTTCCATCAACAAATAGAAGACAATACATTAGAATGTAATACAAAGAGTTCAGTCGACACTAATAAAGTACTAAATTCAAACACGTCCTCGAGAAACCTAACTAATTAAACTTTATTTTGGGCCTTGGCCACTCCATATAAGTTAGTAAGGTAAACCTATAATCTATAAAAATCGATAGATTAACCAACTCTACACATATTAATACTTCAAATCAATCGTAATTAATTATTAAAGAAATGATCGATCTATACAAAAATTTGTTACCTGAGCTGGTTGGTGAGAGGGAGCTTACACGCGTAATACCCCTTGAATATTGGAGGTTGATAGAATTTGTCAACATCTATAATTTCTGCTTCTTCCGCAAGCTTAATGTGGCGTTTCTTATGAGCAGCAACAAGTACTTGTGCAATCCCAGAGAACATACTGCCCTGTGGCTTTACATGCACGTAAACCCTAGACCCGATAAACAGAAGCAGGATCGAGCAAGCCATGAGCACAGTTGGGATCCCAAACCCTAAACTCCAGCTGACTTTGTCTTGGATGTAAACCACTACGGTTTGGGAGAGGAGTAAGACCACTGTGAACGTGGCATAGTACCAGTTGAAAAAGCTGTTCACTCCTTTCTTTCCTTCTTCGGTGGTTGGGTCAAACTGGTCAACACCAAATGGGATGCTGCATGGCCTGATGCCAGCTGTGCCTATGGATAGAAACCCTAGACCCGATAGCAATATACCGAGTTGAGCTCGGGTTGGACCGGTGCACTGACTCAGTGCTTGCTGTTGTGGGCTGCATGGCGGAGGATGCAGATGCGGAAGCCACGCTGTTAAAGTAACTGTCGCCATTCCCTGTTGATAGATAAATAATGTTACACAACAAATAAATAACGTTAAAGTAACTGTCGTCATTCCCTGTTGAACTTGTATTTACTTCAAAATTTGTTGCAAATCTTTTCTTCTAATTAAGAAAAAAAATCCACTAAAACAACCTAGTCCACACCTTAGAACACACTTAATGAAAGTAATATCCACTAAAACTGATGAAAGTGACAGTCACTAAAGCAGCAGGGTTGATCTCCTACGATCCTCAATTTCTATGCTAAACCACATGAAAGGCAAATTTGTTGGTATACGTTATTTTCCGTTTTGGCCGCACGAAGGGATATTTGACAATTTTATTACTCAGTTGCTTACTCATGCTTTAGTACGATCGGGTTTTTATTTAGCAAACTCTAAACTTTTGCCCACCAATATTGGTTTATACTTCAAATTTCTTGAATATTGATACTCGATTTAAATTTCTTAAATGAGAATTTAGATTTAACAATATTGTCACGTAATATTATTAATTTATCTATAAATTATATATGAATTAGCTACATTCGGTTGTATTAGTGTTCTCACAAATCCTTTTAATTAGCTTGGATGAGGTTGTCCAAAGAGGGATCATGAAACCTCACATCCCCTCCTTTTAATCAATTGGTGTATCTTGACCACTGTTCTAAAATTTCCGCTTAGCGCCGTCTAGGCCTCCACCTAGACGCTAGGCAGTTGGCCACCGTCCCGATTAATGTCTAGGCGTTTGAAAATTAAGAAATGACGCCTAGACCTGTTGAGGCACCTACCTAGATCGCCTAAGCATCCGTCTAGACTGCCTAGGTACCCGCTTAGCCCTTCCAGACCTGCTTAGGTTGTGACTCACTTATACAGAAAAATAGATAACTTTCATTTTGCTTTTTTTTTTTTTTCAATAAATTGTAAGAGATTTGTTGAATACTTAAATGAGTATACATTATATGCTTGTTCCCCATGTTTTCATAATGTTACAAAATTTCATAATTTATGTGTCATTCTATTTTGTAATTTATGATGAAATTATATATATTTTAAGTATAAACAGATACTTATTTACATGAAATATAATGGATTTAGTTAAATCCGCATAGTCCGCCTAAGCACCCGCCTACCTTTTCGTATTTTCAAAATGTTGTTCGCTAGCTTAGTTTTCCAAATCCGTCACCATATTGACTGGTAACTCTAGTTTCAATTGTTAGGTTTCATATTACTGGCTAATCGGAGTTCCCCAATAGTTGACGAAGTAGTACTAGTTGTTCAACTTCAACCGCAACCGAGATCAATCACAAACGCTACAGTTTTGTCGCTTCTCCATTTCCCTAGATGACGATACAAAATCATACTTGATTTATTGCGTGATTTAACTCAAATTTTCAATTCATTATGGTTAAATTAAGGGTAGGTTTCGCTAAGGAACTCTTACCCTTTCAAATCCATACCACCACCTACTACCCTTTCAAAGATTTTCTGGGATTTTACGTACAACAACAGATTCAACCACAAGATCATCACCATCCTCTCCCACCCACTAAAATTTAAAACCCCAAAACGTAGAGTATATATGACCCACGATAGAAATTTATACGTTACCTAGCTAGCCACGAAACCAAAGACAAATTGTTGGTTATTATTTAATGTAGAAGGGCCATAGAAAGGGATAATTATAGAACACTTTTCTTTTCACCATATACACACCTATCAGTAATATTGGAGGTAGGGGACAACCACTCAAAAACACAGGTTTATGAAACTGGTGTGAAAATATATACACGATTGGGGAGTGGCTAGTCGATCGGTAAACTTAATATAAACAATCTACGTATTTGATACATAATTTAATCTAGTCCGTAATAAACTAAAAAAATATATACATTATTAATCACAGAAGTGGAAACTCGTGTTGACACTTCAAAAATTTTATTGTGCATTCCTGACAAGCGTATATTTCTTTCTATGGGAGCTAGCCAAACTAATTTTGCATACTAAATTATGTATCACCAATAAGAAATAAATATGTTAATCAACTCTTAAGTAATCAACAACTTATCAACTTTCATGTTGTTTAGTTTACAAAATTTGATCTACATTTAGTCTCCCTAGCATTTCCCTTCTTTTTAGATATAAAAAGTTTGGTGTGCATAAAGAAAATTTGAGAGTGAAAACAACAATTCTCTTAGTCAATATAATGTTTAATAATAACTGAATATTAACATATTAAGTACAATAAATATGTTAGAGAGACCATATTTTTAGACTATAATTTAACCCCGCGCAATGCGGTAGTCAATGATTGGATTCTTTAATTAATAATTTAAAAAAAAATTAATTATCAACTGGCACATTATGTAATTACAAAATATAATTCAAATAAATAATTTCTTTAGCATCTACAAACCGTTGTTGAACATAATGAAATTACCTTAAAACAATCAACACATTGGCCAAATAAATTAGAAAATAACAAAAAATAATAATTGGTAAAAGAGCTAGAGAGAAAGAGAGGTACCATGAGAGAGGAAATGGACGCAAAAACAATAGTCCGAAAGCGGCCGACGTAGGCGTCGGAGATGAAGGCGCCGAGGAGAGGAGCGAAGTTGGTCAAACCAGACCAGACGTTGATAATGTTGGAAGCGGAAACCTGGTCCAGGTGTAGCATCCTCGTCAAGTACACCATAAAGTTTGCCAGCAACCCAATAGAAGCCAACCTTTCGAACGTATCATTTCCTGCACCACCACCACCACCACAACAACCACCATTAAAAACGTGTTCTGTTGTTGTCGCCTTTTAATAAATTAGACACTTTCACCTCATATCAGGGATAAAGATGGATTAATATTCAATGCACCTATATGTGATTACAGTGACACATCATGGAATGAGAGTAACTGAGACACTGCCACCGTAGCTACGTTCTGTGCTCGATCATGTCGACCAAAAAATTTACATATTTTTTTTATCATTGACCGGGGACACAACCATTTCGGTGCAGTATCCTCCACGAAATGAGAGAGAGAGAGAGAGAGAGAGAGAGAGAGAGAGACCTAAGATGAAAGGCATGGCCTTCCAACCACCAGGTTTCCTTGCGACATCACGTTTTCTATCAACTGGTTCTTTAGCTGGGCTTAAAGGAAATTTGTGTAACAGCTCTGAGGAAGTGCTTTTCTGAAAGAACTTTGTGACGTAGAGGCAGTGGCTTGATTGCTGCTGCTTCTGCTTCTTGCCTTCAGCCATCATCAGCTTTTCAACATGCCAGAAAAAAAGTGGGCACTAGCTATCTAAGCTTTGAGGAAGTGATTTTCTAAAAGCACTGTAAGAAGTTGTGAGGTTAAGCTAACAAGCTTGGCTGGGGCAGACGTATATATATAGGGAAGATGGGGAAGGAAGAAGATAAAAAGGGCGGCGAAAATGAATGTAGGTATGGATGTGATGAAGCCGTGGCACTATTGACAGGGGGCACACCAAAATTGTGCGGACCCTCCATTAATTCTGGCCAACTTTTCTGTAAAGTAAAAAAAGAAAGGCCCATTACAAACAAATTGAGGCCCAATTTATGTGATGAACCATCTCGACTCACGATTTTCATGACTGTATGATATTCGTCCCCATTGAGAGACATGAAACTTTCACATTAGTCAAGAAATGTTATAAAAGAGAACTTTTTCAAAATGAAACTTTTCATAAATTTTTTATCACCTCATATTTTTGATATATTATTTTATAATTTTAGCATGTATATTGATGCTAAACTGTGAGGTGACTGAGAGTCCATAAAAAGTATGTCCCCCTTCCATTTCTCAACTTAAACACAAAAGGAAGAAATAAGACGCTTTTAATTTAACAAGAAAATATATACTTTAACTAAACACATAAATGCGCACTTAAACACAAAAGGAGGTTAGACTGGGTTTTAATTTAACAAGAAATAAGACGGATATATAAAAGGTCACAACAAAAATAGTGTTTAACAATCAAGTGACGGATATATAAAAGGTCACAACAAAAATAGTGTTTAACAATCAAGTGATGGAAAACTAGAGTTATGAATCACCAATGACAATCCTATTTTATTTTTCTAAATCAATTACTAGCTGATGTTAACTACAAGTTATTCTTTTTAAAATTTAAGGTATGAATTTATCAGTGGCCAAGCGTTAAATTATGTATCTCTATGTGATAATAATAATTATTAGACATACATGCATATACAATTAAATACAGTTAATTTATGGATTTAATTATACAACTAAACACATGGGTTTAGAAAACCATTAGGTTTAGTGGTTTACAAGAAAAATGGTTAAACCAAAGGATGCCCCAACCTTTCTTGGGCAGTAATGTCAGTATCTAAACTCTCTACTGTTTCTGCACTAGTCTTGTATGCATATCCCCGAGCACAAAACAGAAAATAGAAGAAATTCACCACTCCCAGACCAGCAATCAGGAAGTAAAAATAGTCCAATCTGCCGGCATTGATATCATTGTCCAACCAGTTGGGCCGGCC
Source organism: Pyrus communis (assembly GCF_041283825.1). Classification (NCBI taxonomy): domain Eukaryota; kingdom Viridiplantae; phylum Streptophyta; class Magnoliopsida; order Rosales; family Rosaceae; genus Pyrus; species Pyrus communis. The sequence continues at coordinate 4,574,649 of NC_142580.1, read as the reverse complement.
ACGCTTTCCTGTAAACCCATGCACAATGCTTACCGACACACTACTCAAATAACTAGCCCCGGCCAAGCAAAGATAGAGCAGAGAATTCCCAATACTTTTCATGGTCTCAGGAAACTCTTTGTTGTAAAACTCAAGGAGTCCAACAACGCCAAACATCTCACAAAGTCCAAGCAACATTTCCTGTGGAAATAGCCAAAAAACTGACATGGCTACAACCCCATTCGATGAAGCTTGTGATGTGGCCAAAGCTCTCCTTTGTTGCTCAACTAGTCCCGCCACCACCATGCACATAGCAGAGAAGAAATACCCGATTCCTATTCTTCGAAGAGGTGGGATCCCATCTTCACATTTAGTGAACTTTGTTAGGGCTCGTTGTAAGAATCGGTCATACAACGTAAGGGAAATAAAGAGCGTCATAATTGACATCATTTTGACCGATCCAGCAGGGATTGCGAAATTCGGTCCAATGTGACGATCCATTTTCATGGCTTGTGATACTACAAATGTTGGTTCTTGGGCAAGGGCCAGCAAGCTGATGACACCAGAAACAGAAACTGGGAGGATTTTCATAACACGTATTACCTCTTCAACTTGTTGAATGCTACATAGCCTCGATGGAGTTGCACAAGACCCATCATCTTTTAGTTCATTGTCCACTACTAAAGCAGCTTTCTTCAAGAAGCTGGGAGCCAACAATTTAGAAGTGAAAATTAGTCATATAAACAATCCTGGAATGTAATTAAGTTAGGGAAGGCAAATAGTGATAACGGTCCGCATCATTTGATGACGCACTGGAGAAAATGTGGACAGTACACTTCAGAGTCTAGAGAATTATTCGAGATATTTACCTAAATTCTGTTGAGAGATGAAGCTTGTTGAGTACTCTACGTCCATTTCCATTGCCATTTCCATTTGATGAATCATCATCGGAGAAAACACCACGAACCCTATCATCATTGTGAAGCTTAAGATGACGCTTCTTGTATGCCGCTACAAGAACTTGTGCAAAACTGGAAAATGTGCTTCCTTCCGGCTTCACATAGAAGTAAATTTTGGACCCCCCAAAAAAGAGGAGAATTGCACATGACATGAGCAGCGTAGGAATTGCAAATCCTAATGCCCAACTCACAGAGTCTTGAATGTACATCACTAGGGATTGGTTGATCAAAATTACCATACAAGATAAAGCGTAATACAAATTCAAAAATCTAGTGACTGATTTTCTTCCTTCGACGGTGGCGGAATCAAATTGATCAACGCCAAAGGGAATACTGCAGGGCCTAATTCCTCCAGTTCCTAAACCCAGCCCGCATAACCCAACAATCAAAAAACCCAGCTGGGATTTTGTGCTGGAGACACATTGCTGTTGTTGTCCATTAAGGGTGCAAGGTGGAGGCCTCAGTTGTGGCACAAAGGCTGTCAGGGTTACTGTTAGCATCCCCTAATCATGAGATTAATTGGCTATTCGTTAAGCTGTTAACAAATCAAAGAAAGAGAAAAGAAGAAAAAAGTAATTGCAAATTTGATTTTTATTTCGTTGGCAACAAAAGAAATAAGAGGACTACACATTGCAAAGACAGAAACATATATATCTAAAAGTTTTAGATGTTGCCATGACCTTCTTTTTATTTTTATTTATTTTTATTTTTTATTTTTTTGACAAAATATAGCATTAATGGGTTAAATTGTTAAATGTTAGGATGAGAGAATCAGTCAGGATCAAGGCCACCATAAATATACCTCATACTCATGGCAACATTTGTAGATAGTGCTTTAGCACAGTGGCGGAAAAAAATGCACCTTGGTAACATACAGATAGACAACCCTAAGACGTAGAGTACCAAAAATACCTAATATAATTGCTAACTTGCTAATTAACTTTAACCTAAACTAATTAATCATGATTAATTAATCTTACATAAATAAACGAAAAAAATTATGCTACATAAATTAGCTAATTTTACCAGAAGTGTTGCAAAGGAAGCCAAGGCAATGGTGAGAAATTTGCCAAGGTAGATATCAGCGATGAAGCCACCAATGACTGTCAATAAAAAGCAGGAAGATGCCCAAATGTTAATCATGTTGGCAGCAGGAACCTGCTCCATGTGATACTCCCTCACCAAATATACCATGAAGTTTATTGTCAGCCCATATGATGCCATCTTCTCAATTGATTCATTTCCTGCAAAAAATAAAAAATAAAAAACCTCCCAATTGTAGCTTTTGATTTCTCTGTAAATAAAAATGCTCATATATATCTTAATATATTATACCTAAGATGTAAATCACCGCCTTCCATCCGGGCTTTGATTGGACTACTGTGCTCGAATCAGATCGGTGGAGATGGTCACCGTTCGGAGGCAATAATGCCTCTGAGGATGGAGACTGATCATAGTTAGGGTTTGCTCGTTTAAGTTTTCTGATGAAGCAGAAGGAGAAGAAAGAGCTGTTCTTAATTTTATCCCTAGCCATTCTTCTCTTTCCCTCGCAGTCGTGTTAATTAGGACTCTGGTTAAGCACATATACAGGCAAAATATCGGGGAACTGATGAAGGGCACGTGCCCCCCATGCATGATGGCAGCTTCCATATTTTCATGCCGACTTGTCAAGCTCTTGAGGCATCTCTGAACAGAAAAGAGGGCAGTTTTCTTTTGGTCATTAATTATGGGGAAGCAAAGACAAACTTGGTGACACATACCAAGTAAACTTTCCAGTTTCCAATATATGTACTTAGCCCTCTAGAGGCAAAGTTCGTTCTTTTATACTTTCATTTTTCATTTTTCTATGTGGTCTAATATCTTAGTGGATAGGTTGTTGAGTAACGTCTTGAGTTTAAAATTTTACTCTGTCCAAAATTATTATGATAGTTTCGAATGCTTTCCTTTCTCCTTTCTAATAATAGTAATTTAAAATATTAAAATATCAATACTAAGTACATTTCACACCACTAAAATTAGGGAGAAGTTATAAGGTTTCAATTTTCTTACATTATTTGACGTTTGATCAAATTATAATTTTTGTGAGGAATTTGTGATGTTATAGTGTAAGAATCGATATCAAATCTTTTGCACTTAAAATGAGTGTGGCCTCTTCGTGACTCTAATCATTGTTTGACACATATTAAGTTTATGAAAACAAAATTAAGAAAAATTAAGTTTAGAAACACGTGTCATTTAATTATTGGGGCTGCAGAGGCCACACTCATTTTAGTTGTAGAAGATTTGATCTCTTAAGAATCACCCCCCAAACTCATTAACCATATCAAGGCCAGTTTTTCGAGATAGGTCATAGTGATTTTCACACTCGTTTTTTTCCATTTTGTATTCATCATTTTATTTATGTCTTGTGATTTTTCGTTGATTTATTTAATAATCTAATAGCTAGAAATAATTGACTCTAAGGGGAGAAAATAGGAGTGAAAAATGACTTTTGTTTCGAGATTAAGTGGGAATCGTCGCATTATAAAACGTCGATCGGGTTGCAATGTAAAACAATTGAAATCCCGCAACCCGCCCACTTTGAACTGACAAACAAACTTCGATGATGTGAATCACTGAATGTATCAGCCAATAATATATAGTAACTTGTTCTAAAACCAACAGGTTACAAGGATAAATTCTTATAGCAGAGGGATAAATTGTTTTATTTATGAAAATTCTCACTTACAAATAAAGATAAATTGACATTTTTTATAAAATCTCTCACTTACAAATAGAGATAAATACACTGTAATAGACTAATAGTTGTAAACTATAAATCCAGCAGGTTACAATGATGCCCTCAAGCTTTCTTAGACAATAGGGTTGGTTTCTACACTCTCTCCTGCTTTTACACTAGCCTTATAAGTATATCCACAAGCACAAGATAGAAAATAGAGAAAATTCAGCACCCCCAAACCAGCTATCAGGAAGTAGTAATTGTCCAATCTGCCGACATTGATATCATTGTCCAACCAGTTGGGTTGACCATGCTTTCCTGTAACACTATGCACAATGCTCACCACCACGCTACTCAAATAAGTAGCCCCGGCCAAGCAAAGATATGGCAGAGAATTCCCAACACTTTTCATGCTCTCAGGAAACTCTTTGTTGTAAAACTCAATGTGCCCAACAGTGCCAAACACCTCAAGAAGACCAAGCAATATTTGCTGTGGAAATAGCCAAAACACGGACATGGCTGCTATCCCGTTTGATGAATCTTTTGACGTGGCCAAAGCTCTTCTTCGCTGCTCAATTAGTCTGGCCACCATCATGCATAGAATCGAGAAGAAATACCCGATTCCTATTCTTTGCAGGGCCGGGAGTCCATCTTCGTGCTTAGTGATTTTTCTTATGGCTGGTTGTAGGACACGGTTATACAATGGGAGACTGATAATTACTGTCATCATTGACATCAATTTGATTGACCCAGCAGGCATTTCAAAATTCAGTCCAAAGTGCCGGTCCATTCTTAGGGCTTGTGATACTACAAATGTTCCTTCTTGCGCTTATGCAATCAAGAAAATGTCACCAGAAGCCCATATTGGGAGAGTTTTTACAACACATATTACCTCCTCAACGTGTTGGATGCTACACAGCCTCCATGGATTTGCGCAAGATCCATCATCGCTTACTTCATTGCCCACCAGTAAAGCAGCTTTCTTCAAGAATCTGAGCCACCAAAATAGCAATGGATTTAGTATGAGTATGCAAAGCAATTTAGTCAGTTAATTGTACTTGAGTTTGGGGACTTACATATTCTTGCAACAATGTTGCAAGCTAAGCCAAAATTGACGGTTCAAACCATTGGACAAAAACATATATCACGCAACAAAGTTTACAAGCTTTAATTTGTGGACGGATAAATATCCAAGATATTTACCTAAATTCTGTTGAGAGGAGGAGCTTGGACTGTACTACATTTCCTTTTCTGTCTACCTTTGGTGAAGTGTCAAAGAAAAACTCCGCGTACCCTTTTGTCATTGTGAAGCTTGAGACACCGCTTCTTGTACGCTGCAACGAGAACATGTGCAAAGCTGGAAAATGTGCTTCCTTCCGGCTTCACGTAGAACTAAATTTTGGACCGCGCTAAAAACAAGGGAATTGTACATAAAATGAGCAGGGTGGGGATCCCAAACCCTACTGACCAACTCACAGAGTCTTGAATGTACACAACTAGGGTTTGATTGATCATCAGTACCAAACTAGATAAAGTGTAGTACCAATTCAAATAGCTACCCACTGATTTTCTTCCTTCTATGGTGGTCGAGTCGAATTGATCGATCCCAAAGGGAATGCTGCAGGGCCTAATTCCTCCAGTTCCTATACCCAGCCAGCATAACCCAGCAAGCAAGAAACCCGGCTGGGGTTATTGTAGCTCTGGAGACACATTGCAGACTATCATCAAGGATGCAAGGTGGAGGCCTCAGTTGTGGCACTACGGTATTGTTACCATTCCCTAATCAATGATTAATGGGCAATTAATTAAGCTGATTATAACTATGATTAAAATAAATAAATGGTGATTAATTGAGAAGATTAAGAAAATGGAGACTTTGGATGCGGTCCCTAACCATGAAAATTCTTTGACTAAAACCTTATTGGCTTTCAATTTTTGATACAAGTCCCTGAAATTAATGTGATAATTTATTTTTATGTACGTTACTATATTTTTTTAAATTAAAAATTAAAATTTATAGTTGTTTTATATTAATGAGATTTTAAATAAAAAACCATAATTTGTGGGATTAAAAATATTAAAATATATATATATTATTGTGTGTGTGTGTAAACATGGGTACATTCATCAAAATTAACCAAAAAATTATTGTACCAAAACATGGGTACATTCTTCAAAATCACCAAAATATATATATATATATATATATATATATTAGGCTTAATAATATTAGTAAATTTCTTCGATTAAACTTAACATGGATACATTCTCAAATCAACAAAAAAAAAAAAAAAAAGAGTACCCATATAAGTTTAAAAATGGATTAGAAAAAAATTGAGTAGATTTTATATAAAAAAAAATGGTACATTTTACTTATAACGAATTGGTATATTTAAGAATGAGTACATTTTAAGATTAAAAATTTGAAAAAAATTACATGAATGGTACATATAATTAGCATGGGTAAATTTAGCAAAATTAAAAATGGGTACAAATAAATAAAAAAATATAGGTACAAATACAAATAAAACTTTATAAAATATGGGCACAAAAAGAAATTAATATATGGGTACAATTTAAAACTGAAAAGAAAATTGGAACAAATTAAAAAAGGATTGCAAATTAAAAATGGGTACAAACTAAAAATAAAAATATACGATAAATTTAGCCATAAATGTGACATCCCACATCGCCCAAGGGAGTAATCCTTAAATGTATATTCCCATCCCTACCTAGCGCGAGGCCTTTTGGGAGCTCACTGGCTTCGGGTTCCGTAGGAACTCCGAAGTTAAGCGAGAAGGGGGCTAGAGCAATCCCATGATGGGTGACCCACTGGGAAGTTGCTCATAAGTTCCCAAAAAAACAAAACCGTGAGGGAATGGTAAGCCCAAAGCGGACAATATCGTGCTACGGTGGTGGAGCGGGCCCGGGAAGTGGTCCGCCCCTGGCCGGGATGTGACAATTTGGTATCAGAGCCTAACCTTGGCCGCGTGTCTGCCGACGAGGACGTCGGGCCCCTAAGGGGGGTGGATTGTGACATCCCACATCGCCCAAGGGAGTAATCCTTAAATGTATATTCCCATCCCTACCTAGCGCGAGGCTTTTTGGGAGCTCACTGGCTTCGGGTTCCGTAGGAACTCCAAAGTTAAGCGAGAAGGGGGCTAGAGCAATCCTATGATGGGTGACCCACTAGGAAGTTGCTTATGAGTTCCCAAAAAAACAAAACCGTGAGGAAATGGTAAGCCCAAAGCGGACAATATCGTGCTACGGTGGTGGAGCGGGCCCGGGAAGTGATCCGCCCCGGGCCGGGATGTGACAATAAATATAAATATACTAATTGTAACATTTTTAACTTTAAATGAATATATTTAGAAATAAAAAATATTTTATTATTGAAATAATTAATGATGCTATTAATACCAAGAACCTTGATCAAAAAATGAAAATGAATAAGATTTTAATCAAAGGAGTAGCAAAAGGAAGGATGAGAACCTAATTTCTCCTTAAGAAAATGTAGTGTACCGTAAGAGTTGCTAAGGAAGCGAAAGCAATTGTGAGAAATTAGCCTAGATAAATATCAGCAATGGAGGCACCAACGATTGATAATAAACAATAGGAACATATCGAAATGTTAATTATGTTGGCAGCAGTCACCTGCTCCATGTGATACTCCCTCACCAAATACACCATTAAATTTGCTGTCATTCCAAATGTTGCCTTCATCGAAATTGATTCAGTACCTGCACTCACACAAATAAAGTCATGTATATATAATGCATAGTTCTATCTATACATCCATTTTTACTTCTCGCACACCTTGTTAATTTTTTACCGTTGATTTTCTTACAATTCATTTGATTTAACAACTGAAAATTGAGCAAGCGTGTGAAAAGTTAAAATATGTAATGGGAAAAAGGGATTCTTACAATTATTTTCTCCGCTTGCAATTATTTTTGAGATTTGGATTGAATAATTCAAAGAAGAATAAATAAACACACGCGTATATACACACACACACACCTAAGATGTGAGGCATGGACTTCCACACAGGCCTTGTTTGGTCATGGTTTTGTGGCAATAATAATGGCTCGGAGGAAGGAGAGTGGTTATCATAAGAAGAAGGGGTTATTGAGGTGGGTTTGGGGGAGTAGAAGGACAAGAAAGAGCTGCTACAGCTGCTCTTCTTATCCCTCGCCATCTGTTCTCTGGTCTCTCTCTCTTTAGGTCTGATGTTAATTTGGAGGAGTGTGATGGAGGACGTTATTATATGTGTGCAGGGAGAAATTCGGCGAAGGAGAAGCCACCTACCTTGGGCATGACGGACACGTGCCCCCCATGCAACAAGGCAAGCATCTTCCGGTTTTGATACGAGGAATCCAAGCCAAACTATGCAACTCAAGCCGAAGTATAACTTTCGAAGAAAATAAAAGGAAATTTAAAAAAAAAAAAGAGGGAGAGAAAGATTGGACTCAAATTAGGCATGTTAAAAGGGTCGGGCCTGATGAGCCAGTTTGAGTTCGATTCTAATTTTTTGGATCATGGTTCGATCCGGCTAATCGTAAGATCAAATTTTATTTGGCTCGTTTTTAAATGAGCAGGTTCTACGTTTTATATATAGGTCCTGAACTAGTTAAAATAATTCTTTTGTGTCGTCGAAAATATATTTTATATCACAAATGTACAACACTTATCACGATATTAAACAAGTGCTCTATAGTTATGGGATCCGGTAACATGAAAAATTTCTTGAGAAAGCGAGAAACGTACCTAGGATGTAAGGCATGGCTTTCCATCCAAACTTTTTTTTGGTTGTGTTTGGATCTAGTAACTGATGAAGATCTTCATCCTTTTGCTGCAATAATGGCTACGAGGACGGAGAGTCGCATTTGCGTTTTCTAAAGCAGAGGGACAAGAAAGAGTTGCTTTTATCCCCCATCATCCTTCTTGTAATTTGGTTTCTGATTAACCTGTGGACATTGGCAAAATCTTCCATCTCTCAACTATTTATACCTCACGTCCTTGATCCATTGAGCATTCAGCCATATTTTTATCCAAACTAATCGATTTATTAACCTTTTTTACCTGGAAAAAAAATCGATTACTTAAGCCTAGATATAAAAAATTTAGGGGGTGTATTCTATTGGGATTTTAATTCTTTTAATGAATTTAGGGGTATTCAATCAGGATTTTAAGTTATTTTCTGAAATTCAAGGTGTATTCAAATAGAATTTTAAGAAAGTTTATTAAAATCTTTAGAAATCCTGGTGTATTCAAAGAAGTTTATAACATTCCAGGTGTATTTAATTAGAAATTGATTTTAAAGAATTTGAGAAAGTTGAGAAATTATAAGGAATTAGAGAGATTTCGTAATGTATTTTAAGCATCCACAAATCTCACATCTCCCCATAAGATTTTAAGGGAATTGAATCAAAATTTTATATGGAATCTCTACAAATCAATTAAATTCCATAAAAATTCATGGATTATAAATCCATTAAAGTCTCTCAAATTCTCAATTAAATACACCGATGGAGTATCTAGAGCCTGGATTCTACCGAATCCAACTTATGAATTAAACTAATTGTGTTTTAAGCACTCAAATTTCGAAATTTCCTAATAAGGTTATTAATAGTAACTACCTCCCTCTTAATTATTACTTATAGCATCCAAATATATTTCAAATTTTAGACATGATGTTTGATCCCACTACCCAATTTCAGAAATATTTTTTGTACGCGACCATAATTTCCAAACCGCGGGTTTAAGGGTAAATAAATTCCTAAAAACTTTATTTCATAGTCAAAACACTTAAATGTTGCATTTTGAAAGGGACAAAAAAATTTAGGGGTGTGATATCCACACACCTCTTTTTACTTCTTACATATTCTTTTAATTTTCAGTCGTCGGATCGGATGAATTAAAGAAGATCAACGGACAGAAATTAACAAAGGATGTGTGAGAAGTAAAAAGGAGTGTGTGGATAGCACACCCCAAAATTTATAAACCGAATTGTTATTACATTTAGTTATTATTACACTAGATATTAAACAATTGATAAGTGAGATTTTTTCTTCTTCTATTGTTTCTCATTTGGTATAGATCATTGAATTATAATAGATAAGTTACTTTTCTAAGGTGTTGACGGAATGAATCAATAAATTGCATCCAACTTGGAAGCAGAATATGAATTACTCGTTAAGAAATCAATTCTAATCCTCTCAAAAAGATATGATTAGAAATGAGAAAGACGTATAAGCATGGCACGTCGAGTGGTGTCCGGTGCACCCTCGAAAGAGAGAAGCTTCAGTCATGTATTCTCCTCAAAATGAAAATCCATTCTCATCCACTTTCAACGTTCATTGAAAATAATAACTTATACATTTTGTTCCAATCTTTTATACCAAATAAAGCGTTGCTTTTGTTAGGAGACTTTACCAACCGAACATGCATGTTTAGTTGGAATTAATCCTATAAGATAAACCCCTTTTACTTGATAAATTTTTGGACAGGAGCTTCCACGCCGAAGGACTAAGACACACCACAAGAGGGGACCTTTTGAATTCAAGTTCCACATGAAACCATTTTAGTCGACACAAACGCCTGAGGTTTTCCTGTATCTATCTCATATACACGAACGACATAACATCAAAATCTTTAATTAATAAAAGATATTTTTACATAATCAGTAACGTCATATGATAATGAAATTTTTTTTAAAAATAACAACAACATTTAAAAACCAATAAAACATTTGATTTCAAAAGAGAATCTCTCATTAAAAAAAAAAAGAAATAGACCTCCTTTTAACCTCATCCAACATGCATTAATTATCGATTAAAACTCGAGCTAATGACACACACACACTCTCTCTCTCTCAAATTTCCACATTGCGCGCCCAAATATCTGCCACAGTAATCAGCAAACAATTGTTTTTATTATAAAAAATGGAAAACTTATTCTAAAAATTTAAATTCGTACATCATCAGCTTATTTCGCATCCTTTCGCATTAATGTCCGTTTACGCTTTTCGGTGGTTTTGTTCGTTGCTTCGCTCGCCCTCCCTCCTTTTTCCCATTTCTCCACCTTACCCTCCAACTGTTCGTTGAAATGCCTAAGCCATGCTCTCCTACACCACCGCCGCGACCCACCTCCTCCCGCCGCCCCGCTCCTCCCCAAACTTCATCCCTCGCGCCTCTCTCTCGATTCTTTTCGTCGTCAATTCAAGAGCCATAGCCAGGCAGCGGCAGCGGCTTCACCCGATGAGCGGGTTTTCTTTGATTGTAGGGTTTTCTGAGTCAAGAAAACGGTACGATTACAGCGGGTTGTATTGTGGGTGTTCTGGGTTTGCGAGGCGGTGTAAAGATTGGTATGGCGAGGGGGATGATTTCAACTTGGAAGCTGAGATTCTGGAGTTCATGAAGAGCTCCAAGAAGCCCGGGGCGTTTCCCAGCAAGAAGGAACTGCTGGAAGCTGGGAGAGAAGATTTGGTCGATGCTATCGCGAAGAAAGGTGGTTGGCTTTCGTTGGGTTGGGATTTGGAAGAAGAAGAGAGAGCTCAAGAAAGCAAATTTAAGAATTGGGATTTGACAATGGCGAAAGAATTCGACAGCGGTGCCTCGAGCAGCAGTCAAATTGGGGTTTCCGGCGTGGGTTCTTCCATTCTTGATGATTCTTCTCAAGTAGCCTCGTCGTCTGGTAGATCATCACTGTGAGGATTCTGTTATAATTGAAACTGGTTGATGTTTTTAGATTTGTTATATTCCATGGTATAATTGTTCTATTTGTTTTCTCTGTCTTTAATTTGGAAAGAGACGTGCAAAATGTTTGTATCTTTGGACCAAGAGATTGACTTAGAACCACTTCAAATGGTAAAATTTTCATTGAATAAGTCCACCATACGTTGTGTGGATGAGAATTATTATCCAAAATAAAAGGTGATGACAAGATATTCGTTATTTGTTGATGCTCTATTTCAACAATTGAATCGATGAATAGTTTTTTAGGAAGGGGAATCAACTCAAATGTTCGCTTTGTGTAGAGAAGCTGCTACAACAGAGGACAATACTGGCGTTGTAGGTATATTGAATCGATTGGAGAAGCAGAGAAATTTAGCACTTGCGTTTGCTTTGGGAGAGAAAGAAGGCAGTGCTTCCTCTGCTGATGTAGTAAGTTGGTTTTAAGTTATTTTGAATTGATTGTCTTTTGGTGGGGTGATATTGTAGGGGCAAGCATTATGTAAAGTCCTGAAATTTTCTCTAGTTTTCAGTTTAGATGTACTTCTATATTCCGTTATGGTGGTAAGATGATGATAGATATTTGAGAGTCGAATTGCATTTGGTATATTTCTTTAGGATTTGGTAATATATAAACAAAATAAATTTTATATTTATCAGCATGCGTTAATGAAACCTTAACTATAGTTTGGCCTTTTCACTGTCAATTTCATTTGCAGCTTGAAAGGGAGGATAACTTTTATGCGGGCAGTCACCATTACAGCATCTGCGTGAAAATAATTTATTTTTAAGAGTTTGATGTGATTGTTTCCTTTGCATGTAGAAATTCTATAACATAACGTGATGCTTGTTATATTATAAAAGACAGTTGCTGGCCTTGTTAGAAGCAGCAGACCTGCATCATTAAACCCCACCAAAGCCATTCTTAACGATTCAAGAGACAGGCCTAACCACAGCAGTTCTCTTTCAAACAATGGTGTGCTAACAGACTCACCCAGACCTGACACGTGGAGAACTTGGAGCACCCATAGGGCTGGAGTTTCGAATCTTGATTTTGAAGGTATTTTATAGTTAATTGTTTTCACTTTTAAGTAGCTTTATGATTAAATGGTTTGGTTCAAGTAACCTTTGATTGTTAATGAAATGTTTGTAATGTACAGCTGATGAATTTTCATATGATAAAATGGGACTAAAGGATGGTTCAAGAGATGAAATATTTCATGAACCTTATCAAAGGATTAAACTGGATTCTGATAAGAAAGAGATCGATCACAAGCAAATACGTAGTCGGATTAAGCACCTTGAATCAGAGCTCTCCTCTGCACTCCGCTCATTGAGGTCTAAAGCTGATGATGCTGCAGCACAGAAGGTGGGGATGATCAGTCCTCGTTATGTAAATTTGTATGAAAATTTTGAAAGTTTTTACTCCAAAATTTTAACAATATATTCACTTTCGTTTTCTTTGCCGAGCAGCATTCTCATGCTGTGATAATGTTTTGGAGGATTTGGGGCATCATATTAAACTCGTCTATATTTTTCATCAGGGTCATGAAAGCTCCTCTGAAGATGTGCAGAAGCTTTCAGATACCTTAGAGTTTCAGGAAAATGAGATTATGCATGCCCAGGACAAGTTGCGGTCAACACGTGCAAAGTTGGCTGTTTTGGAAGGAAAGATGGCAATGGCAATAATGTATGCACAATTTATTTTAGTTTAAAAACAAGACTATAACTTACTTTACCATTGACATCTTACCCAACCATACCAGCGAAGCGCAAAAGATTGTGGAGGAGAAGCAAAAGAGGATTAATGATGCTCGTAGGACCTTACAACTTCTTCGTACTGCTTGCATAGTTTGGCCGAATTCAGCCTCAGAAGTTCTCATAGCTGGATCATATGATGGTTGGACGACCCAGGTCTGATCTTCTCTTGAATGTATCAGTTAGGTTAGGCTCAAGTAATATTAGTGGATCCATGTTTTTGTCCACTCGTTCATTTATTTTCTTACTTAGCTTTTATTATTAGATGGGGGAATACTTTAAAAGATTGATAAGTAATATTACCATGTGCATATATTTTTTTTGTTTTATGACGTCTTTATACTTGCATTTACCCGCATTTTCAGAAGTATTAGTACTATTGCTTTTGTAATACAAATGTTGTTACCTGTGGTGGTTGCTTGCAGAGAAAGATGGAGAAGTTGCGTACAGGAATCTTCTCTTTGTGCCTTAAATTGTATCCGGGCAGATACGAGGCAAGTAAATTGTGTTATATGTGGTCGAGTCTTTACAACGTTAGAACCCCGTCGATTAATGTTTTTTCATCTTGCATTTCAGATCAAGTTCATTGTCGATGGTAAATGGCGGATTGATCCCCTACGCCCAATTGTTCACAACAACGGATACGAAAACAACGTCCTGATCATAACATAACACACACAACGGAAGCCCCCCAGCAAGCGTAAGAGGATATTCATCGAGAACAAGCACCGATTCTTCCCCAGATTCAACATATAGGCAGTAGATTTTAACTCGTGATTCTTTTCTGTCATGATTCATACGTAACATAGTGTCGTTTCTCCTTTTTCATGTAAAACCCGAATTTTTGAATTGTGATAAGTAATTCAATGAGGAGTTTTCCAGGAAACTTTCGACTTTTCTATCTCGACAATCACTCTGCAGCGCTTCGTGTTTCGAAAGTAAAGTTCGTTGCTTAATTAGGTAGTAAAACTAAAATTCTTTTTTCGTATTAGAAATGATTGTCTGAATAATACAACCCTGTAAAACATATACTTACACAACATGAACTAGGTAAAGCTCGGGTAAATGGTATTGTTAATCTGTCTGAGAACAGCGACGTGAAGTTCTTACGACAATTGTAAACCCGCTACCGCAGTAAATCTCGATTGTGTCAGTTTCTTTCCGAAATTTGTGGCCGAAACTCACTTCTTGAGGACTCGTTTGGTCATCTGTATTTCCCAAGCCAAGCTGACCATGTTCACCCCAACCCCATGTCTTAATCACTCCATCCTCGGTCACAATAGCAGAGTGCTCAGCTCCAGCTGCAATGTGCACAATTCTACTCCCTTCAAGGTCGGGGACTTTCTCCAGGACAACTTCCCTCGGATCTGTCAAATGTGCAAAGAATCACACACGCAATCAGCAGTGATCGCAATTCTAGTACAAATGTACGATGATCATTCAGATATGTCAAGTTTATGCGAGTGTTGTTTGGGTCGGATCAAAGGCATTACCTGCTAGGTGCTTTATTGGAGTAATTTTTTCAGGATTACTAAGAACTCCATGGTGATTTCCACCAAGCATAAAAACTTCTCCACCTGTTGAAAATATATTCGAGGCTGCTACATAAGGACACTATCTTTTCACCAGGTAAAAGGAAGCAAAAAACGAATAAACGGAACTCGTTATGGCATGAAATGAATGCCCATACCCGTCAATACTAAAGAATGATTCCATCCGACAGCAACTTTGGTAAACAAGAACGATGTAGATAAATGCTGTGGGGAGTGAGCGCTTAAGATGTCACCGAACCCTCTTCCCCAAGTGTACAAATGCCCATCAGCTAATGTCATAGGCAAGAAAAGAAAACAGCAATCAGAAAACTAAATTACTGAGGCGAATAGCGTTCAATTGGACAGTGGCTGGCATGGAAAGTTCTTAGCTCTTACATCGACTGGAAGATTTCAAAGCTCGGCATCCATGATAGAAGCAATATCATCTGTTTTATATGACCAAATCAAGAAAGAGTAAGTTTGTTGGCCTCACCAGATAACGCTGCACTTTGATCTCCATTTGCAGCAATGCTAGAGATTTTTACGCTGTCAAATCCATGAATTTGTTCAGGAATATTAACTAATTTGATCTTATCCTCAGAGATACCCAGTTGACCACGCTTCCCCGAACCAAACCCATAAACTTCATCCCCTGAAACACCTGCAAAATACTTGATTTGAGAAACATTATACACTCGAACTAATAGGCTAAATATTGAATAAATGGAATTCCTTCATGTTGTAATACAAAATTGCAAAGCTTTAAGCATGTCGTAAAGCATATACATCATAAAAATCAGCATCTCTACCTTAAAGCTCGGGTCAGCGAGAAATATACAAGATCAACCTTACAAATTACCTTTCACCAAAACAAGCGAATGGCGCATCCCGCATGCTATCTGCTCCACGTTCTTATCAACAAAGAAGGAGACTTTGACAGGATAGCAATGCGACTGGAAATCACCATGCCCGAGCTGGCCAAACGAGCCATCTCCGCACGTGAAAAGATCCCCTGCATCTGAAAACAAGCGAGAAAATTCCGAGAACCAGAAATAAGTTAAGAAGCCCCGCACTTCAAGTTGCCACCAAGTTAAACACAATGCAGCAAAAGAAGAAAAATTCGACTATTGGGCAAAATCTAACTTGGTTTTCGATTCTCGACGGATACAAACATGCGTAAAATTATCAGAGATTCACTAACGTATTCCACCACAGAATGTAAAATATCAACTGCCTGAGAGCGGACGTCGGCATAGCCACATTGGTTAGAGGAAACGTGCTTCCCCTATGCACCCGAGTTCTACATGGACTATATTAGTTTAAAGTAGAATACCTGAAACAAAACCGGAGTGGTTCCAACCAGCAGAAACATGAGTAATGAAGAGGTTGTTCAAAGACATTACAAACTTAGGATTTGGACTGTTGACCGTATCAGTATGACCCAGTTGACCAGACGTGCCCCTTCCCCATGTCAGCACCTTCCCACCTGCAACAGATGTTTGTTTTTTCTAAGAAAGAAGAAAAATTGTAAGTTTTATGGTATTCGGTGAAGGAAAGGATGAGACCTGAGGTTAAGGCGAGAACGTGAGCGCCGCCGCAGGCGAGGGAGCAGATGGATCCGGCGGCGGGGGAGAGAGAAGGGAGGCGAAGCAGCTGAGGGAGGTGCTCGTCCTGTAGCCTGCCCATGCCCAGTTGCCCGTCCGTTCCTGCCCCCCAACTCCATATCTGTTGCTCGCTGCTTCCTTCTTCGTCGTGCTTTGCTACTCTGCTTTCTTCACTCTCTTTCATCACTACGGTGCCCCCTGATACTCTTCCTTCTCAATAACTTCTGCTTTCTGTGATTCTATTAAATTTCTCATCGTTTGGGCTCTTTGGGCTCCGACTGAAGGATCTTGGGCTTGGATAGACCCGTAAAAATGTGTTTAATTTTAAATAAATAAATGATTTCTAATCGGAAGATGTTACGTTAAGATGTGAGGAAGGATCCCACTATTTGGATCTGGATGGGACCCTACTATTTGCTCGGTTTCGGGTTCCGGATGAGGAGGCAGGGGACGGAGGCGTTTGGACCCGGAGTAGTGGGCGTGGTAGGAGAAGTAGGGTTTATCTCCCTTCCGGCTCATGGTGTTGTTTCGTTTAGATGTTCGAGTGGACAGTTCAGTTCCCGGGTTGTTGTTGCGATATAGTGATGTGTGAGTTCGGAGTTTGACCGTCCATGTGGGTTGACTATTGGTGGTACTGACCACAATTATAATGACTACAACTCTAATAAAAATTTTAAGTTTCGGAAACACAGCGTTATAATACAATCAGTTCGATTTTTATTTTTAAATTTACAATCAATTATATATTACAATTAGTGTACTAATCAGTGTTTCGGCACACTAAAAAAGTCCTCCAACAATACCTTATATCAATATATCATGGGTTGTATCACATACACACACAGTTTTGATGATATTTTATCCGTAAGAAAATGAAGTAGTTTTTGTAATATTGTATTTTGTAAGAAAAATGAAAAACAACCAACTATTTCTTTTGATCTGTTGTAGTTTGTAACAAGAGTGTGCGTGAAAAATCAACTCTACGGAATGGGGATCATTTCTTATAATGCAAGAAATGTGTATAATTTTTATTCATTTGTTCTTTTTTAACAAACGATATTATCTATACTAAAGTAGTGGTGATCATTATTACTTTTTTTATCGTAACGAGAGAGAGAATGGAGTTTTTCATGAAGTTCGAGACAAATGAATGAAAAAGAGTTTCTCTATGACCTCCTTGTCTTGAGAGTCAAATTCATATTTAACGAAAATCGAGCTTCAAACCTCTTACTAATACCTGAAGAGGAATACAGTAATACCAAGTGGCATATAACATTTTTTTTTTTTTGAATACCAGCTACCATATCATAAAAAGCCTACAGAGAGGCAAACAAACATACAATAAACAAGCAGTGACATAAAAATGGAAGGGGATGCAATAAACAAGCAGTGGCATATAACATTACGTAAAAATGGAAGGGGATGCAATAACTAAGTCAACTCCGATTGTCTTTGTTGAGAGAAAATTGGACCAATTTATTTGTTGCTTTCCCACAACTCAGTGCATAACTTTTGACTCCATCGGAACCTCGTTAATTCCTCCACGCTTGTTACCTTGTGCCGTTCAGCCCCGGATGCTCATCTCAAAACTTTGGCCAATTCCGGAAATTTCACTATAAAAACCCAAACTTTAAATAAAACCACCCTACAATTTCCACCCACTTTCGGATATTCTGATGGGTGTCTATAAATCCCTGCCTGGACGCAGTAAAATCCTCACTCAAAGAGCTTAACTCCCCAACAGAAACCCCCTAAAACCTTGCCTCAATTCGAAAGCCACAATATTTTGGGTTCTATCAATCGAACTCTGCAGCAATGGCTGCATCTCTATCAGCATCCCCATCGCCATTGACGTCATTTTTGTCTCTCAGAAAAACCCACTTCGTATTTTCACCAAAAAATTGCCGCCCAATCATTAACCGCAACAAACAATCCCCCTTCAGCCTCAATGCAGACTTTAAGTTTCAAACTTTGCCCCAATCAAATCCCTTTTTAGCAATTTCACCCCTCGCTCGCGCTGCAACGGGAGTTTCCTCACGTGGGTTTCCTGAAACAGACGAGGAAGATGAGCTTATGCCGTTGTTTGAGGAGCGGCCGGTCAAATTTGCCTTCTGGGTTTTGATATGGGCATCCGTGTCGCTTGCCTGGTTCGCGGCTTCCGGGGATGCAAATGCTGCGGCTGATTCCATTAGAGCCTCCAACTTTGGCTTGAAGATTGCGACGGTGCTTCGAAGCTCCGGCTGGCCTGATGAGGCTGTGGTGTTTGCTCTTGCCACACTTCCGGTCATTGAGCTTCGTGGGGCTATTCCTGTTGGTTACTGGTTGCAACTTAAGCCTGTTCTGCTAACAGTTCTATCTGTTCTTGGGTTAGTCTTTTTTCCCTACTATAGCCAATCAGCACTTTTTAAATTCTACATGAGTTTTGTTGGGATTTGTTTCGCCAATGTTGTTTGACAAGTTACGATGTTGCCTTTAATGATTGCTTCGTATCTGTTTGATAGAATCTGCCTGCTTATGGTGCATTTAGTATTTTGTACTCGATGAAGAATGTAAAACGTCCCACATCGGTAAATTGACAGATTGAAAGACAGAACATAGTGAATGGTTCCACTGCTATCGGTGTTATTAAAAGTGGGCCGCTAGAATGTCTGTCTGAAATTCTGACATTCGTAATGTCTATTGCCCTTTGCCCATTCAATCAAAAGGGTGCTTCAAGTTTTAGCATTTTACCTTTCTGCACTAGCGATGGCATTGTGGTGTCCAATGTGATATTTTTGTGATCTATAAGTTTTTCATTAAAATTCACGAAGTAAGGGAGTCTGGGAATTGACTGAGTTTGGGACTATGTATATGTAGGAACATGGTTCCTGTGCCCTTCATCATACTTTACTTGAAGAGGTTTGCATCGTTCCTTGCTGGAAAGAACAAGGCCGCAGCTCAGTTCCTTGACTTGCTATTTGTGAGGGCTAGAGAGAAGGCTGGCCCCGTAGAGGAGTTCCAGTGGATTGGTCTGATGCTTTTTGTGGCTGTGCCTTTCCCCGGAACAGGAGCATGGACAGGGGCCTTCATAGCTTCGATTCTCGACATGCCATTCTGGTCAGCATTGTCTGCAAATTTCTTTGGTGTTGTACTGGCCGGGCTTCTGGTAAATTTGCTGGTGAACCTTGGCCTCAAATACGCAATTGTTGCTGGTATTGTCCTCTTCTTTATTTCCACATTCATGTGGACCATCCTTCGCAATCTTAAGAAGTCTTTTCGCTCATGAAACTGACATGAAATTTTAAATTTTAACTGATGGTTGAGTTTTTAAGATTGTGTATAGTATCCATCCACTTGCTACATGTCTGTTTTCTCAAATTTTCAATGGATAATTTGACTCAATACTCAACATGTTGTCGAAAATCTATGAATGCTTTGCGATGATGTGAATATGGAAAATGAAGGAATGTGTGACGACTCTTGAATATTTAGTTTAGCGGTCATAAACCCTAATAACCTTGTACTGTGTTACTAATTTGATCTGTTCAGTTGTGGTTCGGGGCAATTAAAGCAAATGTATCGGAATTGAGTTGCTGTGATCTATGATATGCTTGCCTTTGGGTAAATTTTTGTCTTGCCTTGTCATTTGATGAATTATGCTAGTTAAACACAATGATTGGGAACATATGGGATAGGTTTAGTTGTCGATCTAAATCTATCCTCTCCGCTTGTCTAAATCTATTTCCCAAGCATTGGTAAAGAATGAAACATTCTAGCATTGGAGGGAATTTTTCCTACTCATTGGTTTTGTACAATCATGTGCATATCTCTCTCATCATGGCAAGCGAGATAGACGCATGCTTGTATATAATCGGTAACACCTGAGAATCTCTCAAGGAGTTGGAAGTTGAGCATTCTGGGACTGAAGGGGATGGCGAGGTGAACTATTCGTATTGGGCCTTAGCATTGGATTGCTTTTGCTTGAATGATTTGTATGCATCTCAAGTGGCTCAAAGTAGGGTTGAAAGGCAAATCCGACTGCTCATATAAGCTTACACTGTTTCCATAACTGCAGACTTGCACTGTTTTATGGAATCACAAACGTGCAAACATACATCTTATAATAATTTGGAAGTAGAAGCTCGAAGGTTAAACTAATAATAGGTAAAAATTAAGCATATTTTTGTAACAGCATAGATCACTATTCTTAGACTCGTTTGGAAGTGTTTTTAAAATGACTGAAAGCTTTTGATGAAAATATTTTTGAAATCAATTATCAGTAAAAATCCAAGTGGATCTTGCAAAAGTATTTTAAGTGCTTATTGAAAGAAGAATGTATCTAGTGCTTCTTTCAAAAAGCACTTAAATGCTTTCGAATCCAAAATCTATTTTTAAAGCACTCCCAAACAAACCATATATTAGTTCATTTCATGTTGTGTTTATATTAGAATCAACATAAGAAATGCAATTGATTTTCTTGTCCAATTTCGAGTGTAAGGTGCAGTATTCATATTGAGTTTCAATCCGAAACAAAATAGAACGATCATCATCTTTTCTAGTAGATTTTTACGTACCAATTTGAACATTATAACCGGGTTTAAATCTTATTATCATACTCACATTCTAACATATATACCCAACAATTCATCACACAAAATACGTATCTTCTGAAATGAGTTGTGGTATATACAAATTCTCTCACATTCAAGTTCAAATTCTCACTAAATATGCAATGTCGTAATCGATAAAACTTAAGCAAAATGTACATGATATAATTTTCTATGGTTAAGTCAAATTCTAATTCCTTGAAATTGTCCTCAAGAATGATAATTGATTGTAACTGGTGAGGAAGCTGGTGCCCTCTTTTCTTTCTTTCTTGGAGCCTGTTAGCCACACATATTAAGTTAGAGCAAACTTTTGGAACTCAAACTAATATTTATATAATATTCATTTGTCGGACTCGAATGGCGCATATAAAAGTTGATAATTACCTCTCAAAAGCAAAAGTTCGGATCAAGTTAGGTCAAATTTCTGGTCTTATTGATTGCAACCAACCATTTACTATCCGCAAATAGCTTTTGTGAGTTAGTGGCAGTCAGTCGCAAATTATTTCTTAAATGCACCAATGCAACAACAGATTACAGTGCTTTGGAATTAAAAAGATCAAGTGCTAGAAATTCAAACCTGATTAGAGTAAGGACATATGTGCTTCAGTTGAATTTTGTGGACCAAAGAGTTGTAATTACGCTTGTACAAGTAGTTATAACCATCCACATATCTAGAGGACTTAAAAGAGAAGGGATCCCATATTTAAAAAATTAGGATTAGTTGTGGGGTTTACACCACATTAAACTTCAATAATCCGAACCGTTTATTTTTTTAGTTGCACTTCTTAGATCATTTTTGTAAAATATTAGCCAAATCGAAAATATATCTAATTGAGTTCAAGGAAATTTACAAAAACTTTGTTCTATAAGAAATAATAAAACTTCATGTGATAAATACACGCAAATGGTTTAAGATTGAATTGAATTTTTGTAAGGATGATCTATGAATTGAGACTTACAAAATAGAGTGTTCAAATCGTAGAAGTTCGATGTAGAATGAATTCCACAACTAATCCCTATTTTTTTAAGAAAAAAAATGATAATATCTTCCCTTAAAAGGCCTATATATATGCATATTTTACTATACATATAACAAATAGGATGGTAGACGAGAATCTCTAAAGCTTGGTGCATTTCGGTGGTGGAGGGGGGAGGCCAACTTAGCTTGTTTTATTCACCCTAACCACCTTGGCACAAGAATCTCTAAAGCTTCGTGCTTTTCGGTGGTGGAGGAGGCCAACTTAGCTTGTTTTATTCATCCTAAACTAATCACCCTAGCTCTTTAACTACCCTATAAACTTTCCTAAATTTCATTGATGATTAGATAACCTGCCCTGCAATGTTCAAACAATAAAGCATCACTTGAGAACAATGAAAGATCAAGCAAGGACGACTCTAGGATTCATAAAATGAAAACTACATCTGAAAAATATATCTTAAGCGTTAAAGTTTGGTGTTGGTAAACACTTTCATGTCACTAGGAAACTTGAGTAGTAGACACTGTCCAATTAATGCGTTATAAATTTATACTTATATTTCAGATTTAATAACACATTGTTACACTCATACTAAACAGCACCGGACACTCAATCAACCATATATCAGAGAAGTTCATCCTAGTTTTCCACCTCGTTAAGCAAATCAAATTATGGTAATATTGTTTTATATATCAAGTTAAGAGATGTGTAAGCTTAGAAAAGAGAGAAGTAGCAATGGTGGACTAGCAAATTATGGAGATGAGAAAGATCTTTGAGAAATGCCAAAACATTCACTAATCTCCTAATTATTGGAGGAACCATGCAAATTGAATTTTTTCTTCTTTTCTTTTTTTTTTTTTTTTCAATTAAAGTAGAGGTTAGGATCTTAACAGGGCATACTTTGCCAAGATTATAAATACCCACCAAGTGTTTACTTTGCCAAGATTATAAATACCCACCAAGTGTTTGCTTCTGCATCTTCCATTCCTTCCAGTTCTCTCCTGCAATTTGATTACTTTCCCTCAGCCTTGTAATTCCAAAGTATTCAGAAAAAACCATCAGTATGTTAATATTTTTTTCATAGCTCAAGTGACTAAGAACATTTACTTTTACAACCGAGCATGCAATTAGGGCAAGAAGAATAGCACATTTAGCTTCAGGGCAAGAAGAATAGCACATTAAGGCTAAATGTGCAATTCTTCTTGCCCTAATTGCATGCATTAAAATGGTCTGCACTGAAGGTAGGTCGCTTTTGCCAAAGAACAAAGAGTCGATCAAAACAATCGAAGCCTAAAAGAGAATTGGGAGAGCATGTCAGCCAACCCGCTTCCCATCACCACAGTGCTAGTCCCAGGATACACCTCACAGTACTGCTCATAATTTTGGTGATATTTCAGGTACTTATGCAGCATATAAAGATGATTTTAGACCTACAACACCAGGTAACAGCCCTGGGGTTGGTCATAAATTCACAAAAAGTAGAGAATACATGGTATCAAAGGTTGGGGATTTTCGTACTGCAGGAAGGGTGATATTTCTGGTTCTCAATGCATAGTTTGATTCAATACACAACTTGCTGTAGAAGTTCTATGAATGCTTTGCGATGTGCTGAATCTGGGAAATGAAGCAATGACGACTCTTAAATATTTAGTTTAGCGGTCGGAAACCCTAATAACCTTGTATTTTGTTACAACTATGATTTGTTCAGTTGTGGTTCGGGGCAATTAATGCACGTGTATCGGAACTGAATTGCTATGATCTATGATATGCTTGCCTTTGGATTAAGTTCCTTGTCATTTGATGGGGTATGCAATTAAAGTGAAACACTCAGTTCATTAGGTTTTACATAATCATCGATCTAATTCTATCCTCTCTGCTTGCCTCTCTCTCATCATGACAAAAAGAGATAGACGCATACTTGTATATAACTGATGACATCCAAAAATCTCTCGAGGAGTTGGGAGTTGAGCATTCTGGTTTCGTTAGGGTATATCCTGTCATGTGCTAGATTGCAGGGAATGGGCTAGGTGTCAACTGTTCTTATTGGGCTTTAGTATTGGATTGCTTTTGTTTTAATGTTGTAGGCATCTTAAGTGACCCAAAGTTACGTTGAAATGTAAAGCGTTGGACTACACTTCACAGTGCGTTGCATATGAGACATTCTTCGGTAAGGGCGTCCGTGACACATCATCCGTATGCTAATATACATAAGAGCGATACCCACATTCGTGTTCCACATTGAACTACTTTGGGTGGACCCTAATACATGAATAGCTTTTGTATGTCTTAGACGAACGTGTAACGTGACACGAAAGCTTCTACTAGATGAGGAAAAAGCTCTCATATTCCATGTTTCATACTTTCTTTTTCTTTTTCTCTTGCCACATGAACTCATGTGGCGAGAAAGCAGTGATGCTCACTTAAGGTCTTCATTTTGTGGACTTGGCATGACCAACTCTTTCTCAGTCATAGAATCACTCGGCAAGAGAGAGAGGAATAAATGATGAAACGAATGTACATTCTTTTTTCTACCAACAATAACCTCTATGCTTAAATGAGCAATTTAATGAACCGGACTTACATTTACATGACGTTTTAATCTAATAATGCAATATTATATAGATAAAAACTTAAAATCGACATTTCCTGGAACATTGTTTTATTAGACCCAGAAGATGGTCAGCTTGTCCAACCAGTTTCCTGCTGCTATGCATAAAGCAAACGGACCCCAGTTAGCTTGTCTAAATGACTGGTCCACTTCCATTCTTGCATCAGCTGACAAGGTGTGGGCGGCCACGTGGGTAGTAGGACCCACGAAAACGACCGTACACTTGTGACATCACCCGGAGCGGAGTGTGGACGGTCAAACAAAGGCAGACCTGCGAATACAAACAAAAGCCCATATCACAATCCGGGGGCCCAATTTCAACGTATTGCCCGCCCATTTACATCTTATCCTGCCACCCATGAAACACAGTATACTGAAAGGGACCCATCATCGCCTTATCAACCACCATGGAATGCTTGCCACGTAGCATGCGTATCTGCAACCACGGCCTCCAATGTGGGCCCTGTCCATTTAAAATGCTATCTGGTGTTGTGCTGTCCCAATAGAAAGGTGCCACGTACATGGATTGTTCTCGCCCCTTCTGACACCTCCGGACAATGTGATTGTCCTCTTCAGAAGTGGGGATTATGAGATCGTCGGTACTCTGGTGGTCTGGTTTGATAAAAAATAATGAGATCCTCTCCTCATCTTCTCCTTTCTAAGAATTATTACATCGTGTTCGTTCATTATATATTATACGATCAAATTTTATCACATAATATTTATATTGAATTTTAAATAAAAATATTTAAAATAATTTTTGATCTCACTATGTACGATAAACGAACACGATGTGAGAATTTTCAGGATTATCATGTAGAGGATCCAAAGAGTGTCCTAATTCGAAAAAAAAAAATCTAAAAGTCGGAAATATTGAACTGGCCATTGGCAAATGGCTTGGATCCACGTGGCATAGTTTGCCAACTAATGCACTACTTGCTGGGGAGTTTTCTTGAGCCATTAGAACTTGTAGTGTGGTCACTGTTGGAGCTCCCACATCTCACACGGAATCCATTCATGCGTGTTTGGATGCTAATTAATAAAGAGAGCTAATAGACCCATCTCACAATTCTATTTCTTCACCCATTTTATATTTTCATCCTTCATAAAGAAATGAAAAAAAATAAAAACACTATTTTCTCACCCCTAATATTCCTAAAATGTCTTTGCATTGATTTAACTTTTCGCTAAAAATTAAAATAAATAAAAACTGAGAATAAGAAAGCCACCCTCCCACACGAGCCTGACACCACAAAACCCAACTCGACGACAACCTCTTTCACTGCCAGCTGACCTTTTCTCTCTATGGAAATTTGGAGGAGAAAACATTAACTAGCAACGACATCCTCGATGTAATTGTTCACAAACCGACAATGACGATTTCAATTGAATTGAGTTTGATTGAGATGAAGAAAGAAAAATGATTAGAGTTGCAGAAAAAAGAGGAATGACAATTTCAATTGAATTGAGTTTGATTGAGATGGAGAAAGAAAAATGATTAGGGTTGCAGAAAAAAGAGGATGGCTGCAGTCAGAAGTCAATTTGGTTTGGAAATGGCTCTGGCTTAGGGTGGGGTGAAGGGGTTGCTGGGATATTCCCTTTTCTTCTAATTTTCAATTTTGTTTGCTTCCAATTTTAACATTGGATGCGTGGCTTGAGCTTGTAATATTCTTCTCGGATGGGATTGTTCATGGCTTCTCATATTCTTCTCCGATAGGATTGTTCATGGCTTCTCATATTCTTCTTTATAAATAAAACATTGTTCTTTCACTTTTATTTTTATGTTTTTTAGCTAAAAAAAAATAAAAATAGATGAGGGTTCATTTTTATTAGGGTTTTAAAAATCATTTCACAAATGGCCAAATATGACATTACATTTTTATTAAAAAGTGGGTGTGAATGGAGGGTTGAGGGGTGGGTATAACACCACTCTTAATAAAACACTCATTGTCAACCAAAATTTTATAAAATTATCAGTTTAACCCTCTAATTAAAACAGAACATGAAGAAGAAATATGGGGTAGAACTGTAATTTCATACAACAAAATTTTACTGTTTTTTTTAAGCCGCACCTACATGTAATCCTAACGTATCTCTAATTAAAAAAAAAACTTTCCACTCCCACATTCTCGATCACTCTCTTCCTCTCTCCTTCTATTTCAAAAACAAAAATAAAAAATCTTCTCACATACATTGTGTGTGTCCATATGCTAGTAACTAATTAAGATAAAAACTTATGTAGGACAGTCAATCATTTGTATTGTTAGATTGATCTTACAAATCAGAGCTTTCATGTGTTTCTACCGTCTGACCCAAACTTACAATCATAGTTTATCTCGAGCTTAAAGAGTGAACTGATTTGCCCCAAATGTACAAGTTAATAGTTTGCTTGAGTGAATAAACGCTTTCTTTTTCTCGTGTGTGATTGGGAATCTTTGTCGTGACAAAAACTCCTCCTAACCCTGTATTGAATTTTTTTTGTTTCCCAATCGAGTAGAGCATGTTTGGGAGATGAAGTTTCCACCTTCCTATCCTATTGCTTCTCAATCGAGTCGAACATATCATCCACTAACGTCCGCCTTAAGAATTGACAGAGTTTTTAAATCTCTTCACGTCAGAAATTAATTATAATAGAACTTCACAAACACGATTAAAAAGTTTTTTGATGATTAAATTAAGCCATTTAGAAAATAACCCCTATTGCTTTGGAGTTTACATATTAGTCCAACTTGGACGGCAGCATCTTTTATCTCACTCCTTGTATCTTATATGCCCTTTCATCTTTTTCAAGTTGATTACGCAGCTAGCCGGGACTTAAAGAGCAAATTTTACGAAAATGCGGTTAAAGACTAAGCATAACGAAGAAAACAAATGATATAAAAACATGGTTGAAATCCATGCACTATAATTTCAGTAAACAATTAAGAGGCTGGAATCATCTCCAAATCGTTTTCATTGAGATTTTCTAATCCTGAGCGTTCAACACACAATTAACGGTCAAGGTTTATTGTGTGTTGAACGCCAGCCCAAATCGAAGCTTTGCACCTATTGCACCAGCACTGACAATCCTCTTCTTCTTCACCACAAACCTAAACTTTAATCGTTCATAATGTGTTAAACTCTCTGGATTAGAGGATTCCGATGGAAAGGGATCCAAAGAGAATCCCATAACTTAATTGGGGTCAAATCAAAGTTACTGTTTCTTTCTCTTCCATCCAGCAAGTTAAAAATTTTCACATCTAAGCAAAGGTTCTATTTTTTTTTCCACGTGAAGTGTAACAAACCAGTAGAACTCATATCTCTCCATCCCATTAAATTTTTCCATTTTTATATTTCTCATGGACCATGCATGATGCAATCTTTATTCTATAAAATTAAATTAAATAAATCAGAGGACCATATCCGTTAATATTATATTCCCTCATTAGGGTTTGTTTTACAATTTCAAGGACTCGATTTCTTGTGCAAATCCCACGCTTGCATCAGCAAGATTTTTCTGCAACGGACGCAATCTTGAGGACAAATATGTATATAATAAGCTTAAAATATTAGAAAATGAAACTATTATTTACATTTTAAAATTTTCATTTCACACTTTTCACAAATGTATTTTTCTTTTTAATCGTATAAAGTTTGAAATGCTAAATGAGAGTTTTGGAGTGTCAATAATAATTTTCTTAGAAAATTGTATGTACAAAAGTTGAAATATTTATATATTTTTTATATAATATTTTCATATTTTTAAGTGAACAATATTGGTTATAAAATTAAAATTAACTCGTACGTTAAGGAATAATAAATTAACACCGAATTTGTTGCACGGTGGGATATTTAAATTTTAAATAACCTACAGAAGGTGTCAACATCCGCAATAAGCTATTGGGATCGGGGTTGTCCAAAAAGTCATTGCCATTGCCAGTCACACACAAGTAATTGTCACGGAAGACGAACCATACCAGAAAATTTGACTTTTTAAAAGCCTTATTTCTCTAAATATCCACCATTTTTTTCATGTGTTCCTCTCTCTCACGCTGTTATTAAATTAAATACTTGTCTTGGCCGTCATTCCATCTTGAACCGAACGAGGGTAAGATAGTTCGTTTTAATTTTTTTCAAGAAATTAATATTTTAATAAATGGTACATGATTATATTTTTTACCATCTTCAACCGAAAGCGGTTATAGGGCCAACATAACCCTGTAACAAAAAAACATCTTCAACCGAGGGTCAAACATAATTTATTATTTAAATTTAAAAACTACAAATTAAATTTAAAAACTACAACTTAAATTTATAGGAAAATATTTGTAAAAAAAAAAAATTCAAATATAACTGCTAGCTGGCGTCAACTAGCCGTTGCATTCAAATTTATGGCCCGACTCAAGGCTGGCTGGCTGGGTTGGGCCAGTCAGTTGGCCCTTTGGCCCATGTTTGTCCAGTAGAGCCCATGAGCCATTTGGCTTAACCATCGGTTGAAGATGATTTTCAGACTATTTTCGATCATCTGGTCATCCTTCGATTAGAAATGACCTTGCTTCACAAACATTAAGCATTCAACACATTAATTTACTTCAAAATTAAAAAAAAACGCAAAAATATTAAACATTATTGATAATAATTTAATCTTCTTTGGAGTGCATGTGCTTTGTTGCGCATCAAGTGATGCGAGTTTTTAGCATGCCGAAAAAACGATCTAGTGCAACAAATGTAATTCTATAATTAGTTAGAAATTTAAAACTCGATAATAATTCAAATTTTAATGTAATCTTTCCCAGAAATTTAAAACAATCTGCTTTAGATAATTCTCTGTGAACATCTGCCAAGATTGGTTTTTTTTTGTATCGATACTGTTTTCCGATCGGAGGCATGAATATTCAAACCTGAGATCTTTGGCAGTATGGTCAATGAAAAATTGTCGGTTCATAAACCGGAAACATACACATAATTAGTGGCTAATTATTTGATTCATTTCTTCTTTTAACCATAATCACAACTCAGAACTAATTAGATAGCACAATGGAGCAGCACTGCAGCAGTCTACGCTCTCAAACATGACCATCTCTCCCTCAATAAGGCCAGAAACAAAAGGGCTGCTGATCTTCCAAGGGGATGTACCCGAAATTACTAGAATTTGGAGGGGGTAAATTATCATAGCAGCAATCTTCAAGCTTTAACAAGTATGGCTGTGGTGGGGGCAAAAGCGTCTTTCCGAGGTCATCATCTTCCTCCTGCGAGAAATCGGACTGATCAGCTGGTTCAAACACATGAGAGGAATCCGCCGGCTCTAACAACGGTGAATGGTTTTCGGTGCAATGCGGGCTATCCGAGTCAAAAATATCGCTTTTCGCTGAACTTGCATCCTCTTGCTTGCACACCACCATTGCCCCTTTGGTCACAGTTTCAGAATCTTCATTCGGAATTGCACTCCGGGTCACCAAATCCGATGAATCGATTGCGTTGTGTGAATCCGAATTTCCGCCGTCAGGCTTTCCTTTCTCCCTCGAAAGCAAAATGTCCTTGAGGGAATCAACCTGCTTACACATAAGAAAACTAAACCATTACCGTTTACTCAAAGTATGACACACATAGCTGAATTTAACGGCTGAATGTGCGATCAAGGATCGAGTTCATCATGCGAATGTGAGCGACTAAAAGGCAATGCCTGTCGAATTTAGGAATTTATTATACCTCGTTCCTCAAACTTCCATTCTCCTTGAGGAGATTATCAACATCAACCTTGAGCTTATCATAGCTGGCTTTCAATGAATCATAATCCTTTTCCAACTGCTTGTTTTTATACCGCGCCCGGCGGTTTTGAAACCAAATTGCTACCTGGCGAGGCTGCAAGCCAAGTTCGTTAGCAAGTTGCACCTTCCTCTCAGGTTCAAGCTTGTTTTCTGACTCAAATTTCTTCTCCAGAAACTGAACTTGATTCGCCGTGAGCCGCCTTTTCTTTCCGGGTTGATGAAGGTAGCTACCGTAATAATCCTCATCCTCGTTTTCTTGTTTGGGTTGGAAGAATGGCCTATCCAAGCAGTCCCCTTCACTTACATTTTCAAAATTAACCATTGAACCTGCACAAAAAATGGAGCAACCAAATTATGAAAGTCCTCTAATGTTGTTTACGGGCTGAAATTAGCAACTAGAGATATTCAACATATGTCAGCAAAAAGCTTCGATCTTTCAATCTTCACTTGCAAAAAGCTTCGAACTTTCCATCTAAACATGTAAAAAGCTTCAAGCGTTTCATCTGAACATGCAAAAAGCTTCAAGCTTTCGATCTAAAGATTCAAAAAGCTTCAAACTTTCAATCTTAACACGTTAATTCAGCAAGAACTGGCAACAATTAGAAGAAAAAATGTAGAAACAATCGATCTTTTACCAATTCTTACATTAATTCAAATGGGAAGTGTGAAAGTTTCAAGCTTTAACATTAATCCATCAAGTCAACCAATAAAAACCCATTAGTCTAAATTTTCAGAAAAGAAAAAAAAAATCAGAAAGGCAACAATCCCAACAAATAAAATAGCAAAAGTAAAAATGCAAAGCAGATAAAAAAAATTACCATGAAAAGAAGAGGAAGGAGTGGGAATCCAGAGAGACTCGAGAACGTCAGAAGAGCGAGGTCGCTTTTCGTTTCGGAAAATTACTTTCATGTCCGCAGAAGAACCGTGGAGTTTGCCACTCGTCATATATGTTAACGTAATCAGTTTACACAATTTAATCGGATTATCAGGGGCTTAAAAGTGGTGGGTTTAATGTCAGAATCACTGTAATGTGGTAAGTATGAGAGAAGGAGGAGATCACGCCCATCACTCACGAGAAGCTGTGAAAGTTACTAAGAGCTTGGATGAGAGAGAAAAATATGGTGAAATCATGGGGTTTTTTTTTTTTTTTCTGCGGAGGAAGAAAGTGTTCTGCAACTGCAAGGTTTTGCTTTTTCTATGGCTGGGAACTTGTGAAAACCAGAAGTTTTAAAACTTTGAGAGAGAGAGAGAGAGAGACAGAGGGCAGAGAGAGAGACAGAGGAGAGGCGAGGAGAGGAGTGGAGGAGAGATTCTTCTATTCGGGTAAGAGCTTGGTGGTGGGGTTATAAGGAGCTCTACTGAAAACAGACAGCCAGACAGGAGGCTTTCTTTTCTGCGGGGAGACTGGGAGAGTGGACAGGTGGTGGAATTACCGAATTGCCCCCACTTCTGGTTTCTCTTATCCAATTCCTTGCTTGCAATTCTAGACAATAGAGTAAAATAATAGTGTTTTTTTTACTTTCTATTTTTATGAAACTAGCAACTACATGTTTGAATACCGAGGCTTCTAACAATGAACTTGTTCTAGGCTTAAGGATTAATTGGATAATTTTGAGAAGAGAAACGTTATTGGCACTTAAAAAATCTCATTCTACGTTTCTCATAAGTGTATTTTTCTTTCTAAATTAAAAAATTTGAAGTCTAGAATAAGAAATTTATAGTGCCAATAACAATTTCCTTTTGAGAATTCAAATGAAAAAATAGTGGTTAAACTTGTGACGATTTGATTTACCATTTGCTTTTTTTTATATATATATAAAAGAGGAAAAACTGTTGACGAATCACGGTTATATTTTTCTTTCGAGTCCGAAAAATGCCAGTTGAGAATTGCACCCAATTTGTAGTCATGATTAATCAAATTCACAACTTGCAAAATATTAAGCAGATCCATAGATTTACCACTTGTTTGGTTAAGGTAAAAAGTTTTGGGTTCAAAGATATTTGAACTATTTGTTTGAAGAAAAATGGCCAAATTAAGCTGCTTGTGTTCTGCTACTCAATGCACAAGTGGTCATTTTATGTTTGAGCGATGTGATCCTTTTGGCTCAAAAAATATTACTCAACAGAAGGTCAACGTCTCCTTCTCAATTTCATAGCTTCGCTAAGGTACGAACTTAAGTGTTAATCGATATATTCTTTTATAATTATAAAATAAAGTCATGCTATTTATATTTATATTTATATTTATATATATATTTTAATTTTTGACTGTTAAATAAAAAAAAATTAAGGACTAAAAGTTAATCATCTGTGAAACCTTCCACCTTCCAAAGGAGGGTATTTTGGTAAATGGATATGAGTACAGTATATAAGATTACAAGAAGGGAAGGGTCAATGAGCCCCATGCTATGGCCCTACGGCCCTTTAATTTTAATTTTAATTTTGTAGGGTACTGATGACTGACCTACCACGCTCTCAGTTTTCCTTCCGACTCCGTGGCTCCATCGGCGCAACCTCCCCAGCCGCCGCGTGTCCTCAATATCGGCTCTTGCTTTAATTTTAAATAAGTGGTATTAGTATTTTAAAATTTTTATTTTACACCCCTTCTAAGCGTTTTTTTTTCTTTCTTAATATAGAAAGTTTGAAATGTATAATAAAATTTTTAAAGTACTAATAATAATTCCGTAATTTTATCGTATTTTATATTCTTTTTACATGCTCACGAGTCACAACTTCAACTGTTTTACTTTGAAAATTTATGATACAAAAGAATTTTATTGATATAGACAAAACAAAAAAAAAAAAAAATTCTAGTTTCGGTTGACTTAAAAGATTTTAAACCTAAAAGCATTTTAATTTGTTCAATAAAAAACACCTATAAACGGTGATAATATCACAAAAAACTTGTGATATTTTTAAAAACAGTTTCGAACAAGCCAAAGTATTTTCTTTTTTTCTTTTTATTGGTATAAAAATTGAAGTTATATATACGGGCTACGAGTTTAACAAATCTTTAACTATATTAATAGTTTATTGGTGCTTAGGACTTGAGAGTTCAGGTTGCAGCAAAGCAAGTTGGTGGGGGTGGGTATAATATTCAACAGAGATGTTCTTCTTGATAAGCTTGCTGCTGCGATCGGGCAGTTGGGTGTCATGTCCAAAGTCAAGGCTGCCAGTGGATGCATGGACTTGCGAACGCCGTACGTTTTGAATTTTGGTTCCACTACTCAGACTCAACTCTCACAATGTCAAAAGACTTTGCTTGGATTTCCGCCTATCTGATATATTTTATGCTACGATCGAGCCAGGTTTTCAACAGTTATTTTTTTGTTGTTGATATTTTAACGGCTAAAAACTTCGGTTTATAAAATAATTTGGAGTAGCCTAGATTTCGTTGCTTAAGTTCAACTTCTCATCGACTTAGTTGACATATTGAGTCTGGCATGCATATCATGCATTAGTGCATTATACATATAGCCGGCTTCCCTAATCAGATCATTGGAGGACCTTATCGTGTTATCCCAACAAGCATGGTTATGATCTCTATTTGCACTCAACTGTAGATTATTTAGACGGTCAGATGCGTGATGATTTCGTCTACAATATTTAAATCTAGTCCTCCAATTATTGTAAAACGACTACTAGAAAAACTACAATGGTGAAATGTTCTAATGGAAAACACAAATTACATATCTGGAACTTTCCATAATTCCGAACGATCATCGTTTACATGTCCAGATTCTTGATTTTGATTTTACCATGTATGGATGACTGATTTGAGGACAAATTAAGTTGTGACCAAGGACCTGCAAATCAAGCCTGGTGATTAATCAACTGGATTTGGTTAGAATAATGTTCTTAATTTGTACTGCTTTCTTTTTTGTTTGGAAATTGATTTCTACACACCGTATTTAGCCTCTTACACACTCATGCTTAATCATGATCGTTGGTTCTGTTTGATTTATGAAAATCACTTCCCTTCTGTTTCCTTTGAGGCATCGTGAATTGCTTGTGACCATCTACTCTTGTGCACCCAGTTTCCGGTTTTCTTAGGAGACCATCAGTTCAAAATTTAAATCTCATAGATCACAATTAACTGATAGCAGAAAAAAGCATTGGCCATGAAGATAGAACATAAGAAGTAAATCCAATCTGTTATTGAGGACTGAGAGCAGAATGCATCCAACATCAAGCACATTGCTCTATATATATAGCCACTTTAACTTGTGAGGCTTCGGGTCGTACATTGTTCTGTTTGTGTCATCTGAAGGAAACACTCGTGCCCTGGTTACGAGTACATGCATGAGTCATGAGGAATATAGAAACTGTACTACTGCCCTAGCTACCTGTATTTTATTGGTTGCTAGCTAGCAACGAGTAGATGCAATTCTGCTAGCTAACCCTAGCTCGCCTTCATTCTTTCCAAGCTAGAGATGCAAAGCTTTCCGAACAGACAAAATTTATGGAGCACCCAGATGTCATCCTCAACAAAAGGTCTCGTCATGTAAGATGTAACACTTCATGTTTTAGGTGCTGCATTGCATATAAAAGGTAATATCTTCTTTCCCTGCCAACGGGTTCCAAGCATGGTTAATAGGATCATAGGAGGAAAATTTACCGAGCAAAGAGAAAAACTATAGTACGTGCAATTGGACAACGTGACTCATCCACCCGCGAGTCCTCACACACAAAAACCATAATCTTTATATGTTGTCAAGATGACAGTCTCACTGAATACTCTGTCACCTATTATAAATTGTGCCTAATTAACCTTCTCCGATGACTTAATAAGTGAGGAATGAGATAGACACAATCGTACTATACGTTTGACTATTTAAGTATTTCCAGGTTAGTAGATGCAACTAATTTTTTCTATATTTATGAAAATGTACTAAACTGACAAGAAACAAAACATGGAAACTAATTAAAACTAATTATGGATAACATATCAATCAAATATCCACGAATTAGTGATAAACGAGAGTGAAATTTCCAATGTTATTTGCCTAATGACGTTGCATGAGAACAAAAGGGTGTTTTGATTTTAAGTATTTTTGTTAGATGTTTGACACACAAATGCATCATATAGCCACTCGAAACAATAGCACATCGCTATGATTATTTGCCAATCGTGAGCTCCCTAAGATTCATTGCAAAACACCCAACAATTTCCCTCGTAGACTCATACAGCACCTTCAGAGAGCTCAAGCAAATCCACTCCCAACCGCTCGTTAACGGTGTTCTCAACGACCCTCACTTTTTTGATGGAAAACCAACGACCCTCACTTTGTCGCCGCCATTGCGCTCAGAAACCCCACCAATTTGTATTATTCCAATCAAGTCCTCGACCAATGCCAGAACCCAACAGTCTTCGCCTTCAACTCCATGATCAGACCTATTCCAAAGGCTCCACGCCATCCAAAAGTTTTGACTTTTACAGCAGAATTCTCCGATCAAGTGACAATCTTTCACCCTATAACTACACCTTCAACTTCTTGGTTCGCACGTGCGCACAGCTTTTGGCACGTGAGACCAGTCCCTCCGGCCATAGCGGCTTGATAAAAACGGGTTTGAGAACGACCCACGTGTTCAAAGCGGATTAAGTTTCATGTATGCTGAACTGGGTTTGTCAGGTTCGTGCCAGAGTGTTTGAGAAAACTTTTGGGCCTGATCTGGTATGGCAGACTGCTATGGTGAGTGCTTGCGTAAGGTGCGGTGATGTTGGTTTTGCACGGGAGCTGTTTGATGAAATGCCTCAGAGGGACCCCATTGCTTGGAATGCGATGATTGCAGGTTATGCGCAATGTGGGAAGTCTAGAGAAGCCTTGAATTTGTTCCATTTGATGTAAATGGAGGGTGTGAGGGTGAATGAGGTGTATATGGTTTCGGTCTTATCAGCATGTTCCCACATGGGAGCATTGGATCAAGTTAGATGTGCTCATGCATATATAGAGAGGAACAAGGTGCGGATGACAATGACGTTGGGGACTGCACTCATCGACATGTATGTGAAATGCGGGAACATGAAAAAGGCCATGGAGGTGTTTTGGGATGAAAGAAAAGAATGCGTATACGTGGAGTAGTGCATTGGGAGGACTAGCCATGAATGGACTTGCTGAGAAGCGTCTTAAGCTTTTCTCCCTTATGAACAAAGAAGGGGTCCATCCAAATGAAGTTACGTTCGTTTTGGTTCTAAAGGGCTGCACTGTGGTTGGGCTAGTTGAGAAAGGCCGTCATTTCGATTCAATGAGGAAATCATATGGGATTGAACCTCAACTAAAGCACTGCGGATGCGTATTAGATTTATATGGCCATGCCGGGCAATTTAGATGAAGCCTTGAACTTCATAAACAACATGCCAATGAAGCCTTGGGGGGCTTTGCTTAACGCTAGTAGGATTTACAAGAATATGGAAATAGTTGAGCTTGCATCAAGAAAGATAGTAGAACTAGAGGCCAAGAATCATGGGGCTTATGTGCTTTTGTCCAACATATATGCCGATTCCAAGCTTTGGGACGAAGTTAGTAACGTGCGGCTGACTATGAAGGCAAAAGGTGTGAGGAAGCTTCCCGGTTGCAGTGTCCTAGAGGTTGATGGTCGTAGGAGATAAGTCTCATTCTCGATATAATGAAATTGAGACAATGTTGGGAGAAATCTCCCGCGACTGAAGTTGGCGGGTTATGTGGCTACTACAAACCCTGTGCTGTTCGACATAGAAGAAGAAGAGAAAGGATTCGTTGTGTAAACATAGCGAGAAGGTTGCGATTGCTTTTGGATTGATCAGTTTAAAAGAAGGCGTGCCGAATAGGATTGTGAAGAACCTCAGGGTCTGTTGGGATTGCCATGATGTACCAAAATGATATCTAACCTTTTGGACAGAGAGATTACTGTGAGAGATTGGAATAGGTTTCACCATCTTAAAGATGATGAGTGTTCTTGCAAGGGTTACTGGTGATGCAAAATGTTCATTAGGATTTTTGTCCCTTAAGTTTGACTGGAAAAAGGTAATGCAAAATAAAGCTGATTATTCACTATTTGTTCTTTGAGGTCATTTGCAATTTTTCTTTCTTGTATACTATCTCAAAAGTCAAAAGCGATCAAGAAAAACACTGTTTGCTTTGTGTAGAGCTTTCATCTTGTGACATTTTTTTTTTTAAGGAAAACTAACGAAAAGTTGAAAAAAAAATTTAAATTTTAATGAAAAATGATAAATAAAGATGCAGTGAATAATATCAAAAAAATGTAAAAATATAATTTTTCGTTAAAAATAAACAGTTGTTTCGTTAAAATTATTTTTTATTTATACTTCTTCTGACATTATTTTTGGGCCAAAAATCTGATCATTAATGGGCTATAAGAGTCCATTATGCTACAGTCCAGCCAAGCCACCACAATTGTTTAGACTTCAGAGTATTTCTTTGTATGCCCAAGTTTTTTCTGACACCCATTAATTTTATTTTTTTTAAAAAAAAGAAAAAACTTATACTTATATATATAATTACCATAAAAGGCTTAATGATTTCATAAGAAAAACAATTATTTTCTTTGAACACTTATACGTCATCTGTAAGATTCATTCGAATTTCTAAATCTTCTGTTTTTGAGGTGCCACTTTGATCACCTTCATCATCCTCACCGCCATTATTAGTAGTATTTTGAAAAAAAATGTATTTGTTTACAAAATCTAATTCTCGAGAGTGACTCGTTTCAGATTGTTGTTGCTTTGAAGGAGTCATCCATCTCCATTAATTTGTCCACCGTTAGGCCTATTGTGAAAGATGTTATATCAATGATGGCTACAATTACTAGAGTTCATCCTTTCCATGTGCGCTGCCAAGCTAACACCATCGTCCATCAACTAGCTCAATATGCCCTTCACAGTGTTTGCTTTTGTTGTTGGTTTAAGGATCCCCCGGACCTCATCTATGATCTGTTAATTGAATATTGATGTAATTAGGTTGCTGCATCTGTCTGCAACTCCTTTGTTTTATACGTTCTGCTTTAATCTTCTAATGAAAGATATCATTTCTCTTTAAAAACATTCACCGAAATGGTCCTTCTACTGTGACCAACTTAAGAAAAGAGACATTTCCAAGAAAAATTCTACACGTCTTTGTAAAATTAGGCATGGTTTCCTTTTTGATATATATGAAATTAACAAGCTTTCGGGCTAAGTTGTTGTTTGGTTGGTCCCTTTTTTTGCTGTGTGTAAAGTAAAAACATTTAGGAAAGATAGAGAAACTTTGTTGTGGCAAAACTACCACTACACATTACCACTAGCCAATTAAGATCCATTTAGCTGATGAACAAGACCAATATTAATTTTAATTAAATATGCAATCATGGATCTTGCATAGTTCGTACTCATAACACAATTGAGAAAGAATCTTCAAATCTCTGTGTATGATTCATGATGCAACATTAAGCTCGTCCTGGAGTTCACTGGTGAAGTTCTTGTCCTTCTTGCGCTACATACTACTTTTCATCATAATATTTATCTGCATGTGTGAGGTTATCTTTTTCATAATGTGTTAGTCCTCTTTTTTTTATCAAATTGAACGTGACACCTTGTGATTATGACTGACAATGAGAAGCTAATCTCGTTTAACCACTAATGCAACATTAATAATCAAGTTCAATGATGCATGGATGTCCATGCACCAATTTTAGGTCAACTTAAGACTTCTCCATACCTAAATCCAATTTCAATTACAATTCTTTTGCTTCAATAGTTGAATTTGAATTAGTTTATAATGCTGACATATTAATCTGTTACTTTCAGGCCCTAACCTTCGTTATTATAGGTAGGCAAGAAGGAATATCCACATAAACAAATTATGTATTAATCATAATAATTCTCTAAGGTCAATGGTAGGAGAGATGAGAATCCCAATCCTCAACTCAGATAATTGTTATGATCATGTTTGTTGCGATCGAGTTTCATTTTAGATTTTTGTGTTCAGAGCATGCGGACAAGAGATCTAAACCACTTAATTCAATCATATGCCCTTATTAATCCATTTCATTAGTTCACTTTACAAAAATTCAAAAACTTGAACAATTCATATCTCTTTTTCTCTCTCTTAAACAATCTCTCTCTTAATCCGCATACTGTGGACATAGAAATTCTATGTGAATCTCAATCCATCTCTGTTGTGGGTATTATATTTCTTGGGAGACAAAGCACGAAATTCGAATCATATAAAATGTTGTATAATTAATTAATTCGCGGATCATATTCAAATGTGTCACCATTAAGTTCTTTAATCTTTGTTTAAGCTTGGTCTCCACACCAATTAAATTGCAGACAAAACAATTTCGAAGCGCTGTTTGTGCCCCAAAATAACAGCTACATTACTCGACTATGCTCGCAAATATTTTAATCCTTGCAAGCTTCTAGTATATTCAAGGTTTTGATTAGAAAATTAATTACTAATATAATTACAAAGAGTGCATGGACATTTCAAAGGAAGTTGTGTTCGATGTGCCGTACCTTCCAAAAAATATTATTGTTAAGGTTGTGAACGGGTTGACGTCTCTCATACTCTATGGATTAGTGTAATATTGTCTCCAGCTTGGGACCCACCTCCTGAAGAAATAGTTAAACTTCATGTGAATGTCTCTCGGCTCCAAGTGGTAGAGAGATTTTTTCAGTATAATCGTCACATGAGTTGGTACATCATGTGTTTTTATATAAATAGTGTGTTATGTGTGTTAAAAGATTAATAACTTAAAATTTAAAAATTTTCACCACTTATATAAAAACACGCAATGTATTATCTGTATTCTTATCACAACTAAAAATTTCCCAGTTGGGGGAGTGTTACAAGGTAACGGTGGTGATTGGCGTGGTAGGTTTTCTGTCAACTTGGCCAAGGCGGCTGGTTGATGTTGAAACTCGAGGTCTTTGTGTGAGATGGACTCAGCTATAGCCGTTGATTTAATTAACACTATAGTCAATACCAGCTTTTATCCTCTTTCATCATTACTGATCAGTGTTGACAATTTATAGTACACATAGAGGACTATATTTAAAATTTTTTTTCTGATGAAATATTTGTTTTAATTTACAAAATGAAAACCTTGCCATTAATTGATCTTTGATATTTCATTTCGATTAATTACAAGAGATATTACCATTTTAAGTTATACTAAAATTAATAATTATTTAATGTTTTATCTATTAGAACAATTTACCACTTATTTAATTGATCCAAAATATATATGTGTTAAAGTTAAAGTGTTCCCACTCTTTAGTGGTTTTGATCCATAAGATGACAAACATCTCACTGAACTATATTGTGTGTTAGCCAACAAAAATTAGAAGAGTTACCGTTTATTGGATTGATGTTTTCCAATTAAATTTGATTTTAAATCTTTTGAGATGTCACATAAAACCGCTCCAGATTTATCTATGTGACATATTTTTCTTGAAAAAGCAATAATTTTTTGCCACTAGTTTACTAGTGTCCAAGCAAGTTGCAAGGTATGTGCTTCCTTCTTTGCCAAGGAAAATACACCACCAAAATTCCTTTCTTCAAACTGAAGCATCATTTGTTATCTAAAAATTAAAATGAGCAAATCGTGACTGAAAACAATTAATTTTCAAATTCTGGGACGAAAACTCTATAGCGTACGCCGCCTCTACTTTTTAGAAAGAATGGAAGATATTCTTAGATTAAGAAATTAATGTTTTTGTTTGTTTTCTTTATGGTTTGGAATGAAAGTCAAGTTTCACATACTCGCAAGTCTTGTATTAGTTCGGATCATCACTAGGCAATATATACATGACAACATCAGTCGTTCATACATATTATAAGATCATAATCGTTTGTATGCATATAATAAGGCGATACGTCTATCATTAGCAATCTATCATGAAGTTTATTATATGCATATAGTTATTTACGGCAATTGCGTAAAGCAATTTTACTTATGTACCGTGATACGGGTTTGATCCCCACGTATCATCCTCCTTTATTGAACTAACTGTTTAACCGTTAACGCTCTCACTCAACTAAAAAACACGCAGCTCATATAATTAAACCTAGAAAACAGAAGAAAAGCACCAAAAGTGCATGTTATGGTTAGTTTAGGCATCTTTCTTTACTAGGGTTTCTAGCTGACTTAATTTTGTGAAAAAGTGCAAACCTTGAGATGTAACTCCTGATCATCGTATTTTGCAGTTGAAGGAACAAAATTAAGATAGAGCTACTGGATGGATGGAGGGTGTATATAATAAAACCGATAACAAATGCTGCAACAAGACATATTCTAAGATTAATTCCTATCACGAAGATGCCAATTTTTTTGGGCTCTGGGGGGAATAAGAATCTCTGATATATAGCGGAAGGCTAGCTATAAGTGATTCGGGCGGCCATGTATGTTTCACTTATATTTTCAAGGGAATTTGGGTTTGATTTCGACCGCATATAGGGAGAACATATGATATATTCTATCAACCTTTGGTTATATATCTTCCATGTATATTTCAACAGCATCTGTATTTTTCTACATTTTGTTTTTCTGTTTATCCATCTATACAATTAAGAATATTTTCTGGCCTCTTCTTCGGCATCTTTTAAAATTGCTATTATCTGGTATAGCTAGATTAATTGCTCTAAATTTATAATGAAGGAAAAATTGCCAAAATTTTCATATCCTTGTTATTACCTTCAAACCCTACTTTAGTTTCGTCTTTAACCATCCAAAAGATATATATAATTTGGAAAAAAGTAGCTAGCTTGAAACTGAATCATGGGTTTGAGGAGAAGTGTGTTATCAATCGATGCTTCCTTTATTTGCACTCAATTCATTATTCTTACCAATTGATGATTTTTTTTTTTTTTATTCGGTTGAAATCAGTTGATGATTCCTTTATTAACTTGTTCAATTGAAGGACTAACAAAAAAGTTGAGTATAACTGTATAAGTGGAGAAAATGTAGTAGTGTGAAAATCATTTAACAATAAAATCACGTGATAGCTAGGGTTTATTTACCTTTTTTATTTAAATTTTACTTCATATACTTCAATATTATAACACCAACCTAAACCATTAGCAAGATCGGAATTTGTAGTAAAAATAGATAAGTAGCGTATGGAAATATAAGAATTTTTCCTCTTCATATTTGGGGATCATATATTCTCGAGTGCAACAAATGAGTTTGACTGTATCATTTAGAGTAAATTGTAGTAATGGTCCCTCAACTTTAATTTAATTGGAGCAATGGTCCCTCAACTAAAAATTCATTACCATTGGTCTCTCAACTCATCAAAATGTGTAGCTATGGTCATTTCGTCAAGTTCGTCAAAATTTTGTCAAAATGAGTTATGTTGAAAGGATCATTGCTACAATTGGGATCCCTCAACTCATCACAACGTGTAGTTATGGTCATTTTCACCAACTTTGTCAAAATTTTGTTAAAATGAGTTATGTTGGAAGGATCATTGCTACAATTGGGTTAAGATTTAAGGGACTATTGCTCCAATTGAGTTAAAGTTAAGGGACCAATGGTAATGGATTTTTAGTTGATGAACCATAGTTGCACGTTTTGA
Organism: Pyrus communis; assembly: GCF_041283825.1. Classification (NCBI taxonomy): domain Eukaryota; kingdom Viridiplantae; phylum Streptophyta; class Magnoliopsida; order Rosales; family Rosaceae; genus Pyrus; species Pyrus communis. The sequence continues at coordinate 4,531,891 of NC_142580.1, read as the reverse complement.
TGAGTTGAGAGACTAATGGTAATGGATTTTTGGTTAATGGACCATTGCTCCAATTTACTCTTCTTTAAAGGTGGACCCACAAATTATTAGTTATTGGGATTGCATGTATGCAGGTGACTGTCATCTATTGATGTGCTGATAAACTTGATATAATTAACAGTTGACCGCTATTCATGTTTTATCATAACGACTATCAGACTGTAAACTGTATTTCTCACTATAATTAACAATTGATTGTCATCCACACTCTTGTAATGATTCTCGGACTGTAGTTGCATTTCTCATTATATACCAACCATTGTGGGGGACCAAAACGAAGAACGCCCTTGGCCTCAGGGCTTAGACTAATGGGGCAAAATGACCATGAACAATGGATCCGCCGGACTCTTGGAGGTTCCGGAATTCACAGTTCACACGTGGGTCGTCTCCAAAGTCAGTTCAAAAAAGAATTCAACCATATGCATGCAGTCAAAAACCCTAGCATGCACCCCAGATCACTGGATCATGCACACACACTGGATACCAACACCAAGATATTGCTCTGAGTGATTAATGATAGTAACGAGAACAATACTGGTTCTGCATACGATGAAATTCTTTGTGTGGTGATCTGTGCTTAGCATGGAGATAAGGATGTACGTAGGTACTTTTAGTTAGGGTTACGACAAAAAGGGTAGACTTTTTCATTTGTCTCGCTGTCTTATGTATTTATAAAGACGTTTTTTATATCCAATTTCTACGTACCAAACAAAAAATATATAAATATTTTTGGGACGTTTATTTATGGATTGCTGTCTAACTCCATGCTCTAACCCAGAGTTTTTGCCTACATGTATGATGTGATGTATGCATTCAAAGCAATAGCGTGAATTGAACACACATATGAGGTCATTGTGAACTAAAGACAGGTCCATTATTCAAAGCAATGGCGTGAATTGAACACACATATGATGTCATTGTGACGGGGAAAAAGGAGAAATACAAAAATGAAAATTTTGTTGACCATTCAGACACACTTACTCATAGAACATCTTCAGGACCAAAATGTTTGGGTGTGAATGAATTGTCTTTTTTTTTTTTTTTTGAAAACCTTGACGGTATGAGGAAAATTTTATTGATAACGAAAAAAAAAGTTACACCTAATCAGGGAAAACATAAATCTCACCTCTCATAAAATGGAGATAACAAAAACAATATACGAAAAAGAAGGTGCGGGACATAAACCTTACCCATTTAGAAATAAACAAGAAAGATACAAAGAAAATGTTTGGGGGGGGGGGGGGAGGGAGGACATGAAACCTAACCCCTCTGAAACCAAACATAAAGATCTAAACCTTCAAAACAAGTTGAGCAACACCACACAGTTAGGAAAGAAAACAAGAAAGTGAGACAAACATGGACGCCAAAATGCACATTAATTTGAGAAGTGGTAGCCATGCAAGCCAACAGAGTTTGGAAACAATGCAGCACGAGCCGTCGGCGAAGGAAAATCATGTTAAGTTAAAGTTGGACAAGACAAACCCATGTTAGCAAAATTGCCCACAACAAAAAATCCTTCCCGATATATATGAAATGCGTATAAAGTAATTTTCCAAATGCAGTCCAAACAAATAGACCATTGCATACGAAGAGACCAAGGATGATCAAAAATAGACAATTGAAAAGCAAAAATAACACTAGAGCTGTCACTTTCCAACCAAAGATAATGTTAACCCAACTAATATGAAAACTTTACCCCAATAATAATTTTAGATAATTGTGCAAAAAAAAAAAGAAAAAGAGTTGCAATAACCAATCTATTGGTAGAAACCACCAAGAAAATGACTGTGGTAGTTCCTGAAAACTCCTCCACAAGCAGCAGAATTTTTATTAGACAAACCATTTGTATTAAGTTTAATCCAAGGAAACCAATGAGGAGACCAAAGGACATGAAGAATAGTAGGCACCTTGTGAGAGATAGGTTGGATCCCCAATAAAGAATGATTCGAGTGTCAAAACCTTGAGAGTAACCAAGAATAAACTTTCCACTGTGAACAATCTCAAAATTGATAATAATTGCAAATATTGTATGGACTTGGAGAATATTTAATAAGTAGCTACCCATATTGTAATATAAGTAGACATAATTTTTGCAAATGATATAAAAAGAGGTGAATTTTACACTTTTTAACTTCTTATAAACTATTTTTATTTCTTGCCGGCAAATTAAATATGTCAAACAAAAATAACAGATATAATTAAATAAGGATGTGTAAGAAATTGAAAAAATAAGAGTTTTGTCATTATCTAAAAGGAACGGGTTCACAAGCTCAACTACCCATATGATGTCGTACTTGAGAAATGATGTATATTAACACAATTCTTAGCATATCGGGAAATACAGACAATAGTTTAGATGAGTTGTGACAAACAACTCGACACACAAAATTACGTAAACGCCAGGTTTGCTCAAACTCTCATGGAACGTCACCCGTCAATGATCAGTTAATGAACAAGATCTTACATGGATGATCTGGTGTTGATAATAATCTTCCACGTTGCACTATGGATTTCTTACCTATTTGAGATATTATTACTTTATTTCTTACCAGACTGACCTTAATCATTTGTTATCATATGTTGTAAATTGCGATGCGGCCACAATTGCAGTCAAAGATGGATATATATAGTAGATTACTTGTGAATAAAGTGATGTGGATATCATTTTCCAGATAGTCTTCCTTCCTTTTTCCATATAAAAATTTAACAATTTATTTATAATACGATAAAAACGTATTTGATTCCGAAATACTTTTGAGCATTTTCCGTTCAACTTAAAATATGACATATTGTCGTGTTCAAAGATTTTTCAACAAAATATGGTCTCATAGTCTGTCTCGTGACGTTAATTTAATTTTTGACCCACACGCATAATCCTAAAAAATAGTTTTCATCATTTTCCGTTCAACTTAAAATGTGATATATTGTCATGTTCAAAGATTTTCAATAAAATCTAGTTTTGTAGTCTGTATTGTGATATTAATTTAATTGTTGACTAGCCTTTTGCCGTGATTCTGAAAAATAGTTTTGATCATTTCCCATTCAACTTAAAATATGATATATTGTCACGTTCAAAGAATTTTCAAGAAAATTTAGTTCCGTAGTCTATATTTTGATGTTAATTTAATTGTTGACTAGCCTTTTGCCACATGCTCACATGTACAACAATTTGTTATTTTACATGTTATTCGTTACTTGTAATTTTATTCTTTTTATTTTGTTGGAGGATGTTTTTGAAATTATGATGATTCACCCTTTTTGCCTTCCGGCTTTGTATATGTAGATGACCAATTAGCGTAACTAGGTCATTCTTGTGATAAATTATGTATTTGGTTTTCCAATTTTCCTTTTAGCAGTTGGTATAAAAATTATGAATCATAGAAATTAGGAATATATATAAGGGATCATATATTATATAAAATCATAGAATAAAAAAAGAAAGGAAGATATTAAGTATACTTCATGATACGTAGAATATATGCCTAGAGATAAATTGATTAATTGCAGTTGCATATCCAAACTTCCCAGAATCGTATCCAAACGGCATTTGATTTGAACTGATATGTATCAACAGTGCTGTCTTTGTTGAACAGTGACCTCCAGTCAAAGTAACGCGACAGCTAGGGTTACTTGCTTATCGTGACTTACGAGAGGCCACAACCCACAAGTTGAAAATTACTGTCAAAAACTTTAGAAGAAGGGAAACCCCGTGTTGTTTCTGCTCATTAACCTACTTGCATGTCTCTTTCAGTTTTGCATCTTTTCATGTTAAGGAAAATAAACCAGTTAATAAATAAACACGAGCTACATAATGCAATGTCTTCTCACCGTGCATGTGTTTAAACCTAATTTGTATGTTTTGTTTATTTAACATTATCTGACTTTTAGTCAAATTTTGAGAATATCGAGTTCTCAACTAATTTATTTTTCATCATCTTAGTATAAATAAACCGTTTGTATAAAAAAATTAGTTGACTTTTAATTTAAATTTTAGAGGAGTTTTGAACGTAGACCAACTTAATCTTACCCATCATCTTATTTACCCTACCTACTAGCTAGGCTAATTCCAGTGTGGTTTACTGTTATGTAAAAAAGAGTTGGATTCTTATCGTAAGTACTCTGTTTGAATTTGAGTTTAAACCCACAGGGCTTCTAATAGAACTAACAACATGAGTAATGCTCGGGAAACATGCCATTTATATAAATTATATTTTGTAAATCAGATAACGTGGTTGTTGATAGATTGGATTATTACTCAAATATTGATCAACGTATTTATTTTTGTATTAGTGACACATCACATGATTTATATGTTTGGTCTAAAAATTAGTTTACCTACCATTCAATTTCAAACAACACATATTGTTAATTAAGTAGAAAGTTATATTTGAACGTCATAAAATTTATAATGCAAGCTCTGATTTTAAGAGACATGTACGTAGTTTGAGGTTAAAATTTACTTAATATATTTATTGTGATATGTACGAAGAATCGGACTGTTGCAAGTTATAGAAACAAAACCTAATTTTGTATAACTATGAAATTGATTCCCAATGCCTCCCCAATGTTTTCATCTGGATACGTGTTTTCTCCAACTCCAAGCAAAGACCTTGGTCCACAGAACACTGAATTGAAGTCGTGGTAGAGACCAGAGCAGCACACTCTCAGACTCTCACAGGTCAGATAATCAAAATGCGACCACATTCTCTGTCGGCCCTTGGCCGTTGTGTGTGCGTGCGCGTGTATATATGCACAAAAAGAGATCAAGTTTTTTCATAAAGCTGATGATTGAATGCATATCTTTGTGAACGTGGGGAATACTATATATAGATTCCACTTTTTAATAATGGACTATATGATCATTTTCAACCATGTTTCACCCTAATTGTACGAAAGTTTTGTCAGATAAAGATATATAATATATGAAAAAAAATGTTAGATCTACAAAATTTTATTGACCTAGCGGTTCAGGCAACAATTTATAAAATAGATAATCTCGATACTATTATATATATTATCTTATTTGCATTAGGACAAATAAATCCGCTGTCGTAGCGCTAGCAGTTGATGAGTATAAGACCGATGACTTGTGAGCCTTTGTTGATGGTAGGTATCAAGTAAGTCGTTAAAAAGCTAAAATTTTGACTGACCTTCAATTTTCCATCACTAATCTTTTACTCACAAATGTCCAAAAGCATTGTGATAATGCCATATGTTTAAGCTCCACTCTGTCATGCAACTTGGATTTCCATCTGTCAGGGGATCTATAATTTAAGTAAGTTGATCGTTATGCTTGTGTTGAAGATTAAAAGAACAGAGAATATGTTCTTTATTTATTTTTTATTTTGTACATTTGAATGGAGAGCTAGTAACAGTCGAAAGAGGATCATATATATATATATATGTGTGTGTGTGTGTGTGTATTGAGCACCCTTTTAACATCGCCATTCTGTGACAACCTACATACCATAATTAGGAAGGTGAGGCACCAACACCTTTACATTAATATATAGTTTGGTGATCAAACATTACAAGGGATACCCTAAAGTTTTTGGCTCATATTTTTCTTCTTTTTTGGATGATTTGATGCTTCCCTATCTCTTTGTCTAAGAAATATATATATATACACAACTTCTGTAAAACCAAAGCATATCTATTTCTAAAAGTTAAATTCTTATACTACATATTAATAAAACATTATTTGTTAACTCAGAATCAATAAAAATACTATTATACCCTTTCATGCATAATTGAAAGAAAATATCAGAAAATTCATGGGCGTTAAAGTAATTTTACATAAAAAAATTTACCCTTTTTTTAATCTCTCCCACATTGTCGTTAAAGCATGTTTCTAATTTTATAAAAAGTATAAAAATAACTCACATTTCTCTCTCTCTCTCTCTCTCTCTCTCTCTCTCTCTCTCTCTCTCTCTCTCTCTCTCTCTCTCTCTCTCTCTCTCTCTCTCTCTCTCTCTCTCTCTTTTTCTCCATCACATTTATCTCCAACTTCTCTCTCTTCCATGATATATTTTTTATTTCTTTTTAAATTTTTTATATTTAAACACACAGTACCAGGCTCCATCTAATATTTACTAATAGAACTTGCTGTAATTTTTCAGTCAAAAATAAAATTAAGGGACACTAATTAGACAATAAAAGCATCTCCAAAAGAGATTTAAAAAGCAAAAAAAAAAACAAAAAAAAAACAACACAAGTGTTGTCCAAGTCATGACATGGATTGGCAACAAAGGGGCTGCTAAATTTGATAGCAGCTTCAATTAATTTTTACTTAATTATTAAATGTTTTTTATTAAATTTTTATTGGTTTAAACATTTATCAAGGTGATTGTTAATTGACCGTGCTTTTTATTGGTTTAAAGCATTTACTATAATCTGAAATTTATGTTTATAAGTTGACATATTGAATAGAAAGAAAAACATTAAACAATGTCAAAGTATCACTAGCCTATAAATTTAATATGATCTAAGACCTATAAAGTTAAAAAATACGTGCTTACATACGAAGAATTCTTATGCAAGTTACAATTTAATATGTATACACAAATTAATAAAATTACTTTTAAAAGGGTCTATTGACTTTTAGATGTAAAGACTAAACAGTACTAATCTAATCTTCATTAATTTAAAGGGTCTGTTGACTCAAGACCATTCTCTCCCCAAGTTGGGACTCCTTCCCTCCTATCCTTCACAACTCTTTAAATCTCCCACCAGTCACCGCTCTTTATTTCTAATCAAACTCCTCTGGCACCAGGGATTCGATCCAAATTAAACTGAAACCCCCCACCCCCACTCCTCAGAGTGGGAAAAAAAAAAGAGGACGCACAAGAGAGAAAATGGTGGGTTCCTCCTCTGTTTTTTCTCCTTTTTCTTCCTTTCATGCTGCTTTTTCTTTATTGCAATTATGCCTCATGAATTTTGGTAATGGTTCCTGTAGGAGCAAGAACAGCATCTCAGCACCAGATGGGAAGGCTATGTTGACTGGAGAAGCCGATCTGCAATCAGAGGCCGGCATGGTGGCATGCTTGCTTCCTCGTTTGTGCTGGGTATGTTCCCTAATTCTATAGTCCCGTTCTCTTGGCCAACTGATCACCTGGGTATATGTATACCCTTGGATTTCACATGAGGATTGAGACTAGCTAAAACATACAAAGCACGTTCATTCATTCTCCACCCTTGATATCAAATTCAAGGGTGAGTGATGATTCATTTGTTGGTCACCTGATGAACAACAGAACATTTCTACCTAATCCTGATCACTCCAATCCCCAAAACAAAGAATCGGGCTTTTGAAATCATTGATGATGTTGTATTTCTAAGTTTTTGGTGGTTTTTTTCACTGATTTTGCTGCGTTTTGTGTGTGTTGTTATCCATATGTATTTAGTGGCCGAGGTATTGGAGAACTTGGCATATCTGGCAAATGCAAGCAACTTGGTCAGGTACCTATCGGACTACATGCATTTATCTCCGTCCAAAGCGGCAAACGATGTCACAGATTTCATGGGCACCGCCTTCCTTCTGGCCCTTCTCGGTGGTTTCTTATCCGACGCCTTTTTCACAACTTATCACATCTACCTGATAAGTACAGTTATTGAATTTCTGGTAAATACAGTTTCCAGTCCCCCTCTCTCTCTCTCTCTCTCTCTCTCCTCTCTCTCACCGTTTTTTTTGGTTACTTCTGCTTGCAACTTTCTCTTTCCTTTTTCTGTTTTCAGTTACAAGCTTTATCTTGCTCTTTTGTTAGTTGCTCTGTATATGTTGAAATCTGCACATCTCTATGCATTTCTTCCATTCCTTTCCCCTTACCTTTTGCATCATACATCATATTTTTAAGACTACTAATTCTAAATAATATTTATATATATATGTATGTATATGTGTGTGTGTGTGTGTATATATATGTATATATGGTTCTCTCGAGGGAGTCCAAAGGGCCGTAGCTTGCAAGATCACGTTTCAGTCGGAACTGAGTCTATGCGAGCTGGGTTGGAAGCAAGCGCCATAAAACCCTCAGCCTCGCAGGAATTGAAAACCGTATGGATATATTGGATAAAGCATAATTTATTGTGGTCAATGAGTTCACTTGGTTGCAGTTGAGGCCTAGAGAAAATATATCACTATACTTCTTTCTTTTTTTCATGGGAAAAACGTAATAGCCTTATTAAGTTAATAAGGAGAAATTCTTACATATAGTGCAGGATGGCAAGACCGGTATTAGAGACACACTTTCGGTTACACATTAGAATCTCTTATTATAGTCACTGTGATCTTCAGATAGGATTTGTTAGGCAACAAAGTCAAAGTTAGGGGCCATAGTAATCTAATATTATGAGTTTTAATAATCAAGTTGGATTTTTATAAAATTACATGTAATTTTACTCGCAAAAGTTGTCTAATTCCATACTAGCCTAGAATTTTTTTTTGGCAAAATTAGCTTATCTCGAACAAGAAAGAAACATAGCTCACTCCTATAGATTTTCCTAGCTCCACCTTTGTCCCTATGACAATGTATCATTTGTATTAAACATCACGATAACAGTATACTCGTATCATATAAATTGCTTTCAAGATTGAGGGCCATGTATGGCTATGCATTTGTTGTCTCATATCATGCCATGACAATGAGAAACTTCGATTACTCAATTTCAGCTTGACAGCAACGCATGCATTAATACAATCTATCTTTGTCTTCTCCCTTGACAATCTTGTCTTTGCTTAGACTTGCTTGATAGAAACACTACGCAGTACTACATGATAAAATCTCACTCTTATCACCCATTAGTGTACCACCTCCACCCATGTGCCGGCCCTTTTTCTGCCACGTACACCCATGTTTTGGGAAACATGATTGGACCAAGTAAATTTAATCATATACATGATAGATGAAAGACCCATACCCAACATTAAATTTCCTTATTTTGGATCTCCTATAACTATGCAAGAGGAAAGTTTTTTCAAATCCGACGGCGGTGTCTTCTGTCCAAATTCACTGAACCACGTGTGTGGTTACAGATCTGATAAGGAGCCGGAGCCGGAGAGATGTGAAATTCGATAAAATGTGCATCAAATTAGGGCCATCAATCATGGTTTTTAGGATAAGTAAGACCCCAAAAACATTTTTTTCATGTGTAGTGACAGTTCATACAGCAAGTCCTTGTTTGTGCAGAACGTCCAAAAATTGTAGTGGGGATTCAACACGTGGATGTGGGACCCAATTTTTTTAGGTTTCCTTGTTTGCTTATTGGATTTATCACATCTGTACAATGCCATTTCTCAATTTTTTTTCCTCCCCAATGAAAAGGATACATTGAAATTTTTGGGGCTTATTGTTGATGGAACATGCTGAAACTTTATAACTCTTATATTGGTCACTTTGAAGGGTGTGGAGCCCATTGTTTGTGGCCCAATCATGTCCTACATCAGCTGGTGACCTGATAGGTCTCTAGCAGCAAGACATGAGACAAAGGCCCAACATATGCCATGTGTATAGGCCAGCGCCCAGGCCCACCATACAGGGACAAAACCCAAATTTCGAGGCGATATTCTAAATTAGTCTAATTTACAGAGAAGAATGTCAAAAGCGAGTGCCAAGGGCAAACCTATTGTCCTTACCGACCAAGCTAACTCACATCTACACCAAAATCACAGAATTTGAGAATTTAACTCTTTTAACTTGCAAATGTTTTATTCTTTTGCTTAATGTTTATCTGCCTTATTAACCAATTCAAATTTCCAACATCGTCAGGGTTTGATCCTACTCACAGTGCAAGCTCGCTTACCTTCACTGAAGCCACCACCGTGCACTGAAGGCAGCCTCGACGATCCATGCCAAGAAGTCGAAGGCGGAAAAGCTGCCATGTTGTTCCTAGGCCTGTATCTGGTGGCACTGGGGGTCGGAGGGATAAAGGGCTCCTTACCCTCACATGGTGCAGAGCAATTTGACGAGAGCACTCCACAAGGAAGGAAGCAGAGATCAACCTTCTTCAACTACTTTATCTTCTGCCTCTCTTGCGGCGGCCTGATTGCGGTGACACTGGTAGTGTGGATTGAAGACAACAAAGGGTGGGAATGGGGTTTTGGAATTGCCACCATTAGCATATTTTTGTCTATACCGGTGTTTCTTGCTGGTTCCGCTCTCTACCGGAACAAGATACCAAATGGAAGTCCCCTAACAACCATTTTTAAGGTAAGAAAAAATTAAGACGATATGCACAACTTCCATGTAAATTCTAATGTTCATGATAACATAAATTACACATTACTAATATGCCAGAGAGATCTACAAGTACAAACGATATTCTACTTTAAACTAATCTAAAATGTTGGGAGGGGCCTAAACATCTAAAAGGTTGCTTGAATTCCATGTAAAATAATTTAATTTGTGTTGTTATTGAGCAGGTTTTGATTGCTGCCACACTTCACAGCTGTGTGACCAAAAGTCCAAGCAATGCCATTGTAAGCATGACTCCAAGCCCTTCTTCTTCAACCCCAATTGCCCACGCGGTATCGGAATCAAACACCGCGGAGAAGGAGAATTACGCCACTGATGATCAAACTCCAACAGAAAGCCTCAAGTTCCTAAACAGAGCAGTTCTAGTGAACAAGCCAGTCCATGATAAACTACATTGCACCGTGAAGCAAGTCGAAGAAGTCAAAATCGTGCTTAAAATCCTTCCAATTTTCGCGTGCACAATCATGCTCAACTGCTGCCTAGCTCAGCTCTCAACATTCTCCGTCCAACAAGCCGCAACAATGGACACAAAGCTCGGCTCTCTAAAAGTCCCGCCGGCCTCCCTCCCCATCTTCCCCGTACTCTTCATCATGATCCTAGCGCCAGTCTACGACTTCTTCATCATCCCATTCGCACGTAAGGCCACAAAATCCGAAATGGGGATCACCCACTTGCAGCGCATAGGGACCGGCCTAGCCCTCTCCATCGTTGCCATGGCAATAGCAGCCCTTGTCGAGATCAAGCGCAAGCGTGTAGCGACCAACTCCGGGATGCTCGACTCAACCGAGCCGCTCCCGATCACGTTCTTTTGGATTGCGCTGCAGTACTTGTTCCTGGGGTCGGCAGACCTGTTCACGTTGGCCGGACTGTTGGAGTTCTTCTTCACGGAAGCGCCGCAAAGCATGAGGTCTCTGGCCACATCTCTCACTTGGGCATCCTTGGCAATGGGGTATTACCTAAGCTCGGTGATTGTTTCTGTGGTGAATGATGTTTCAGGGAAGTACTCCGAGCGCAAATGGCTGGCTGGTAAAAAGCTGAATCAATACCACCTGGAGAGATTCTATTGGCTCATGTGCGTGCTGAGTGGATTGAATTTCTTGCACTATCTTTTCTGGGCGGTCAGATACAAATACAGATCAACGAGAACAAATAAGTAAAACAAGATAGCATCTTACATGGCATGGGCACGCTACCACTACAGTTTATATGGACAAAAACTTAACATGTCTATGTATTATTGACATGGGACGTTCCCGTGCCGTGAGAGTACTCAACAAAAGAGTTGTTTTTGGGAGGATCATAATTAAGATGTGGCATGGTGATCATAACCTGCAAGACAACTGCTTGGACTGTAAATATGATGGCCAAAATGGGGTTTAAGCGCAGTTTTTTTTTTTTTTTTTTAAATCATGTGATCTTAAGTTATCTGTCCTAGTAGAAATATGTAGTAGCTTGGTTCATGTTGTGAGATTGGAAATGGTCCGATGGAATATGTGTCGTGCTTTTGGAAGCAACATGTGGTCATTTTTTTTTAAGGATAATAAACAGAGGATTTGTCGAAACTAACCTATCAGTGAAGGTTATAAGGGGAGGGGACCTACACTGGCTATAGGACGCAAGCTGGAACTAACACTTCAAATAGGATCGTATAGATTCTCGTATCAAAAAAGTAGAGAACTTTGAATGAAACGCTGACTTGGTCGAATAATTCTTTATAGATGATTATATTATGATTATTATTAATGTTAAGGATTAATGCATTAAACCAACGCAGTAATTAACAATAAAATCACACAATAATTATGTTTAACTGATTCCATTTCTCTAGGTCACCTTCATTTCAATTCTCAATAATCCCGAAAAGAATAATCCTAAATTACTCCTCCAAAAATACAAATTAATGTTGGCCAATGAATGGCATTCACTGCACTCGAACCCAGACACCGTGGCTGGGAGTGCCAGCGTGGACAAGAAACAGCAAGTAGTATCCAGGTGGGGCCACCGTGTTCTTCGGTGGGCCATACGCCGTAATCTTGTAAGCAGTCGTCGACAGGGGCTCCAGGAGTGCCACGTCCAAAACCACCATCCTCTGATTCATTGCGAACGAGTGCGTAGTAAACGACGGCGTTACCAGCGCCACCGAAATCCCGGGATCCGCCCGGTACACGGATAAAACAAAGGTAACAGAAAACTCCTGCCCGTACGATACCGTATCGTCCCTCGTTTCGACGGACAGGATCGACGGCCGCAAGGGAGCGAAGAGTGGGCCCAGGTACGGCGGGTGGAACGCCTGCAGGCTGAGATCAGTGGGAAAAGCTCTCCTGAAGTTGTACTCATTGTGCGGGTTGCTGCCGCCCACCAATATTTTGCCATCTGGCACAAGAATAGCGGCGGAGTGGTACATTCTTGGAATGCTGCTCGGGTTCAGCACCACGAATCTCCGGTCCGGATCCGATTCGTAGGTCCGGTACAAGACCGGGTTGAAAACCGGATTTTCAGCGGCGTCCCAGCCTGCCGTCCCGTTCGATGCGCCGTTGATGATGATGACGTCACCAGTAGGCAGTAGCAGCATGTCGGACATGACACGTGGCATGGGCATTTCCTCCATGACCCATTTCGGATGCGGGTCGGACAACTTTATCCGACCGCAGCTGTTGGAGGCGCCGACGTGTATTTTATTTTTCGACAAGTTAAAAGCGCCGGGAAGCGCCCCGCCACATATCAAGATTTCAACTTCGGGCAGACCCGACCCGGACAAGACCCCGTTCATTTTAAGCGGGAGGAGGACGGAGGATCCCGTACTGGGATAGTTCCGCTTGACGGCGACGGGCATACCGGGGAGTTCCTTAACAATCCGGTTGTTACTGTGATCAAACAAGATTGACCGGTTGTTTGCAAAGATGAAGAGGTTCCCGTCGGGCAAAAGGTGCAAGAACGGGTAAAGATTGTTCTCCTCGCCCTGGTCGTTGGTCTCCGCCAAGAACCGGAAGTGGAACAACTCGTCGTTCGACTCGTCGTTTTTCTTGGGGTAGAATTCGTAGGTGAAGGCTTTTCTTCCTCCCACGACAATGACGCGTCCGTCGGGGAGTATCTGGTTGGATGCGTACCAGCGGCGGTCGGAGAGGTTTGTCGGGAGCTCGGCCCATTTACAGCTGTCGTCGTCGCAGGGGGAGAATGTGCGGATTCTTCGGATGCCGTTGTCGCCGTATCCGCCTGTTTGGACGAGGGTACCGTTGGCATCGAGAGCGCCGGAGGAGCACCAGGTCTCGGAGGCGACGAAGAGGGGGCGGAATGTGTCGGTGGCGAGGTCGTAGATGAGGGAGTGGGCGGTGCAGTCATTTATGGTCCTGTTGTGGAAGAGGTAATGACGGCAGGGGGAACCGTCGGGGAGGGAGAGGTTAGAAGGGCCCATATCGGTCCAGTCGAAGATAATGACTTTGTCGTTTTTGAGGAGCTGCATGTGCATGGCCGAGACGCCAATGCTCTTTTGCAAAAGAACCCACTCGCCGCCGTCGGATACATTACTAATTTTCGTCGTACTGGAGGGTAGCGACGTGGTCAGGGATAAGTATTCGGAATGGGAGACGACGAAGAAGCAGGAGAAGAATATGGGGACGAAGCAGGGGATAATGGAGGAGGAGAAAGAAAGGTTCTTGAAAACGGAAGCCATGGTTTCTTGGCTATTGATTCACTGCACTGGAGTGACTCTGAGCTGTGCATGGAGATGGCGGTGGCCGTGTTTTTACCTATTTAGCTCAAAGCGGTAGGTTTTGTTCTGTTCGGAGGGCCCACAGACAGCGTCGTTACTTCTAAACAGGGCTCGTGGGCCGGGCCGGGCCTAACCAATGCACCCATATATGGGAGGTTTTGGTATAAAATCATTAAGTGGGTGAATCCGAATGGGCGTATTTACCTTTATTGTTTATGGGACTACGTTTTTAATTATTTGAAATTACTTTTTCAATTAAAAAGGTTAAGTGAACACTGCGGGGTGCAGAGAACAGATAATATGAAGTGTGAAGAAGTTGATCTGTCTTCTTATTAACTCTAGCACAAAATGATGAATTATCTTAAGGGCTAGGGTTGTAGCAAAGAGAAATTTTTTTTTTTTGATGGAGATATATGGCTTGTTTGGAACATTAGTGAAAATGTTTTTGAAACCAATCTTTAATAAAAAAGTTAGGTTTATTCTGGAAAAATTTTTTAAGTGTTTTTTTACAAGAAGCACTTTAACTACTTTTTGAACTAATTTCACTGAAAACGTTTTTTTGTCATTTTAAAAATACTTACAAACAAGTCTTTAATTAACCACCTAATTTCCATAAGCATTTCAAGTAAGGTTATAAATATCTCTAAAATTATCAAGTATTTGTAAACGAACCACGAGCTGGTAGCCCAGTAGTAAAGAGCGAATTACGAGGCTTCCTTAAAACTAAAAACTAGAAGTCTCGGATTTGAAACCCGATGTTGGTGTGGAAGACAGATTTGTGGCCAAGGGAGACTAAAATACCTCTGTGAGTCTTCTCGGCTCTCGAAAGGGGTGGATAACTATGACATGTCACCAATTGTCCTCCTTTTTAAGAAAAAAAAAATTTATTTGTAAACAGGCTTGTAAATAATCAAAAAGAGGTGAAGCACTATATTCTCACGATATTTTAAAATTTTCATAGGTAATTTGAAAATATCAACAATTTTATGGCACGTTTACGTAAGGGTAATCGGAATAAAGAAAGGGAATTGAATTCCAATTACGGAGTATTTTGGTGTTTACTAAATATTAAGGAATCAAAAAAGTGGTGGAGCCCACACGAAACAAGGAATCCAATTCCTGAAATTGGAGGAATGGGATTCCCTAGTTTTGTGAGGTATTTGAATTCCCTGAGGGTAAGGGAATCGGGAATGCATCTTTTATTCCTATTATGCCCTCACTTGTTTCTTATTATCCCAACATTGCCCTTCATTTGACACCCATTATGTCATTTTCAATAAATAAATAAAACCTATTTATATATTTTTATATAGATAATTTTATTATATAAATTTAATTAAATTAATTAGTATGAAAATAATTCATTTATGTAAGGGCAATTTAGTCATCAACTTAGTTTTCATTCAGATTAAAGTGAATTAGTAAACAACTTATATGGATTCAACATCATTCTTGCCAACTTTTAATAAATAAATAAAACCTATTTCTATATGCTTATGTAGATGAATTTTATTATATAAATTTAATTAAGAATTAAATTAAATTAATTAGTATGAAAATAATTTATTTATGTAAGGGCAATATAGTAATCAACCTAGTTTTCATCCCGATTGAAGTGAATTAGTAAACAACTTATATGGACTCAACATCATTCCTACTCCGATTCCAAACAGTTTTAGTAAACAACTTCAACAGAAATTTGATTCTGATTCCACCTCATTTCAATGTCTCCTCAATCCAATTCCCCCTAATCCAATTCCTCTCAATTTGATTACGGATTAGTAAACACGCCATCAATGAATTGGGGTGTAGTGTAGAAAATTGCCTAATACAGGCTAGCCTAGATGCTCAAACCTACAACTTTGAAGCCATTTTATTTTCCTGACTTAAAGTGGGAATATTAAGGCCTGATTTGGTACTGAGGTGATTCTGAAAAAAGCTGGTATAAAAAAAAGTTAGGAGCTGTTTTTGTGTTTGGTAAACATTCAGCTTCAGTTTTTTTTCAGTTTTGGATGAAAAAAAGCCAAAAACAAGAAGCTGCTAAACCTAGCTTTGAAAAACCGGTTTTTTTTCACATATGTTTTACATAAAAGTTTACCAAACACTATAATACTGTTTTTTTTTTTTTTTTTCAAAAGCACTTTTACAAAAAAGTTTACCAAACACTCTACTGTTTTATTTCACAGCTACTTATTCTCACAGCACAGCAGAATTAGCTTTTTTTCAAAGCACAACAATACCAAACCAGCCCTAAGCCTGATTCTTTTGATAAGAACAAAACAAAACCAGAACACAAACTTTGGTGTTTAATTTAATAGATGATTGCAACTCCAAATTGCTTTCTGCACATTTCTTTTCTTGCAAAGAAAGGTACAATACACCAAACAAGGAAGACGTCACAGAAAGAGGACAAACACCAGAAGAAAGATAAACGACCGCGGAGAAGAAGGCCAATCATCATGAGCAGCTTGAAGCTGGAGTGAGTCTGAGAGTTTCGAGCAGAAACTCGATAAATTTCCACTGACAGACCTTTTATATATGAACAATTAAGTGTAACAAGGATTGGATGTGGCAACGAACCAAACTTTTTTCCGAAGTCTGCATTTCCATCTACTGCCAGATAAGAACATAAATGTGTTACAATGGAATAAATTTCTAGCATGGGACTGTGGGAGATATTGGTGAGATATAAGGCGGCACTAGCAGCAAGCAAGATGCAGAGTCTGTTACTCTCTTAAGACTTGGAAGGGCCGGCACCCATTGTTAAGCTCCGCACTGCAATTCTGACAGCACCAACAGCGCTAAGCTGCCTCATCTCAGGGCTTAGCCCATGTTCGACCTGGTTCTTACACCCTTCTTCCATCTGAACACCCACAAAGTACGCAATCTGAACAGCCATAAACATAGTAAGAGAAACAGAGAGACACAAGATGAGCAACTGGGTCCATACCAATAGATCGGGTAAAGTGGAACTAAAGTGATTTTGTCAATTAGCACAGCCAGTTGAGTACTAATCTGGATCCTTGGGATTCAAGGATGCCGTGCCTAAGACTCGTAAATGGGATTTATAAAGAAAATGAGCAACCACATTCAACAGGCCAAAATATCAAGAGGTTCAATTCTTTCATAAAATGGAGAAAGATTAGAAATTGGTAAACTGTAACACCTCCGATGATATTATCCATCAATGCTTGTGGAACACAAATCGCATAGTTACAGCTCCGCCAACACATCTCTCCAAGTTAATAATGTCGTAGCTAATATAATTTTCTCATTTGTTCATACGGTTCCACACAAACATGGAAGTCAACTGTATGTGAACTGTGAAGCAATCCCAATACAAGAGAAAAAGGAAGGAAACTTAGTCCCCCAAAAACGAAACTCCATATTTGTATACCAGAAAACGCTGATCAATTGAAAAGCATTTTCTGCTTTACTTTTCTCCAAGCAAAGGCACACCAATACATCTCATTGACAAAAACAATTAACAGTACAAAAAAATAAGATTCAACTAGAGTCGTGAAAGCTTTAGCCATAAAGTACCTTGCCAGAAGCATTACGAATAGGTGATATGTGAAGGAGATTCCAAAATGAACTTTTATCCCTCCTGAGAATGAAATAGCAACAAAATCAAATCCGATGAATAATTTGTAGTGCATATGGAACATATAGAACATATAGTTAAGCAGCAACCTGTAATTCAAGATACATACTGTGCATGCTGTTTCGTTTTGAATGCTTTCCTTTATCTGAGGGGAAAACAAGCAAAAATGGGATGATGCACTAGCATCTATCTATTCCACCCAATCACCAAAATATATGGTGACGACATAATCATGACGAAAAAGGGAAAATACCCGACATATCATTGAGGGATCTGTATCCGCCCCACTCAAAAATCTACAATTGCGCCCCAAGACTTCATGTCTAGCATAACCTATACAGGGAAAACAACTAAGTCGAGTAACTGCATATGCTGGATCATTCAAAAGATTTGCAAACAACATGGAGTTTAGATGGTTAAGAAAGACCCTAGCAAATAGCTAACATTGTACATGTTACCTGTCAATTTGAAGAAGGCATCACTTGCATAAACTATAGGCATATCTGGTAAGTGCGAATCAGTTCTGAAACCAACACAATCATATCGAAGCAAACAAAACGTACAATCATCAGCAATCTTCAGAAAGCATGAAACCTTCTGCAAAGTAAGGAAATGAGAATTTGCAACAACTCACAATACAAAGCTTTGTTTGATTCTACCAAGAGATATATTTAAGGCTGAACTGAGAAGTCCCACCCCTGATAAGCTGCATCTCTTCCCACAAACTAATCTGCCCGTTAACTCGCTATAGTGCATTAGCACGGACAAGATGTTATTAATCGCAGTTGCAGCTCTCGTCTTCTCTACATCACTCGCCTCACACGATTCTTCAATGTTGAATCCTGCGTGTTACATGGTAAACGAAGACTCAACCACAACAAAAATTTGGTAACAATCAAAACCAGAAACCACAATCAACACAGCTAGAACACCGAAAACAATGTAGTTTAAGATTAACATCACCAACAATCATTGACAACAGGAAATAACAATTGAAAAAGCAACATATTACAACATTACTTGGAACAAAAAATTAAGAAATTGCATTACACGAACCTCTGCTATCAGCATCATCCAATGCAGATTCCAATGACAAAACACGACCCAAATCAACCAAAGAATCAAAGCACACCTCTTTTCTACACGATCCGTAAACAATCTCACTCATCCTAGACCCCTCCTCACACAAACCAACCCCATTTCTCCCACCAGACCGCCTCGGCTCCCTCAAAATCGGAACCTGAACTCCCACGAAATGAATCACCCTCCCGTCCTCCTTCCCAAAAACAGGACACATATGAAACAGCATCCAAAACGGCGTACCGTCTTTCCGATAATTCAGCAAATTAACCTGGACAGGTCGCTCCTCCCTGATGGCCTCCCGGACCTTCATGACCGACCGCCTGCAAGTCCCCGGACCCTGAAACACTCTGCCGTTCCTCCCGACCACCTCGTTCATCGAATATCCCGACATTTTCAGGAACTCTTTGCTCGCGAACACGATTGGGTGCCCGGAAATCCAAGGGTCAGTGATCGTGAAGCTGTCGGCCAATTCCCCCAGAGCTTCCTGGACCCAGAGCGAGTAGCGGCTGATGAACGACTGCTCAATTAAACCCAGCTCCGATTCCATCGTCCCTGTTCTCCAATCACTTCCACAAAACCTGCGCCGCTCTGTGTTCGATCGAGTCCCAATCCCATGTGGGCACCCGTAAAGTTAAAAAATTGGAGAAAACCCAGTTGAGAAAACGAGCAGAGCACGCAGAAATTCAAAGAATTTTATCAATTGGCGTCGCCCATTGATTACTGGGTGAGTTTTATGACATATGAAATGTAAGGATAGCACCTTTGATGAACATATTTTGTGAGAAAGTGAGCTCATAGTGAAAGGGAACCCATCAGGAATTTCAAATTCGAAAATATCTAGTGCAGTGCAGGTTGTTGTGTTTTCGAATTAACAATAATCGCTGAGAAATACCCATCAATCGTTTTTGGTTTAATTAGTGCGAAAACTAAATAAATCTGAATTTCCCTTTTTTTTTTCTTTTTTTTTTTTTTTGTGAAGGAACGCTCTAGCAAACTGTGCAGAGTCAAATTGAAATATTTTAATTTATTATTCTAATAGTTTTGTTTGGGCTATTCGTTTTTCAGGAAAATAAAAAAAAGCTAAAGAGTAAAAAGTCATAATAATTATGAATCAATTGAAATAAAATTTTTATTAAAATATTATTAAAACAATAATAACGAATGCTAGTGGCATCTTTCTTGCTTTTTAGATTTTCCGACTTCTATCTAAATTTAAAAGCATGATAGAAAGCGTGATTGGAGATGAAATTTTTCGATTTCTCTTCATATTTTGGCTAGGAGTTCATTTAGAGAATTCATTGGGGATGCTGTAAGTGAATTCACGTTGATAAGTATCAATCAAAGAATGAAAAGTGCTTTCAAAAACAAAAACAAAGAATGAAGAGTAGATGTAATAATAGATTGCTTAGGTGGTTTAAGTCTTATATTTTAACCATTGCGTTTTGAATTTAAACACTCCAGCATTGCTTATATTTCAAAAAAATTGGAGGAATACATGATAATTTGAAAAAAGATCCACTTACGATATTTCCTTTGTCATTGTTTTGGTGGGATTCTGGTTATCCTCATCCCACACACCCCTATGTCATCGTTTGGAGTGTTGTGGTGGATGTCGGTCCAACAGGATTATCTTCGGATTCTTTTGGTAAGAATCTTAAGGATTCGTGAATTGTGTTTGTTCATTGTACATCGTGCGATCAGTTTTTATCAAGAATTTTTTATATTTATTTTTAAATAAAAATATTTAAAATAATTTTTTATCGCACGATATACAATGAACAAAAACGTTTTACGAATTCTCAAAATCCTTACAAAACAAATCCGACGAGAATCCAAACTACGTCGGTAGTCCACATCCCCCACACACCTTTGTGACTCTTGTGGAGTTTTGCGGTGGGATGTCGGTAAGCCTCATCCAATTGATTAATTAATTTACGCGGGTTCCCTTGGTTTCACCTCCTAATCACATCTTAATCACCGCTCCATTTCATTAATTAAATCTTTGTGGGTTCCCAGTCGTTGTCAAACGAAGCTGGGTCCAAACAAAACAAAACTGGGGTTTGAGTTCAAAAACGCACTAACCAACGTCTAATCATACTTTTCCAGTCCGCATCGTCCTGTGCTGTTCCTTTGTTTAGGCGCCGCTGTGCTTGATGTGTCATGTGAGTACAAGAGCTAATTGAGCAGGTGAATAATCCATATAACGCAGTTTCGTTGTTACACCACGTTTCGTATTAATAAAATAAGAATACACAGATAAAAATCTGCACTGTTTTTATTCATTAATATGAGATGTGTCATTGACAGAGTAATCGTGTTCAATAGCGGAATTAGGATTTCAGCCTTGAAAATGTCCAAAAGTCTCAATCCGAAATACTTTTTTAAGCTTACAAAAATTACTCTGCGTGCAATGGATAATCGACCATCGTGTCTTGAGTCTGACATGGTAACGTCTTTATCATCCCATTTCTTAAACATAAACACTAAATCTCTGACTTTCTTCCTCTTTCCTTCCATTGCCCCCAAATTAGAGTCTTCTTCAAAGTTCACAAGTAACAAATTGCCTGAACTTCATACGAGGTTGGTGATAGGAGCCACCAACCTCAAATCAACTCCGATGAACAAAATTAAAGTAAAAATGTCAGATTGGAGCTCCACGCTTACGGAAAACCTTGAAAATCACAAGTATAACACTAACTTTTCTGTGTTAAAAAATATATCAGGAAGAACTTGGGACGATAATGGTCTCTTTCACCTCTGATTGTGTCATATGAATCCTTGTCATTGAGTAAGCAAATCTATTTAATGAGCCACGCATGCAAAAACTAGGTTCAATTGTGTAAGCAGTTGCCCACTCCTCCAAAGCATCCAGTAGAGAAATTTTTCCAAGTGCCGGGAACACCATGACACATGGTGTTCCTTCACACATTAGAATTTGACATGTTGGATATCCTTCAATTTTATATTTCAATAAATAAATAAAACTAAATCCTAATGTGTGAGGGAACACCATGTGTCATGGTGTTCCCGGCACTTGGAAAAATTTCTCCATCCAGTAATGGAGATGTGTTGGCAAATTCACGTCCTACATTTTAATTTATAAAAAAAATGTAGTTCATAAAAAAATATAACAAGATTAAAAAATAAAAGTAAACGTTAAAATTAGAAATGCAAGTGATTAGACTGACTGTTTTGGATAATCTTCAAAATCGTATGTGTCATACTCATCATTAGTTCATAACACCAAAGCAGATCATTAAATTAGTTGTCCATAAAACAAAGATGTCGTTTTGTCCAATATATATATTTCGTTAATTAAGTTATCATATAAATACAAATATATGGAATCGGATCCCCTCTTGAGCAAAGGATCTGGGGCGTTGAAATTTGATCCAACGGCTACAAATAGGAGGTCTCTCTAAAAGTTATAATAATTGCAGTCGTTTGATCAAATTTCAACGTCCTGATCCTTTGCTTAGGAGGCTCGGCCTCCTAAGCTCAGGAGGGGATCCGGTTCCCAAATGTATTTGCTTTTCGAACTTAGTTCACATGCTTATGTTAATTACGAGAGATTTGTTAATGTGCAGAGACACAACATTTAATTATATAATTGGAATGACACTAAAAAAAAAACTTTATATCACTTGAATAGAAACATGTGGCGTCCACGCCATGTTCTGGGCATACTAAAAAATATCTCCTTAACTAGTCTACTTTTATACACTGTTTGACTTTTTATATGTACGAATTTTTACACGAGTTGTCATTATTTTACTATACAAACGTTATAATCATAACCATTCATTGGTATCTATTTAAATATCTAATCGATTTGGAGACCGTTTGATTATTCATATAAATTAAATAAATATAGGGTTCATCATGAATATGTTATTTGATACCATAATTGTCGATTTATTTGACATATATGAATGATTAAACGTCTAGATGAACATTAATTTACCTAAAAAAAAAAGAAAAAAAGAAAAAAAAAAGAAAAGGAAAACCTGTAGCTAGGGCCCAATTTATTTGGGCTGAATTTGGTAGTCTTTTTCCCTTCTCTGTTGGGCTTCATGAATTTAAAAGTCTCGGGGCCAAAAAAAACCAACAAACTATTGGTTTTTACAGTGACGGTTATGGTGGCAACGCTGTGGTGAAAGGGAACCCGAAGTTCACAATCAGAGCTCGCAGACTCTCCCTTCTGAACTCTGATCGTACTTCACCGTCGCATCACCGTCGTTCAACTTCCGGAGCTTAGGATTCGGACATTTCAGGGGAGAGAAGCACCGGAATCGAACAATTAGGGCTTTCAGCTTCGAAACCTTCCGGGATTGCGATCACCGCCGAGGTTCGACGGAGGACTCGATCTCAGGTCAGTAGATTTGGTTCTGAAGAACAGCTAAATGGAATTTAGATTTTGAATTCTCAGTCAATTGTGACTCTGGATTCGGCATTGGAAGGCCAATCTCGAAATTCAATTCCAATGCCGAATCTTTGGAACCAGAGAGAGCTTTACAGATTTCGTATCGGGTTGTGAGGATTTCTAGATTGTGATTTTTGTTTGCTTATTTGTTATACAAATGCCATGAATCATGAATTCAGATTTAGAGTATTTGAACTGTTTGATCAAGTGGCCATTTTTGAAGTAGTGTAGTAAAAGCCTATGATTTGGATGGCTTGCCAGTGGAGTTTGACTGCGGGTGTCGGAAATTCGGGTGCATGAGAAATGTGTTTAGGAAGGTGATGGAGAATTTTCGGGTGGTGAATATCACTAGCTAGGCACTTTTAATTGCCGTGTCGATGAGATTCACACCAGCTTCATTGGGATGGATTCGCATGTTCAAGCTATACATACACATTCGCCTACTTTAACATAACCCATGTTTCATTTGACTGACAACATTTATTGATTTTGCAGTGGTGGGACAATGAATTTCCTTATGCGATCTACTCAGCATGTACAGCGTGTGACAGCAGAGCAGCCGTCTGTTCCGTTTGTACCACCTGTGCCTCCTGTTCACGAACCACCTGCAGAGACGTATCCTACCCCAAAATCTGCAACAGCCTTGGAGAGTCTAATTGGTGAAGATTCATATCCACAGTATTCCACAATCGAAGATAATGCTGGAGAAAGTGAAGCTAGAGGTGAAAATGGAATTGGTGCAGAGAAAGAAACCTCTGTCATAGCAAAGCATTATGATGTCTCTGATGAGGAGGGATGGATCTCCATTCCATACAGTAAGTGCTTTCCATTATACTCGAACTATGTTCTGATATTTTGCATAGAGTGTAGGATCGCATGTTCTCTTATAGGTGTGCACTTTAGCTGAGTTATGATATACACAAATGTAGTTGACTAAGTGCTTACATTATGTATTAAATAAGTAATTCTATCATGGTGATTATAAAATAGTATGCATAAAGCTTGTTTTGCTCTTGCAGAAGAACTCCCTGATAATTGGAATGATGCACCGGATATACAGTCATTACGCTCTCTGGACCGGTCCTTTGTTTTCCCTGGTAGTTCTTCAATCTCCTGACTCTTTCGGTCTTGACATGCCTTTTTATATTTCACATGGAGGACACATCCTTCATTAGGACCTGAAATCTATTTTTTAATCCAGGTGAACAAGTCCATGTCCTTGCATGCTTGTCAGCGTGTAAGCAGGACACAGAAATTATCACTCCCTTTAAATTAGCTGCAGCCATGAGTAAAAATGGCTTAAGACTCAGCCCAAAGAAACAAAATGGAAATGTGGAAGATGGCAATGGTACATTGTTGGGAAAGGGAGATATGAGTCCTGATAGTCAAGGTGCAGATCATAATGGTGAAACCCTTTCAAAGGAGAAGACTGGTTCACAAAAGGATGTTTCTGCTAGTGAATCTCTTCTCAGAATGGAGGATCACAAGAGACAGGCGGAAATTTTATTGCAAAGATTTGAGAGTTCTCATTTTTTTGTTAGGATTGCAGACTCAAGTGAGGCACTTTGGGCAAAAAAAGGTACTTCTAAGAAGTCTTCAGAATCGGTTGATGTGGATGGTCAAGAGTCCACGGAAGATGGAACCCAGAAAACTGCAGTAAATGCCATTATTGATAAAGGGAATTTTGATCCCAATGTCTCTGGAGGCGTAGCAAGAAATAATGTCAAGTGTTGCTCTCTTTCTAATGGAGACATAGTGGTATGTGCAATGAAGCTTGTAGGTTATTCATTGTATATGTACCTATTGTGTGTATATTCATATCATACTTCAACCCACTTGAGAAATGAAATATCAAATAGATATCGGGACATTGTTTTATGGTGAAAAATTGGGGAGCTTCTATCTTCACCAAAGATTTTGTTTACCCATCCAGCTAGTCTTCACACTTAACCCCGTATAATCCCAAAGTACCTCTGATATAATTTTCATTTTTTTTCTTAGGCTGACCACGGCTCACTGGCAATGACTATTGCAGCCGGAATTTTTTTAGATTTATGTTATTCTGTGCTCATCGAATTTCCAATGATTTTGTTTTCAGGTGACTGTAGGATAAAAATGTTAATTGAATATTAGATAGGTGTGTTTAGCAGGTTTTAGGCGTACATTGAAGAATCCATGTCTTATTTGTGTTTGCTGGTTTATTGGTCTTCATTTGTTAGCTGAAAGTTGAGAGTAGAATTTCCTCCATATTCATGCAGCTTTAGTTGTTAAGCTTCCTGCAAGGTTTTATAAGAGAAAATCCCTGGTGGGTCTTAGTTTGTACTAAAATAAGTAAGTTTTGTAACTCTGATAACAAATTCCTGACCCCTATGTTAAATTTTCTACTGTTGCTTTGTTTATTCTATACCTTCCATTTTTAAGTATACTGAATTTTCTTTTTCTTCTCACATTCATGGCTATTGTAAGCAGTTGTTCAGATCACTTATTCTCATTCCATTTTCTTGTTTGGAAGGATGCAGGTTCTTTTACAAGTGAATGTTGGCATAGATTTTTTGAATGACCCTGTTATTGAGATTCTTCAGTTTGAGAAATATCGTGAGAGAAGTTTGTTTGCTGAGACTCAGGACAACTTAGTTGATGCAAATCAGGACCCGTGTGGAGAATTGTTGAAATGGTTGCTCCCTTTGGATAACACCCTTCCACCTCCAGCTCGCCCTTTATCTCCTGCTTTAACTTCCAATTCAGGAATTGGTAGCACATCTCAAAAATCTGGTTCTCAACTCTTCTCCCATTTTAGAAGTTACTCCATGTCATCATTACCACAAAATACTACTCCACCACCCGCACCTATTAAAGCTGCAAGTTCTAAGCCAAGCTTTGATCTTGAAGACTGGGATCAGAATTCATCTCAGAAGTTCTTGAAGAATAAAAAAACTGGTGGGGAGGGGCTTTTATCTTTTCGAGGCGTGTCATTGGAGCGAGAAAGATTTTCCGTTTGTTGTGGATTGGAGGGAATCTATATACCTGGAAGAAGGTGGAGGAGAAAACTTGAAATCATACAACCTGTTGAAATCCATTCTTTTGCTGCTGACTGCAATACAGATGACCTTCTTTGTGTCCAGATAAAGGTGTGAGCAATGATTGACTAGGTCAAGGTGTTTGTTAATTGTGCTTTTGTTTTTCCTCCTGGAAGTTTTATAATGTCTAATCCCGCTTGTTTGAATTTGAAATGACATTTTTGTTAGGCTTTGTCTCACATTCCTATTAAGTTGGCATTTTGTTTTGCAGAACATTTCTCCAGAAATGGGTTAATACTTGTTTTGCCTTGATATTTTTATGTCTAATATCTTGTTAGGAATGACATGTTTGCTAGGCTTTGTCTCACATTATCCTTTTGTTGTGCAGAATGTTTCTCCAACACATGCGCCAAATATAGTGGTGTATATAGATGCTATAACTATTGTTTTTGAGGAGGCTTCAAAAGGCGGACAGTCCTTATCATTACCAATTGCATGTATAGAAGCAGGAAATGATCACAGTTTGCCAAATCTAGCCCTCAGGTTGTTATCTCTTTGGTATCTCAATTTGGTTTTCATGTCACACTGTAGTTTTCCTTGTTACAGAAACTTCATTTTTCATGGTGATTTTTTTTTATCACAATAATGCCTAGGATTAGAAACTTATGTGGATCAGGCAAAATTCCTGGTACTCTATGTTCACGTAGAAGAAGTTCCTTTGCATGTATAACAGTTGGCAAATTCTCTTGAACTTAGAAAGAGCTTAGATGCCTAAGAAAAATGGGAAAAAACACAAATGGCTTACATCTAGTTTGATACAAATTTGGGGTAGGAAAACAACCTCTGGCTACTCTGATAGCAGGTTTGACACAGCAAACGCACTTGGTGACAGAAAAAGGGCACCATCATTTTGGAGTAAAGTTGGAGCTTCGTATCTTTAGAGTTTGAAACTCATATGTTACGTTGTTACTTACATCACACTTTTTTTGAAGAAAGATGTATAGTTTTTGGAATCCCAATTTATTTGTTCTCTTCTCATTAAAGTTTCTCATGGCAGGAGAGGTGAAGAGCATTCCTTTATTCTTAAACCAGTAACATCCCTGTGGAAGAATTTCAAGGCTGGTGGTGATAGAAGATCTCAATCATCACAACTGCAGGCTGGAAATGCAGCACCAAGCTTGCGTCCGCCGGCTAAGACTGTTGAAGGAAAGAAGAGTGCTTCAACTGCTGATCAGTACGCAATTATGGTATCATGTCGGTGCAACTACGCTGGTAATTATATATCTCTCAATGTTCCGTAGTTGGAGGACCTGAGTTTTAATTTCTAATTCTTCTCCTTTTATGTTACATCTGCAGAGTCGAGATTATTTTTCAAACAGCCAACAAGTTGGTGTCCGCGTGTTTCAAGGGATCTTATGATCTCTGTTGCAACTGAAATGTCTGGACAATCTAGTGCACCCAATGGAGGAGTCTCTCAGCTTCCTGTTCAGGTTTCATATACTTTGTAGTTTGAATGTGTCTTTGGGGGATTTCCTTTTTTCACGTTGTATTAGGTAAGGTTCCATCTAACTTTTCAATCTTGCAGGTCTTAACTCTTCAGGTTTCAAATCTAATGTCAGAAGATCTAACTCTGACAGTTCTTGCTCCAGCTTCATTCACTTCCCCTCCTTCAGTGGTCTCCTTGAACTCATCCCCTACTTCACCAATGAGTCCATTTGTTAGTTTACCTGAGTTTACAGGAAAGAGTCCTACAATGCAGATGATAAGCTCACCACTCCTTTCGGACAATCAGAAACAACATGGTAAAGGTGGAGTTTGGCCAGCTTCTTTTAGCGAACAGACTTCTCCATTATCTGATGCCATTCCAAGTACCGGTCCATGTTGTACACATCTGTGGCTTCAGAGTAGAGTTCCACTGGGGTAATGCTCCATTTTCTTCTCTCTTTTTCATTTTGTGTTCATGGGTATTCCTGTTATTAAAAGTTTCTCTCGTCACATCAGATGCATCCCCTCTCAATCTATGGCAACCGTCAAGCTTGAGCTACTTCCATTGACTGATGGCATAATTACACTGGATACACTACAAATTGATGTGAAGGAAAAAGGTAAACATCTTCGTAATTCTACCATTTTCTGTTTCCACACTCCACTTTAGGAAAAATGAGTGGTTTATGTACCTTCATGTCAAGCAAAATTTAATAGGACGTTTGGATAAGGGTTCATTAGTTGATACTTAGGGGTTATGTTCTACAGTTTTACTGTTCAAATTATGTCCTGCTTTGACCGTTAAACAACAATTATTACTCAGTAGGTCTGAAAAGAAAATGATAAATAGCACTTGTTTAGGCGTATTCTGTTATGGAATCTAGGTCCGCTAATTTGACTGCTTAAAGATGGAGCATTAGGAAAAACGGAACGAGTATTGGGCAGTTATTTTAATCAATAAGTAACGAATCAGTATCTAGAAGACACTTTGGTTGGTTTTCTGCCTTCTCTCGGGTTCCTCTCTTTGAACTAAATCTCGTATCATTTACAAGGGTTATCCTTTACTTAAATGTGAAAATCCAACCGATGAATTTGCTGTTCTGATCGAGTACCATTTTCTTGCACAACAGGTGTTACCTATATACCCGAGTACTCACTGAAGATTAATGCGACTTCCAGTATTTCCACAGGGATTATTTAGGAAATATCTAGTGCAGCATGCATGTCATTCTCTCACTTTAAACCGAGCCATTGAAGAATTTGGAACCGTCACATGTGCAGTCATCCAGCATCAGGCTCTTAACAACAGGCGCTGCACCGAGGTTTGCTTTTGCTTTCTTTAGTCGAGATTCTCTAATTCGTTCTAGAAATACAAGGTTCCCTGTGTGTTGTAAATGGTGGGTTGAGAGGGGATAGGAATTGTTACAAATATCCCTTCGATGGGAGACTCTATTCTCTGTATGTATTGAGATGTAACCATTTTATACAGAAAAAAATTACAGAGATTTTCATTGAGTTTTATACATGGCAATGATTTGGCTGATTCTTTTTCTTCATTGTTTTCTTCTTCCTTTATTCCGTTCCCCACATGATGTGATGCCTTTTGCAAATTTCCACAAGAACGTACCTGCATCCGGTACGTCGGTGCCGTGTTTCAAACTTAGGACGCAATATAATGCTGTTCGTCATAATTTTTTTAAAAGCAATGCGTTATTGGTACTATTAAAGTAGCGGATCTAATAAAAGTCTCTCATTTTAAAAAGTAGTGCGTTACTGTTACTGTTACTGTTATAGTAGTGTACTTAGTGAGTCTACCTAGTAAAAGTCTCTCATTTTGAAAAAGAAGTGCGTTACTGGTACTGTTACAGTAGCGTACCTAGTAAAAGTCTCTCATTTTGAAAAGCAATGTGTTACTATTACTGTTACTGTTATAGTAACGTACCTAGCGAGGGTACCCAACAAAAGTCTCTCATTTTAAAAAGCAGTGCTTTACTGGTACTGCTATAGTAGCGTACCTGGCGAATCTAAGTGCAATGCAGGCATAACATTCTTTGTTCATTTGTATTTTTTTTTCTTTTACTAATAGTGATTTCACATTTTCATTTTCTCCTTTTGCACTTTTTTTAATTATTCAATTGAACAACTTAAATAAGATTCTGGAATACTTTCAATTTAGCATAACAAAAACAAGTGGAAAATTGAAAGAAGAAAAATATGAGAAGTGGTCTTGG
Organism: Pyrus communis; assembly: GCF_041283825.1. NCBI lineage: Eukaryota > Viridiplantae > Streptophyta > Magnoliopsida > Rosales > Rosaceae > Pyrus > Pyrus communis. The sequence continues at coordinate 4,502,050 of NC_142580.1, read as the reverse complement.
GTGAAAAATTAAATAAAAAAATAAATAAAAGATGAAAATAATAAGATGCACGCATTGCAGGCAATGATGCCTTTTGCAAAATTTCCACGGGGACTTACCTGCGTCGGATACGATACGGTATGTCAAATTAATAACGGAATACAATATTATTTATTTTGATTTTTTAAAAAGCAATGCGTTATTGATACTGTTAAAGTAATGTACCTAGCAAATCTATTTTTATTCTTTTTTATTCTTTTACTTAGTGATTACGCATTCTCGTTTTCTCCTTCTGTATTTATTTATTTATTGTTTAATTTACTCAATCGAACAACTAAATAATGCATAGACATAAATTCATTATCCTTTTTTGACAATACAAAATTACAAATAAAATGCTATTATTAAAAAGAAATTCTCAATATTGTTTTGCTTTCGAACTCCACGAATCTGTGACTCAGAGAATTAACTAAGATTCTGAAGTACTTTTCAATTTAGATAACAAAAACAAGTGGATTTTTTTTTCTGAACAAAAAACAAGTGGAAAATTGAAAAAAGAAAAAAAGAGAAGTGGTCTGGAATGAAAAAATAAATAAAAAAATAAATAAACCCAAAAAAATAGATGAGAACTATAAGAAGCACACATTGCGGGCTTTGAGTAGTGACGTGACGATATAAACCTGACGCCCGCAGCCAGCCACGTCATCATCCAACTGAGTCCCACCCTCTCCATTTCTATCTCCTGCCCGAACAGTCCCTATTTTTTCGGACATGGATCCTCTTCGGATCCAGTTGTCCTAATCTAGCAGTCAAATCATCTGGACTATTGAAATTTGATCCAACGGTTACAAACATGAGCCTATTTTAAAAGTTATAATAACTTTAATTTTTAGATCAAATTTTAATTGCCTGGATGATTTGACTAGGTGGATTAGGACAACTAAATCCGAAAAGGATCCATGTCCTATTTTTTGGATTAGGATCCTCTCTTGAGCAAAGGGTGATGATCCTCTAACCAAGCCCATCGAGTCATTGAGATTTTATCCAACGGTTACAAACAGGGGGCCTTCTAAAAATTATAATAAATTGTAGCCGTTGGATAAAATTTCAACGGTCTGATGGGCTTGGTCAGGAGGATCCTCACCTTTTGCTCAAGAGAGGATCTTGATCCCTATTTCAAGAAAAATGACTATTCGTATACCACAATCATCATTTAATTAACTAGTTTTTCTTAATTATTAGTTTATTGAATAATAAACTAAATTTAAAAATCTGATTAATTCAAATGATGTGGATAGTCACATCAAATGTCACCTAAGTTGTTATGAAAATATGATACAAAAACATAGTATGAATATCACTACTCCATTAAAAATAGTTAAAAAAAAACGAGGAGAGAGAGAATCCGATAATTCGGAATATTATACGTCTAGTAACGATATTTTGGCTAATTATTATTTATTTTGGTCCCAAAAAAACAATATTTATTTTTTTCACCAAACTTAAACTGTCAGCTTGTGGGAGTCCATTTTCTGAGATTTCTGCAGACATTTCTGGGTTAAAACTGAAAATTTGGCTGTTCCTATCTGATAAAAAGGACACTTCCCTCTTGGGTTTTCTTTTTCTTCTTTTTCCCCACGAGCTGATTGATTTCGCTTCAAGGGTTCGTCGAATTTGATCTGCTTTCCGCGTGATCTAGCTGTTTTCTCAGCTGGGTCGTCTTTTTTTTTCCTCTAAATTCAGTTGGGTTTTTGTAAAGTTCGGAAATTTCAGGGATTTTGGTGGGTTTTTCGTATGGGTTGTGTCGACGGCGGATAGAGGCGGTTCTGGGTGGTTCTGCGGGGGTGGGAAGGTGGTGGGTTTGGGTGTTTGATGGTATCTGGATTTGATTGTTTTAGGGTTTGTGAGAAATGGGTTTGAAAGCTGAGGATGGTAAAGTGGAGGCCTGGGACATCTGCAAATCGAAGGTGAGGAGGAAGAAGAAGCAGAAAGCTGATGGGGATGATGATGATGACGTGGAGGAGGAGGGGAGTGGGTGTTGGGTTAGGCTGAGGTACTTTGGAAGCTGCATTTCTTCAAGATCCAAAGTTGATAGCTCAATCAGTGGGACCAGTAATACTAACTGTGGTGGTAACTTTCTGCTTCTCTTGGAATCACTTTTTTTACGAGCTCATATGCTTCAAGTGTGTTTGTTGAGATTGATTGCTTTTGGGGATTGTTCTGTTGTTTCTGTTTGAGCTTGTGTTGTGTAACCTGTAGAGTTCTTACTTTGTTAGTCATAGCATAAGCAAATTTAGCCTCCCATAAGTTAGCTGCATTATACTACTTTGGTCAATCCGAAGAGCTTTGCTCTTGGTAGATTTTAATCAAGGCATGATAATTCCCAGAACTTGTGAAGAGTACACCTGCAGTGACGGGGGTAAATTTTGAGTTTTGGAGGGGGGTTTTAGAGATGAAACCCAATTGAGCTCTTTTTTCTTTCTCATACGAGAATAGCCTGGTTGGTGGCTGAAAAATTCTCTTGGTCCTCAAAGAAACATTCCACAGAAACATGTGAGTTTGTTTTTTAGAACAACAGTAATCCCTCCTCTTTGCTGTCTCCTATAGCGGGGAAACAATATCCTAATTCCAGACTGTATGACTAAATGAATACATAAGACACGTTTGCGGAAACTTGAAGTATGTTCTGCCTTATTAAAAAGATGAAGGCTCGTGTCTTCTGATACCGTACTACCCTGTAATTTTCACTTTCTTTTAGTTTGTTGGATGCTTTGTATAAAACTTATCTGTTTCTTCTGAGGATTGTCAACCAACAAACTAAGGCCGTCTTGTATGGAAGGAAATGAAAACTAATCACCAACTAGGAAGCTCAGTCTGTTGTGATTTATGACAGTGAGGTTGATAATTAAGGAATTGGCAAGGAGATGGTTGGGCATGCGGATGAAATTTTGGTGGCAGCGGTGAGGGTATATCATTATGGTATGGGAAATGAAGCCATAAGGGGTGTGTGCTATTGGAGGATAGAATTTATGGCTTTAGCAACATTTTCCTGGGTTTGGAAGAGTGGTTTTTGAGTTGACTACATGGTAATTCTAGATATAAACTAAGTTTTTTAAGATACATGGCCTATGTCAGATGGCTGTCGTTACGGTGTCTAATTTAGCTGGTCTTCTAATTTCCTATTCAACTCTACTGACTCATATGATAGAGCACTTCTATTTGACATTGTATAAATCTGGTATATCTTTTTGTGCAATTCATCGGTTATGTGTACTTGTCTTCAAGAATAAGTTCTTACATACTGTATGCTTTAAACTTAATTTGCTTACCGGGAACATGTTTTCAACTTAGTACTTTTAAGAAACCATGTTTTTTAATTTGTATCAGTAGTCTAATGTATTGTTTTCTCCTTTTTTGTGTGCAGAAACTAAATCTATAAATGATACGAGCAGGGACCAACCAACAGCTACTGTAGTCTCTTCGTCAACTACTAGTAATACAGAAAGTAATGCATCCACTTCCAAACTTGAAGAGGAACTTAAAGTTGCTTCACGGTTGCGAAAATTCACATTTATTGATCTTAAATGGGCAACAAGAAATTTCAGACCTGAAAGTCTTCTTGGTGAAGGTGGTTTTGGTTGTGTGTTCAAGGGGTGGATAGAAGAAAATGGAACTGCTCCAGTAAAACCTGGCACGGGTCTTACTGTTGCCGTTAAAACTCTTAACCATGATGGACTTCAGGGTCATAAAGAATGGCTGGTTTGGATCTGTCCTTATTTTTTTTGTAACTTTAGCACTACTAAATATTTTGGTGGTCTCTGCCTATCTTGTATTCAAGTATTGATTTTTGTTTCGCTTTCTATGTGGCAGGCTGAAGTAAATTATCTTGGTGACCTTGTCCATCCAAACTTAGTTAAACTTGTAGGATACTGCATTGAAGATGATCAAAGGCTGCTAGTGTATGAGTTCATGCCTCGAGGGAGCTTGGAGAACCATCTATTTAGGAGTAAGTAATTGCCTTTTTGAAAATCTAATTTTCATTCAGTGCACCCAATTAGCCAATTAGGAGTATTATTTGGCATTCTTTGACAATATCTGCTATTTGCAGGGTCGTTGCCTCTTCCATGGTCTATTCGAATGAAGATTGCATTAGGTGCTGCAAAAGGCCTTGCTTTTCTCCACGAGGAAGCAGAAAGACCTGTGATCTATCGTGACTTTAAAACCTCCAACATCTTATTGGACGCCGTATGTGCTTAAAGCTTTGGCTAACTCACATACTTCCCCTTAATATCATTCATCTATCTAATAAAGTGCCATTTCAGGATTATAATGCCAAGCTGTCTGACTTCGGACTTGCCAAAGATGGTCCTGAGGGTGATAAAACTCATGTCTCCACCCGTGTGATGGGAACTTATGGTTATGCAGCTCCTGAATATGTAATGACTGGTAAGGAATTGATAGTATATCTCTCAAATATAATTAGTTAAGATGGCCTTCTCTTCGTTTTTCCTGTAATTTTCCATCCGCTTCACTAGTTTGTGTACTTTAATTTCTCAAACTTCATGTCTTGAGCATGTAGAAGTTATACGCATTATCTGGTGTTGAGTGTTAGTTACACATGAGCTAGGTCGAAGATGGTGGGTGCAATTAATGCTCATCCTCTTGGACATTATGTTTTCGATACACGTAAAGATTCTTGATACTTTGTTGAAGTCTGAGTATATTCACTTGTATTTTGTTGCAGGACATCTTACATCCAGGAGTGATGTATATAGTTTTGGCGTGGTTTTACTTGAGATGCTGACCGGCAGAAGATCCATGGACAAAAACCGACCCAATGGCGAACATAACCTTGTGGAATGGGCACGGCCACATCTAGGAGAAAGAAGAAGATTCTACCGGTTGATAGACCCTCGGCTTGAAGGCCACTTTTCGATAAAAGGTGTCCAAAAAGCCGCACAACTAGCTGCCCACTGCCTTAGTCGAGATCCAAAAGCCAGGCCCCTAATGAGTGAAGTTGTGGAAGTCTTAAAGCCCCTGCCAGCCCTCAAGGATATGGCAAGCTCATCATATTATTTCCAGACAATGCAAGGTGACCGTGTCGGTTCCAGCCCAAATACCAGAAACAGCGTCAGACCGCAAGGAGGATTGCTGATGAGGAACGGGCATCATCAGCAGAGGAGCCTTTCGATACCAAATGGTACCCATGCTTCTCCATATCACCATCAACATCCCCATCCATCGCCAAAACCTAATGTCAAACCGTAAGATAGGGTTGGCAGCTCTCTGTATCATTTCCCACCTCTTGTGAGCAATCATTTTCTTCTTTTCCCCCCTTTTTCCGCTTCCTCGATCCGTATAAATGTAATTTTCGGTTAAAGCATTTGTTCTTGAACCAACTGGAAAATCAGCAGAGATTCATGTTTGCTTTTGATGTTATGTTTAGAATGTAAGGGCAGGCCAAGCTTCTTTGAGCAAAAATTTGTTGTGCAATATCTGGTTAGAAAGACCATAATTGTTGCCTCCCCTTAATTTGTCTTCTTATTAGTACAAGTCTTTTGACTCAATGAGTACATTCAAACAACGGGTTTGCAAAACTTGTACCTCAAGTGGTTAAGAACTTTACCTACGAATTCAATATTTTCTGTACAAATTCCCGTCTCCTAACATCTGTCGTCTACATGGCCTTACCTTTTGGACTCGGCAAGATTCAATCTTGTTCTACATCAACTAACTAGACTAGACTTCAATCGAGTGCGAGACGTCAGTTGAGTGTGATCGTTGGATTGTTAAGTATTATTATTTCACGTGTTATAATATTGTTGGTAGTCAAATTCTCTACTTGTAGATTAGAGTATTATTATGTTTTTTTGGGACCATATATTTCCAAAGGGGATTATTTGCATTTGAAGTAAACGCATAAAATCTGCCTTCTTTTATTACTTCTGTGAAATAAATATGTACATGCTCAAGCCTCTCTCATGGTGTCGCGCATTTGTAATTTACAAACAGCTCAGCCTGGAAGACCACTTTGCTAGATGTACTAAATCCATGCTTAATCCATGAGAGGTTTTGTTTTGTGTTCCTTTTCTTCTTTGGCAGGTCGTTCTCCGATGGTGAAATCCGCATCGTCGTTATAAAGGATGATTGTTTCATGCAGCCTTCCTGGTCAGCTGCTCCTTTGATGTGCTCTCGAAGATCTTGTCTGCATTTCCAACCTCAAATCCGTCTCGCCTGTGATGCTCTTTAACCTGTGCAAGTTCGTAGTTCAATTGTTCTTAACTGTGCAACACTAAAAGAAACTTAAAGACCTGAAATTACTAAGAGACGGAAGTTTGGTCACCTCGTCAAGGGGCAGATTGCTGTATTGAGGCAGAACCAGGCGTTCAGCAAACTCGATGTAGGAGCAGGGTACTGATTCAGTTACACCATCCGCAAATTGGAAATGGATAGAATCTGCGACCGTTGAACTTTGCTGAAGAAGGCCATCGGGGCTCACTGTTAATGCCAAAATTAAACTCATTACAACATAATCTCCGGAATTGTACATGTAATTTGGTCATAACAGCATTGAGTCATATATGTAATAAAAGATGCTTCATGAAATTTCACTAAACTCGGTTTCCAAATGCCAATAATGTCTCCCATTTCATATTGCAAAGAAGCATCAATCGTGTACAAAAACACCACAAGATCATTTCTAAGACATTTTGTTGTGCTAGAAATCATGGAACAAACCTTTAAGAATTCCCCCTTCAGAATTCAACTTGAAACCATTCTTCTCAATGAACTGATTGAGGCTTTTAATATCTCTCAAGTGCGATTTCAGCTGATGAGTGGAGATGGTGGCATGGTTCAGTGCATACCCATTGACAAGCGTCCAGGCAGCATATTCGCTTTCCCTACATATCCATAAGATATAAGCGTTATAAAGATCGAGATAACAACAATACGATTCCAGGAAAGGCAATGTTCACATTGTTCAACTTCAGGGCTGCTACAATATTCAAACCCAACCTCCCTGGCATATACGAAATTTTGCTTACGCAAATAGTAAGACATGGATATTGACACAAGAACAGAATGAAAATCAAGTACCTAGCCAATTGTTGGAATTCAGAATGTAACGGCTTCTCCCACGTTAAAGATCCGAGAGCACTTGCTAGAGCAGCATGTTTATTTCCAGAACCAGATATTTCAGTGTACTTTTTTATTATATCCTGAATGTTGAAACAACAGTTTCACCATATGCGAAACAGGAACCGTATGAACACAACATGTTATCTATTTTCCATGAACAGAGGAACATATACTGATATATACCTGAGTTTGGGGACTCATCTGATCTACAAGAAGCTCGGATATGAAAACTCTCGGCAGAGGCCCATTCACACCACTGCCGCCATGAGGAATGGGAACACTGGGGGGAGAAAACCACAATGCTCTCAATTTTTTGGCCGGGAATCTCAATTCCTCCCGGGGCGTGTACCCAAAATCCAGGAAAATTTTGGCCATGGAATCAATGCCATAACCATTCACCTATTTATTGTTCCAAATTAAAACAAACTTCAGCACCAATGCTAACAAGATCAATTTAAAACTAAGGAATATTGCAGATGTGAATTAAGTCAGTTAGCCACGGAAATATCCTCGTAGTTTAGATTCTTTGGAACATCGATTTTGTCAACAAAAATGAACGCATATCATCAATTTCATCACATACAGAGTTTAATGTCTAAACGAAAACACGAATCAATACTTTTTTTTATAACAATCCGTTGATCCAAGGGAACAGAATTCAATTACCCCAAAAGTCCTGAATGCGAAATGGTCATAGTAAATTTGTTCATCGGAAGCCGACCCAACAAGCTCCAAGATTGCTTTTGCAGTTGGGTTTCTGCTTAAGTAGACAGCCTCCATGCTTGCCAACACTGCCCTGAAAAATGATTCGGCTCCCTGCAAAACATGATCAATTAATCTAAATAGCAAATACGCACTAGTGTCTAGCGGTATTCCTCTCTGTCAGCCGAAAGGTCTCAGGATCGACTCTCATGGAGGAGGAGTTGGATAAAAATATTGAAAATTAACAACAGATGACAATCGAACCTGGGCAGGCAGATCAAGGGATGTTCCGTTGTCTGATCTGGAGCTGGAAAGGGTAGAGAGAGATTGCTTGTTCATGGAGATTGAATGTTTGAGGGGAAAGGATGATGATTTGGTGAGGGAGATGAAATTCCTCCGGGAGATGGTGATGGGATTAACGTTTGGTTGGAGAGGAGTGAGAGAGTAAAGGGTTGATGAGGTTTTGTTAATGGCGGATGAGAAGGCGGTGACGGAGGAGATCATTCTGGACAGTCTCATACGCCGTCGTCTGCTTTCTCTCTCTAGAATGATAGTTTTTTTCTTGTTTCTTCTTCTTCTGCCTCTTCTCTGTTTGGAAATAAGTTGCGTTTGCTCCGCTCTTAGCTCCACCACCCTCCACCTGGAATTTTAATCCAGACAGCGTCACAATGCATGGAATCCGATCCACGTCGGATCCTCTTTATCAGGATGATCTGTAAATGTGCAGTTAAAAATTATTTTAAATATTTTTATTTAAAATTAAACACAAATAGTACTAGAGATAAATTAACCGCACGATGTACGATAAACGAACACAATTCACGAATTCTTATAATCTTCACCAAAAAAATCCGAAAATGATCTTGTTGGCATATATACCGTATGACGTGGCATTCATATCAATTTTCTTCCGTTTTCTGCCAAACAATCAATCATTTAAGTGCCTCTTTCTTAAGTTTATCCAATAATGTATTTCAATGATATCAACGGTTTCTTTGTTAAGTTTTAAAAATAATTTAAATTCGTCACTTAGTATTACATTTATTAGTATTTCTCTTCACTTATAAATGAGAGGTCTTATGTAACATCCCACATCGCCCAGGGGAGTGATCCTTAAATGTATATTCTCATCCCTACCTAGCACGAGGTCTTTTGGAAGCTCACTGGCTTCGGGTTCCGTAGGAACTCCAAAGTTAAGCGAGAAGGGGGTTAGAGCAATCCCATGATGGGGGTGACCCACTGGGGAAGTTCTCGTGTGAGTTCCCAAAAACAAAACCGTGAGGGAATGGTAAGCCCAAAGCGGACAATATCGTGCTACGGTGGTGGAGCGGGCTCAGGAAGTGGTCCCCCCGGGGCGGGATGTGACAATATGGTATGAGAGCCAATCCCTGGTCGGAAGTGTGCCGACGAGGACGTCGGGGCCCTAAGGGGGTGGATTGTAACATCCCATATCGCCCAGGGGAGTGATCCTTAAATGTATATTCTCATCTCTACCTAGCATGAGGCATTTTGGGAGCTCACTAGTTTCGGGTTCCATAGGAACTCCAAAGTTAAACAAGAAGAGGGCTAGAGCAATCCCATGATGGGTGACCCACTGGGAAGTTCTCGTGTGAGTTCCCAGAAACAAAACCGTGATAGAATGGTAAGCCCAAAGCGGACAATATCATGCTACGGTGGTGGAGCGGGCCCGGGAAGTGGTCCCCCAGGGCCGGGATCCCACATCGCCCATGGGAGTGATCCTTAAATGTATATTCTCATCCCTACCTAGCACGATGCCTTTTGAGAGCTCACTGACTTCGGGTTCCGTAGGAACTCCGAAGTTAAGCGAGAAGGGGGCTAGAGCAATCCCATGATGGATGACCCATCGGGAAGTTCTCGTGTGAGTTCCCAGAAACAAAACCGTGAGGGAATGGTAAGCCCAAAGCAGACAATATCGTGCTACGGTGGTGGAGCGGGCCCAGGAAGTGGTCCCCCCCAGACGGGGATGTGACAATATGACTTCGGAGTTCCGATAGAACCCGAAGCCAATGAGCTTCTAAAATGCCTCGTGCTAGGTAGGGATGAGAATATACATTTAAGGATCACTCCCCTGGGCGATATGGGATGTTACATCTTAGATTCAATTCTTGTAAAATACAAGTTTGAACTACATTATTGCTAGCCCATTGTGAAGCTAAGCCCTCATTCCTTTCGCTTAATGTAAATAATATCGTTTGTTAAAAAAAATTCATATAAAAAAGACTGCATATTATATTTTTGTTAAATTAGATATCTAATTAGTAACTTATCTATTGTGCGGGCAATTTCCTTCTTTAAAATATCATATCACTTGTAGTAAAAAAATCATCTAAATACAAAATAAATAAAGACAGAGCTTTTATTGTAAAAAATATCATCCAAATTTGAAATAAAAATATTTGGGCATTTAGTAACACGTGTAACAAAACATGGTTAAGATTTTTTTTTTTTTAATTTTAAGAGAAAAAATTAATAACATCCTAAACATTGAAAGGTTAACCATAAAATACGAGCAATTCTACGCATCTTATTTTTTACACCATATTTGTATCATTTTTCTATTAGAGTTGATATCTACCAACATATGTGAATTCAATCTCTACTAGAGATATGGATAGGTTTTTTAGTATGTCAGGAACACAGTCCGATACATTAACTGTCATAATACAAGTGATTGAATACTTCAAAGAAAAATTCAACTAGTTTTATTATAACATTTGGTGTATCAGGTCGTGTTTCCAGTATATTGAAATATTCCTCCTCGCTAAAAAGATATTTTTGTTGATGCTGGTGTGGAAGCCAGACTTGTGTTGTCACATCCTAGCCCGGGGCGGAACCACTTCCCGGACCCACTCCACCACCGTAGCACAATATTGTCCACTTTGGGCTTACCATTCCTTCACGGTTTTGTTTTTGGGAACTCACGAGCAACTTCCAAGTGGGTCACCCATCATGGGATTGCTTTAGCCCCCTTCTCGCTTAACTTCGAAGTTCCTACGGAACCCGAAGCCAGTGAGCTCCCAAAAGGCCTTGTGCTAGGTAAGGATGAGAATATACATATAAGGATCACTCTCCTGAGTGATGTGGGATGTCACATGTGTCCATGGGAGGCTGAAATACCTCTATGAGTATTTCGAGCCTCCAAAAGGGATAAATAATCGTGGTTTGCCACCAATTGTTCATCTTTTAAGAAAAGAAGAAAAAGAAGAAGATATTTTTTGTGATATTATTATTATTTTCTTATTTCTAGCATAACCATTTGTTAGTGTTGGTCCATTACAGACGAGATTGGATGAGAAGGAAGAGGATCATCTACGGATCCCTTTCATCAAATACACCAATTCAGGTTCTTGAAATTTGATACAACGGCTAAAAACAGATGCCCCTTTTAAAATTTATAATAATTTTAGTCGTTTGATCAAATTTTAAAAGCCTAGATTAGTGAATTTGATGGAAGAAAACCGGAGAGAATCCATTTCCGGATGAGATGACAAAGATGTGAAGCAAAGAAGGCTAATTATTGGTGGTGGGCTACCAGGCTTTGAACCGAACCATGCTACAGGTGCAATGCGACTGTGTGAGAATGGGCTACCAGGATGTGAACCTTGGACAAACTGATGAATTGGCCCATCAAATTTTCAAATCACCCTCAATTAACAAAAAAATAAAAATAAAAAATAAAAAAATAAATTGAAAAAGAAATGAAATAAATTTTCATTTGAACCACCCATTTGAAGAATGGGCATGGCCAATTACTTTCACTAGCATTTTATATACAAAGATGTATTTTTATTAAGGGGTTTCAAAAATAAATTGATATTTAACTTGCTACATAAAAATTTGAAACTAGAACTTATCTCGTACGAGTGAAGAGAAATATCATAAGTATTTATATTTATTTATTATTATTATTATTATAAATTTTTTGGTATTTAAAAAAACTTACAAATCAATTATTTTTAGAAAAAGTATTTAAAAGTACTTCATGAATAAGCATTTAACATGTACATCTTCATAAAACATTTTTACGAGTTAAAAATGCCTCCAATTTGCTAATGAGGGTTGGTTGTGTTGGCGTGAGTTTGGGATTTCTATGTAACCCTAGTCAATTATGTAATTTGCATATATATTGTCACCTTGAGAGAAGAATAACACAACAATTAAAAACCTAATATTCTATTACAATTTTATCTGGTTAAGTCGATAAAGATCGTTTTTCGGTAAACGTCCAAATTTGAATTCCAAGCCGTCCATACTTTAAAGAGACTACGACCCCACTATAAATCTCAAAAATACTTGTAATATGCCGTGCCTCTATGATGAGGTAGCCTCCCGGCCTCCCCTCCACCATAAACTTTTGGATAGAAAAGAAATACTTCCAATATTTTATGCTTTTAATCATTCATGAAACAATTTTGAAGACTCTTGATATCAAATTTTTTAATATTCATGCGAATAGAACATGAAACCATCTCCGTCCACAAGAAAATCGAGGTCGCAGAAAAGCAAGCTTCTCGGAAATGATAGAGCAAACGTTTTTCATATTTTCTCTCTCATCTTTGCCCTCGTGTTTTTGGATAACGATACAACGCGTAGACCATAAACACCACAAACTGGGTCAAGCCATCTTAATTACATAATGTTGATTAATGGTTGCACTCAAGCAATTATCACAATTATTACTTTTTGAAAATGCAGTTTGACAAGCCACGAACCCAGATTCTCTCACAAGGAATTCATGACAAACAAATGAATGCGCCATTCTTCTTCGACTTTTCTTCAAACGTCACATAATGGTGTGTCCCTAAAAACAATAACTACTCAATATCTTCAGAGACCAAAAAGTGTGAAAACAAAATTTATAGACTTTTGAAAGTGCTTATCCGGAAAGAAAATTCCCCACCGGTATATGAAACATGAATGAGATCAAAATCTCCAAATCAAATCCCTTACGTTACTTATCCGAGTCCCTTTACTTAAACCAAAATAGAAATGTTAAAATTGTCCCGATCCTTATTATTTTAGATGAGGTTAAGCTGGATGAGAGCAATATTCTACAACTAACAATTCATTTATTTTCAATCCTATTCGTAAAACTCGTTGAAAGTGTTTTTGTTACAAGCATGTTGAAATTTTTAATAAAAAGCAAAAGAAATAATTTTCGCGCATATTTATTTGTCATATGCACATCCTTATTAACCCTTAATTATATTTGAATTTATAAAGTCAAAGATTATAAGCCCAAGTTTCTATAAAAAATATAAAAAAAAAAGATTATAAGCCCATTTAATTATCTAAAAACGCTCTTCAATTTTTTTATATTTTTCGAAACAAGCTCAAAATGCTTTATGTATCTCGAAAATTCTACGCGTGAGATTGAAATCTATGAAAAATAAAGCATAAACTCATTCAAGGACCACACTTTAGATTAAAATTCTACTAAAATTCAAGCTTTAAAATTGGGGTTAAGCATGACGAGAGTAATATTCTACAACTAGCAACTCGTTTATTTACAATTCTACTCGTAAAACTTGTGCAAAATGTTTTTATTACAAGCATGTCGAAATTTGTAATAAAAAGCAAAAGAAATAACTTATGCACATATTTATTTGTCTTATGCACATTCTTATTTAATCCCTGATTATATTTGAATTTATATAACTAAAAAATTACAAATAAACAAAAGTGTGCATGTGGAACGAAGTTAAGATGGCTAACGAGACGATCAGGTGTAGAAATCAAAATGTTTTTCTAAAAAGCACTAGAAAAATTATTCTTGAGAATTCCTAAAAAGGCACTCACAATTACTTTATTCTTTTTCCACAAAACTTGCAAGTGCTTATATGAAACACAAACATTTGAATATTGATATTCTTAATCGTATTTAATTATCTAAAAACGCTCTTAATTTTTTTACATTATCTTTGAAACAAGCTCGAAATCTCTTTATGTACCTCGAAAATTCTACGTATGAGATTGAAATCTACAAAAAATAAATCATAAACTCATTCAAGGACCACAGTCTAGATTAAAATTCTACTAAAATTCAAGCTTTAATTAGCTCGAAAATTCAAGCTTTAATTAGCTCGAAAATTCAAGCTTTAATTAGCTCGCATGCAAAACATGATTAAAACCAAATAATCATTGTTGATATAAAAAACCTAATCAACATTAATCAAATTAATCTTAAGAAACTTTAACGAAAAGTTCCCAGTACTATTTATTTTAACGAAAAACCATATTTTTATACTAAAAAATCAATCCTGATACTATTCACTTTACAATTTATTTTATCATGAACGTTAAAACTCAAAGAAAACTCTTTTCATTAATTTTCCTTTAATCTTATTACTAAAACTAGAAATCTCATATTTAAGTTGTACGAAAATATGCGATACCCGAGGTGGAGGTGGCGCTGTGCCCACAGAACTTGCGTTTCACGCACATAGGAAAATTCTGCGCAAAGCTGTCCCCGAAAGCGACCCCTAACTTCTTCCTTCTCGCGGATAACGATTAAAACCCCTACCCCAAAATTTCCACTTCCTCCCCCACTCCCCCATATAGGTATCTACTTCTCAAGCTTCGCAGACAAACGCTTCCATTTCAGAGGTGGATTTTCACTGTAATTTTACATTCCTCTGTGAAAATTTCTGTAATTCTCTGATTTTTCTGTGAAATTTGCCTTCTCCTGCTTCTTCTAGCTCGTAATTTACAGTGTGAATCGGGTAGTTTTTCTTTTAGATGAATTTCCGAGTTAAACTTGTGTGATTGGATTTGATTTCTTAACTTTCGCGATTTTACGTTTCTCATAGTTTTAGTCGCTGTAATTGTCTGATTTTCGTTTTTCTTTTTTTTTGTTGTGGAATTTGCTTTATTCTGTTTCTTCTAGCTCCCGATTTTACTGTGTTTAACGTCTGGAATTTTAATTTTACTTGAAATTCGGAGTGAAACTTGTGTGATTTGATTTGACATCGTATAATTCTTGGTAAATTTGGTTTGAGAACTTTTTATTTAATTTTTATGTAATTATTGATGTTAATTTTTGGATTGAGTTGCGTGTATTAGTAAGCCGAGTTTTATCGCTTTGAATGTTGGATACAGGTTTTGCGTTTTGCTTTCGTTTGCTTTGGTTTATATTAGTTTAATCGCAGAGGTCGCTTTTAACGCTTTACTTTATTGGTTTTTGTTATCTTGTGGCTGTTTTCTTTAATCTCTGTGACTTCATGGTGTAGCTTACTTTTATTTATTTAAGATGCTTTATTGCATGTGGTCAAGCCGGTGAAGCGTGTGAAGACATGCACATAGACACGCGTCACCGGCTTGAATCGACGGAAGTTACTCAATGAAAGTAAAACCCGAGATTGTCAAGTTTTTGTTAACCAATTGTAGAAATATTGTATATGGTGCTACAGTCGATTTTAGCTTGATACGGTTGTTATTTTATACAAATTGATTTTAAGGCTTAGATTTGTAACAAGGGGTGTGATATCCACACACCTTTTTTTACTTTTTACACCCTTCTAATTTTTGGCCGTCGGATCAGATGAATTGAAGAAGAGTAAAGGACAGAAATCAACAAGGGTGTGTGGATAACACACCTCTTGTAACAATCTAGCTCTGGCTAGCCAGTATTTCCATTTGGCAGCTTATTTGCGTTGTCCTATAGTTTATATATATTTTTTTCGGATTTCTATCCTATAAGTTTATATGTTTTTCCAAATTGCCACGGGAATCGAAGTTTGATATTTGGTTTGTTACTTGTGCACTTGGGGAAGTTTGTATCTAGTAGTATGTAGGGTCAATATTTTGTTTCTGAAAGCAAACCTTGCTTGTATAAAGGATAAACCCTCATTAATTTAAAATTCAAATGTGAAGTGATTATTCCAATTTGTTAATAGATATTGCAATTCTTCTTGAAATAAATTTATTTTTCAACTCAGACATTTTGGCCTCGAAACTAGATAACGCTAACTAGATTTTTGTCGAATGAAATGGTTCGGTTCATGCTTGTGGTTTTGCCATTTGAAATTTGAGTTGACATTACCATTCACCTTTGTTAGCCATTTCATTCATGGTCTGCTAGTTGATGTGGCATTATGGTCTGAGAGTCCCCCCACAGTTTAGGGCCAAAGATTTTATAGCATATGGCTTTATGCCATGGTTACTTCAGACTAAAGTTTTTGGAATATATCGTTCTCACTTTTTCTCGAGCGCTCCTGCTAGGCTTCTAATTGAATTGGTTATAGAGTTTCTGAGATACCGCCTGGCTGCTGGCTCTATTTTTTGTCAGAGATATTTATACACCCAGGCACACAAATTTATTAACAATTCTCAGGTTTCAATTCTTTCTAGAAAGTATAATGCATACGCAACTGACTTGTGTGTTGAAGTTTTGTTTCCTTTAATTAATTTAATCTAGTTTTCTGCAAGATTGCAATACATTTGTACTTGAATTTCTTTGGTAAGACATTTGCAATTAAATTTGATTGAAAATCATGTAAGCTTTTCTGGTGAAAAGATGGACTGGTGAAGCTACACAGTTTTGTCTATTGTTGACATTTTGATTTTTAGCTATGTTTTTTGACGTGGAATATGCATCTGGGACTATGACAGGCTGCCTGTGAGGCCTATATAGTTCTTAAGCATTTATTGCCTATGCACTTAAAAAGCTGCTTGACAATCAGCATCTGATTACCATTTTACTATTCTTGGCATAACCAGAAGATGGGACAAGCTCTTGGTTGTATTCAAGTGGACCAGTCCACTGTTGCTATCAGGGAATCTTTTGGGAAATTTGATGATGTGCTTCAACCTGGATGTCACTGTTTGCCTTGGTGTTTGGGTAGCCAGGTAGCTGGTCATCTCTCCTTACGTGTGCAGCAATTGGACGTTCGTTGTGAAACAAAGACGAAGGTTTGTTGTATATTCATTCCTTTTCAACAAGAAGATTTGTTTAACCTTCGAAGCACACACTGTAAGCACCGCACACAACTCTAGGAGCATCTATTAGTAGAACTGTAGCAAATTTGGAAAAATATGTTATTGTGTGAGAGCCATGTAAGTCTGATTGGGAATTCGAAATCTATATGCAATTCTGATCTTTGGTATTTCTTCAGGATAACGTTTTTGTTACTGTGGTTGCTTCAATTCAATACCGAGCTTTGGCTGAGAAGGCTTCTGATGCCTTTTACAAGCTCAGCAATACCAGAGGGCAGATCCAATCTTATGTCTTTGATGGTATGTATTTATCACTGAAATTTATAATTAGTTTCATAAATCTGTGGGTTTATGTGTGTTGTTATTTTCGTTCTAGCTTATTAGTTCAATTGTGATCAGTTCTCTGTATAAAGTCTGGTGGGATTTTTATTTAATTTTCCTTAAATGTGATTTTGAACTGTTAGAAATGAACTGTTATTCTTTGAGTAAAACACAAAATTTCTTGGAAACAGAGATAGAAAAATAAGAAGTTTATGTTTTGAATATCGGTGTAGAATATTTCTTAGGCTTGAGGTTTTGCGTTGAAAGTATGTCTGATTCTTGTTCTTATGTCATTTTTCCTGGGGCGAGGAATTTACCGTCAATATTGTAGCTTGCAGATAAAACTAACAGAAGTCTATTGTTCTTTCAGTGATTAGGGCAAGTGTTCCGAAATTGGACCTAGATTCAACCTTTGAGCAGAAGAATGATATAGCCAAAGCTGTGGAAGAAGAACTTGAAAAGGTACAGATGTGTCTGCCTTGTCTGGCTTAGATTTCATTATGAAACTTCTGTCACGCATAGTAATTTATTGTGGATACGCAGGCCATGTCACATTATGGGTTTGAGATAGTTCAAACACTAATTGTGGATATCGAACCAGATGAGCACGTGAAGAGATCGATGAATGAGATTAATGCAGGTATAATAATATGTTTAAATCCATATGGTCTTATGACATTTAATGTTTTGTTTAAAACATTTTAGTAGGCTTGTTTTGTTGCATGCATTGTTCGAGTAAAGATTAATTTATTTCGAAACTTTACGAAAGGCTAGTCAAAATTGAACCCTGTTTCATTTTGTATGCCCTGGACGAGGCTCATCTGGAGGTCAAATTTTGTTAGTTCCATGTTGTTTTTTTGGTAGTTTTTGTCTCAACTGACAATGGATTTCGAAGTCTGTTCTATTTCTTGCCATCCTTGACTGATACAGTTTTCTGGTAATTAAAAGGATTAGGATGTTTTTCATCTATAAGGTTTTCGACTCCTGTCATCCAAACGGCTTCAGTGTGCCTAAAACAGAAAGACATAACCATTCTTGAGATGCACAAGGATTCTGTGAGCACCTCTGTAGCATGAAAAGTATCGAGACTGATGTCTCATGCGTCTCTGTGAATTTTAATTCCTTTTTGTAGGACAGTAACACGAGTGCACCTGCAAGAAAGTTTTTCTTTGAATTATTAAGTTTGTTTGGCCATGGCAGCTGCAGAACGACTAACATATGCATGTTTTTCATTAACTAATAGCTGCTAGGATGAGGGTGGCTGCAAGTGAGAAAGCTGAAGCAGAGAAGATACTACAGATTAAGCGAGCTGAGGGAGAAGCAGAGTCCAAATATCTGTCGGGGCTTGGCATAGCAAGGCAGCGCCAGGCCATTGTGGACGGGCTGAGAGACAGTGTGCTGGCCTTCTCTGAGAACGTACCTGGGACAACATCCAAGGATGTCATGGACATGGTTCTCGTGACCCAGTACTTTGACACAATGAAGGAGATTGGTGCATCCTCAAAGTCCAATTCGGTTTTCATCCCACACGGACCAGGTGCTGTGAGAGACATTGCGTCGCAGATAAGAGACGGACTCCTTCAAGGAAGTTCGATCCAGGAGTAATGCCGTTGGGCGCGGCACTGAATGCCAGCGCAGTTACGCTAGACTCGAATTTGTGTGTGCTGTAGGATCTAAAAGAGTGTGGACACACTCATGTATATAATATTAATGTGTAGGATGAATTTTCTGTGCTTCTTAATATCTTGGTTTTGAAACTTAAGGGTGTTGTTTCGACTTTATAATAAAGTCCTAAGAAGCAATTCGAACTATTTATCTTGCTCCATTTGTGGTTTAAGGGTCTTTTTGATATTATAAAAAAGAAAAGGTTTTTATGATGATTGGTCCATGAATTTTGACCGTTCAATCAAAATGGTCTCTGAAATAGAAAATTTATCAACTTAGTCCCCATAATTGAGTTCTGCATACTAGGGAATTTACTTGAGAATTTGAGAGATTTTAATGGATTTATAAATCTGTGGATTTTTATGGAGTTTAATTGATTTATAAAGATTCCAAATAAAATTTTGATTTAATTTCTTCGAAATCTCATAGAGAGAGATGATATTTGTGGATGCTTTAAATACATTACGAAATCTCTCAAATTCCTTCTAATTCCTCAACTTTCTCATATTCTTTAAGACCAATTTTTAATTGAATACACCTAGAATGTTGTAAACTTCTTTAAAATCCTAATTGAATACACCCAATTTCTATGGATTTTAATAAACTATCTTAAAATTCAAATCGAATGCACATTGAATTTTAAAGAATCATCTAAAATCATAACTGAATATCCCTAAATTCATTAAAATAATTAAAATACCTCAAAATCTCACCGGTCGAACATAACTTGATTCGAAGTTCAGGTGAACATTCAGAATCGAGATGTGTAACCCTAAGTTTGACCTTCATTTAGAATTGTGTCAACTCTTTTGTAAAAGACAATTCAAAAATAATAAACAAATAAAACCACGTGGTGTAAAATAAAAAACCTTTGAACAATTTTATTCTCTTTTTTCAAAGTAGCCTAATCATTTTTTAATTTTTACAATACAATCGATAGTAAAAAAGGTGGTCGAATTTTAGGCGATGCACAGATTAAATGTTTTGATCAATATTAGCTAAAATCTTTTTTTTTTTTTATATAAGAGTAATGTTAGAGAGGTTGAATTTATAGATAAAATTTTAGAAACTAAATAATATAAAAATTAATGATTGATTTATTAACTAAATTTTGATAAATGTATTTATTTCTATTATAACACATCATTTAACTTGTAAATTTTGTTTTCAAATTTAGTTAGCATTACCCTTGATATAATAATACAAACAATAATAGAAAGCGAATGCAGATAAATGTTTTGAACATTCTTTTTAGTAAAATGTTTTGAACATTTTAGAATTTAGCTACAAACTTTCTTTGATATTATTGGTCGTTTTTAATTCATCAAATTAAAGAAAAATTTAGGTGTAAATAAAAATGCAGGAAAATATATAAAGAAAATAAATCAACAAACAAAAAAGCTGGAAGAAAAAAAAAAAACATATATATAAGTTATTTCCACGTGTCTCACGAAACAACGCGAAAAAGGAGAATATGCCCAACGCAACCTCTCGTACGATTCTCGAGGTCCAAATCACCGATGCCTCTCCTCCAAATCAACGGCCACGAACCCGTACCTCTACCCAGCACAAGATCCAACGGCCCACGCTACTCTTCTCAGTCTCAACTAACACCGTTCCTAGGGTTTATAGGTTAGGCCCATTTTGCTCCTTCTTCTTCTTCTTCAGTTTAGAACCAGACCACAAATCCAGCTCCGCTTTCTCTGAAATTTTCCTTCCAAATTTTCTCGAGAAACAATCATGGTGAAGGGCCCAGGACTCTACTTCGATATCGGCAAGAAAGCTAGAGGTTCGCCCTTTTCGTTTTCTCTTCATTTATTTTCTTGATTTATCGTATTTTCTATTTTTTTTTTTCACTCGTGAAAATGTGTATTTGTTTTTTTCCGCCCAGATCTTCTCTACAAGGATTACCAGAGCGACCACAAGTTCACCGTCACCACTTACACTTCCACCGGACTTGTAAGCTTCTAATTTCCTATATTTTTTGTTAATTTTTTTCCCTTTTTGATTTTGATTTTTGTCCGAGAAATGAATAGTGCATCTTTTATCTTTTGGGAAATTTATTTTCTGTTTGGTTGCTGAGAAAGTGTTTAATTTAATGTTGCTGTACCAAATCATTCAAATCACATGATGAATACTAGAAGTTTAAGGTCTGCACTTACAGTCTACTTAAGAGTTCACTAATATTCATGCTTCCAGTTATCGAAATGCTGGCTATTTTTCTGTAGTGAATTTAAAGGACTCGTTGAATTTTTTAAGCTAATTGATAAGTCACCTGTTTGATTGCTGTTTGTTCCAGCGGATTCCTTGGATTTGCAGCATGGTTTTTCATTGGTTTATATTAAGTGATCTTGCAATGCCGTTGTGTTTGTAATGATATGTTTTCGGTCGCTTTACTTGAAAGGGTCGGAGGTTTATTTTGTTATTCCATTAGTAATCTGGCTGCTTGCTATGTGTGATTTACGTGGTGTGTTTTATATTTTTTGGATCCTACTCCCTGTCATTTTAGCTTTGTTTTATCCGACTTTGTTTTGTTCTGATATTTCGATTCATTTTACTTCTCAAGGCAATCAGTTCAACTGGAATCAGGAAGGGTGAACTGTATATTGGGGATGTGAGCACCCAGCTGAAGAACAAGAACATCACAACTGACGTGAAAGTTGACACCAACTCTAACGTAAGTCAACAGAGCTAATTGTATCTGCACTAGCATTTTTTTCTTCTCATGTAAAGAACAATAGGTCAATGCAGTAACTGGAAGCCTCCTGACCCTGAACTCATTACTGTTTGGTCATGTGTTTGTACGATCAGTATGAAGTTTTATGGTTTTCATAGCTAACTTTTGCAACTTTATCTTGGTACTTTGAAGATGTGCGCCATGTGACTTAACACATGAGACTTGAATTTATTTTTTATTTTTTTGTGTTTTTAAATCTCAGAAGCTGACTGTGTTGAATTGGTATAAGTTCTTCATTTTTCTTCCCAACTACTAGATAAGACTGTAAGCACATTTCGTGGCGTTGGTGCAACCGTTTAGGCCGAATTATACAAATTTCATTGTCTACATTTAGTTAGCTGATAATATTGTGTTACAGACTTCACCATCTTGTGTATGGTTCTTATAATTACGCGCTATCTTATATCGTTAATTTATTCGATACAGGGTTAGATATGCAAGTGTTAGTATTCTCCTTTTGTTGCACTATAAATTTCATGCGGTGAACAGGCAATCTATAACTGATTATGCATGATGGAGTAATTTGGTTGCATTGTTATTGTGACTGATAATTGTCTTTCAACATGCAGCTTCTCACGACCATTACTATTGATGAACCTGCACCTGGTCTCAAGGCAATCTTTAGCTTCATTGCCCCTGACCAGAGATCTGGCAAGGTGAAGAATCATCGCGTCCATTTTCTGACTGACTTGTTGCTTCAGTTGTGTTCACTTTTTTGCTCTGTTAATGCATGTCTTATCGGGCATCATATGCATAAGTCATTTCTTCATGGTCCGAACTTGTGTGTTTTGTGAACAGGTGGAACTCCAATATCAGCATGAATATGCCGGGATAAGCACTAGCATTGGGTTGACTGCCAATCCGATTGTTAACTTTTCTGGTGTTGTGGGGAACAATCTTCTCTCTCTGGGAACTGATCTTTCTTTCGACACTGCCTCTGGCAACTTTACCAAAGTGAATGCAGGGTTGAATTTCACCCATTCTGACCTCATTGCCTCCCTGTTACTGTGAGTACTTCTGTTGACGAGATCGATAAACCATAATAGATCTTGTGTCATTATTTGAGTCGAGTTGGGCTTATTGCATATGTATGTTTAGGTTGATGTGGTCATTGCATGTGTGATCCGATATTGTTGGTGAATATACAGGAACGATAAAGCTGATACTATTACTGCTTCCTACTACCACACTGTAAGTCCACTCACCAACACTGCTGTTGGTGCGGAGCTGTCCCATAGCTTTTCAAGCAATGAAAACAGCCTCACAATCGGCACAGCGCATGCACTTGACCCTCTAACCACGGTGAAGGCTCGGGTGAACAACTATGGCAGGGCAAGCGCTCTCATCCAGCACGAGTGGCGTCCCAAGTCATTCTTCACCATCTCAGGAGAGGTCGATACCAGGGCAATAGAGAAGAGCGCAAAGATCGGTCTAGCCTTGGCACTCAAGCCCTAGTCGTATGCAGGTATTCTGTGAAAATGGAACGTGGATTGTTTCTGTTTTTGCATGGTGGAGGGGGGAATAAGAGTAGGTAGACAGAAGGGGAATTTTCTCTGATGAACTTGTGGTCCTTTTCCGGTGGTGGTATTCGTTTTCTTCATATCTTTGGCGGTAATCGGGTTGTATAAAATAATTGGCACGAACCGATGTCGTGTCATATTCCTTTTGAATGTCCTTCCAACCCAAATGTTGACGGAGGGTGTACGTTAAACTGCTTAATGTGGGTTTTTGTCAATCGCGGTATACGGTGAATTTTTTTATTTTTCCAATAATTAAGCAAAGTTGCGAACGTAGGGCAAATTCGAAGCGATGGTAATTGTTTTGTTAACTTGGATCACAAGTAATGGTGTGTTTTCGGTTTTTTATGCAAAGATCTTCCAATCCGACTTTTTTGGTTATTTTATTTTGGATCCAGCGATCTTAAACGAAAAAGCTCGTGCCCGTGTATCACGTGGACTCGAGAATTCCTAATCCTAGATACCTTTGTGAAAGGAAAAACAAAAGAGAATATCCAAAAATGCTTTTTGCGTGAGCGTTAGCATTTCGCCCTAAAGAATAGATTTTTGTAAAGTGAGATTTTCCTTGAACTTTTTGACTTATGCTTCTCACATATGGTAAAATCTTGATAGTAGTTGTTACGTATTTTGAACTCTTCATCTCTTTCATCAAGTGTATGGTGGAATTTCTCTAACAGAAATTTGAAACGGTAATCCATTTGATCATCACATCTTCACAACCTTTTAACATGGTAAAACATGAAAATCTATTAATCCGATTAAAAGAAAACTATGCTCTTATAACTTGTATTCAAAATTGGCTAGTTCTATTAATGGAGTTTGAATCCCTTTATTAGAAGTTTTTTTCGTATAACAAGTAGTATTGAGAAAAAAATTCAAAACTTAAACCTCGTGTTTAAAAATAAATATATTTCATCACTTTGAAATTAAATCACGATAAGTAATAAGTAGAATAATGGTAAAATTATCCATTGTCTTGAATTTGAAACACTTATTAATTAAAATACTGACGATTCTCTGATTAGAGGCTTTGAAGACGTACCTTCGTGGATTACATCAAGATTACGCAAGCTTTGTAGTCGACATGCCTATTTTTTTTTTTTTTTTTTTTTGGAAAACGTAGTCGACTTGCTTTTTGGTGAACTGCTTTTGGCTTTTGGGTAATAAAAAAGTACTCAAGCTTTTTATACCGTTGATAATAAATAGAATAAAAAATAAAAAATAAATGAGATCCACCACCACCTCCTTCATTCTTTCCATATAAAATTCGTTTCTTTCATGCTCTCGCTCTTCTGAGTGGCCGCTGCTCATACCATGTCGACGGTTAGGATAGAGCCCCTCCTCCGGGACCTCCACCACTACCGTCGACAAAAACCCAGACACCGCCGTCCGCCGTCGAATCATCCATTAAAGCTCAGCTCTTCTTTCACTGCTTTTCCAAAGAAGCTAGTAGTCTCCAACGGCCGCAGCTTCTGTTACTTCCAGCCTCCCACTCCCAGGAGGGGTCCCACTCTCGGAGTCAGAGCTGCCTCAACCGATACAGCCACTGTCGAGACCTCCGAATCCGCCGATCCCTTCTACAAGAAGACCTTCCCTCTCAAGCGGACGGAAGTGGTTTGTGCTTTCTTTCCGCCATTTCTGAATTTGCTGTTTCTTTTGATTGTGGGTTGTCGACGCTGCTTGAATTTGTAGCCCAATTACTGAGCTCAAATTTCAAGCTCTGTGATTTCTCGATGAACAGTGTTTTCAAAGCTGGAAACTTCGATTGGTGCTCGTTTGTTTCGCACAGTTTCTCGGCGACCAATCAGAAAGTCAAATTTTCCTTCTGAATTATCTGATTTGGCCTCTTTGAAATGGTAGGTGGAGGGAAAGATCGTTGTGAAATTAGATCATGGGAAGAATGAAAAGAAGTGGGTGCTGACTGTGGGTTGTAATCTTCCTGGAAAATGGGTTCTTCACTGGGGAGTTTCTTTTGTGGACGATGTTAGTGGGTAAAATCTTCAGACTTTAATAGTAGATTGCAATTACTCTCTCTCTCTCTCTCTCTCTCTCTCTCTCTCTCTCTAAAATGTTTGTTTGTATTGTGCAGCGAATGGGAACAGCCTCCTAGTGAAATGAGACCAGCTGGTTCAGTTCCCATCAAGGTATGTATTTGGGTTCTTAAGTTTGATTGCAGAGCTGTTGGTTGGAATGAATTTGATATACATGAGGATTTTCAGGACTATGCAATAGAGACACCCTTGAAGGAATCGTTGTCGTCTGTGGGAGGCGATACATCTTATGAAGTGAAGATTGATGTTAAACCCAACAGTGCAATTGCAGCGATAAATTTTGTTCTCAAGGTTGTGATTTTCAACTAGTAAGCCCCTTATGTTATATATACCGGCTATTATGTTATTATGCCATCTTCAGTGTCTGCTCTTGTTGGGGTGTTTTGGTGTTGCAGGATGAAGAAACTGGTGCTTGGTATCAGCACAGAAGGAGTGACTTTAGAGTGCCTCTTGTCGCCTACCCACAAGACGATGACAATGTAGTTGGAGAAACAAAGGGCTTCGGCATGTGGCCAGGTTGTCAATGCCATTCTATTCTCTGGTTTGCTTGATTTATTTTGTTTGTAATACTGTTAAATCTGAACCAATTTGTGATCTTCCAAGAAATGGTGTAATAAAAGCCCAAAAGGAGACTGTCCTAGTTCAGCTTAAGAGTGGAACTCCGATGTTTCTATACATTCTTAAAAATGATTCCTTTTCCACTTATCCTTTGATGCAGTTAAATGAATAAAAAACAGGTTTTGTTTTGCTGGTGTGAGTCTATATTCATATGTAACCAATGTCAACAGTTAAGCCAAGCGTCTGTCTTGCAGTCGCGGCTAAATTCCAGAGCCCACAAATACGCACTCCTTTTGGCTGTGGACGAGATGGGTTATGGATGATTAGTTTTTCATTTTCACTTTTTCTCCACAGTTGTCCAACCTGAATTGAGTGAAAATTTGAAAATTGCTTGTGTCCAATTTGATTCTAGGAGTTTTGGGTAAACTATCCAACGTGTTCGTCAAAGCAGAATCATCAGATTCCAAAGATCAAGACAGCAGCGGCAGTGAATCCAGACACCCTCAACAGAAAACTACGTGTCTAGAAGGATTCTATGAAGAACTGCCAATTGCAAAAGAAATTTCTGTAAACAATTCAGTAACTGTTTCTGCTAGGAAGTGCCCTGAGACAGCTAAGAATCTACTATACTTGGAAACAGATTTACCTGATAATGCTGTTGTTCACTGGGGAGTTTGCAGAGATGATACTAAAAGATGGGAAATTCCAGCTGCCCCGCATCCACCAGAAACAGTAGTATTCAAGGACAAGGCTTTGCGGACTCGATTACAGGTTTCTAAGACCTTTTCTTTTCTTTTCTATTCCTTCTCCTCTCTTGTTCTTTATATTTTATTTATAGTTTTGTAGTTGACCATTCTCTCTCGTGGTATAAACACCAAATGTTTGTTGACTTCTTTTGTATAAAATCATTATGTTGTAGTGTAGTTATGGGATCACTGTTATATTTTTGTTTGAATTTTTAGGGAAAGGAACAATTTCTAATACTTTTGCAGAACAACATAATAACTGGAAATCAGAGTTTAGTGATCCATTGAACAACTTCCAATAGTTTTGAAGATCATGAAACTGGTGCTACATTGTTCGTTTTAGTTAACTCTTCTCGCATACAAATATCTCTGTGTTGGTTGAAGCATGATTTTGAACAGTAGAGAGATAGGGTATTGTTTTTGCGAGCATGTGTATGATCAGAGGCCTATACTATATAGAAATTGTAATCTTGATTATTTTATTCATAGCACAAAGGCCTATTTATCCAATCGTGTATACTTAGCGAACAAGTAAGGATCTCTACAAATCAGGAATACAATCATAATTATTTACAATATTAATTCCCAAACCTCAGGAGAAACGGTTTCCTTGGACAAGACTCCTTCTGTAACTTATAGGAGGATTTTATTAGAAATTTTTTAATGCATACGTACTTGGTGTACATGATATACATGATATACATGATAGAGAACTGGTGAATGCATATATGTTCTGGCTATTAGCATCCTCATGCTCGCAGTAATTTGTATAATTGTAAATCTTAATTATACTTTCATTTTCTTTCTGCTTCTCTAGAAAAGCTTTAAAAGCAAGGTTTATTATCTGTTTTGTGCTTACTAAAGAATTTTTCTATTAAACTTGTCAAGAATGAATTATTTTCTTGATTAATTTTGTTATTATCATGGACAACTTGTGTGCAGCAAAAAGAGGGTGGAAATGGATGCTGGGGACTGTTTACTTTGGAAGAAGGACTCGCAGGATTTCTTTTTCTTTTGAAACTAAATGAAAGTACGTGGTTGAGATGTGTGGGAAATGACTTCTACATCCCCCTTTCAAGCTCAAAAAACGCAAATGTTTTACAAGGAGAGATTCAATCTGAAGATGCTCAGGTATCTGACGGAAGTACAGAAGCAGTAGAAGAAAATACTGCATATGCCGATGGATTAATCAATGAAATGAGGAACTTGGTGAGTGACGTTTTCTCTGATAGAAGTCAAAGGACAAGATCCAAAAAAGCACAAGAAGCCATTCTTCAAGAAATAGAAAAATTGGCTGCTGAAGCGTATAGTATCTTCAGAACTACCGTTCCAACTTTACCTGAGGAAACCATTGCAGAAACTGAAGATGTGAAAGTCGCCCCTGCCAAAATATGCTCAGGGACAGGAACAGGTTTCGAAATATTGTGCCAAGGTTTTAACTGGGAATCTAGTAAATCTGGAAGATGGTACATGGAACTCAAAAGTAAAGCTGCAGAGTTATCTTCACTAGGTTTCACTGTGATTTGGTTTCCACCTCCCACAGAGTCTGTTTCACCTCAAGGGTACATGCCCAGGGATTTATATAATCTGAACTCCAGGTAACATGTGTTACATAATACTTTTGTCATGGTCTTCACAGTTCACCAATCACCACATGCGCACACACGCACACACCCCTATTTTTTGTAATTTTTTTGAGCAAATGAAAAAGTAGTTCGGCATACCTCTGACCTCTGTTTTCTTGGTTTATGCACATTCCACATACTTATTAACATACCAATTATTTGTTGAGTTTTAAGGTTTCATTCTTAATCATTTATTGTAGTAAAATTCCTTATTTGGTTCAGAGGGTTACTTTTATTTTTTAGTTTCGATACTGAACTCTCATTTAAGATATGCTAGTTAGTATCTCTATGGGGAGGATCATGTAAAAGTAGTGATTGCTCCTTTCTCACACTTCTCAGATACGGAAATATGGACGAACTGAAGGAGACCGTGAAGGTATTCCATGACGTCGGGATAAAAGTTCTTGGAGATGCTGTTCTGAATCACCGTTGTGCACATTATCGGAATCAAAATGGTGTTTGGAATATATTTGGTGGTCGTTTAAATTGGGATGATCGTGCAGTTGTTGCAGACGATCCACATTTTCAGGTATTTAACCTTTTTGTGCTCATCTGAATTTCATTTCAAGACAGTGTCATTGATATGCTCCAAAAGAGACATGATATTTATTATTTAGTACATTTCATGTGCACTCATGTGTACATGCAAAACTGTAGTTCATGGACTTGTTAGCATGTGATATAGCAGTTTATTTTATGTGCGCATGTCATGTTGTAACGTGACAAACTTCCAAAGACACTTAAACTTCGTTTGTAGAATGTCTACGGTACCCAGTGTTGCAACTCCAAACACGGTGCTGCACAACCCCATACATAGTGCATGCACAGTCCAAATGGTGACCAATGACCATAGATTAGTATTTGGTTTCGATAATATAATATAAAAAAAAATTAATAATAATAATGTGAGGACTCTTTAGCGAAACATGTTACCTGTTCTTTAGATAATCTTCTGTCTTTCTTGAGTTCCGTCACACGTGTAGTTAAAAACACTAATTCCTTATGTCTGTTCATTTCATTATAGAGTGATTATTTTGGAAAGCACTCTGTAATCTCCTTATGTTACTGAAAGAGAAACAGAACAAATGTGATGTGGGATGCCTTTCTATATGAGTAACGTGTGCATGATATATGTAGGTGATATCGAATGTTTATATGCCAATGTTTGCTTAGCACGTTTTTTGGGAAAATTGTTTTATGTAGCTATTTTTTAAGATTTTTGAAAATGTTTTCTCTCTGTTATACAGGGAAGGGGTAACAAAAGTAGTGGAGATAGTTTTCATGCAGCCCCAAACATTGATCATTCACAAGATTTTGTGAGGAAGGATATCAGAGAATGGTTATGCTGGCTAAGGTTAATTCCTAACATGTTCTTATGCCCATTATGACGTGGAATATCAATTTGTGGATGTACCAGTACCTTGCAAAAATTGTGGACATGTTGTATGTTATCCAATTGAAGTGCAATCTCCCTTATGGTGCATGTTATGTTGAAAGTTTCTCTATTATGTTGATATAAATGTATGGCTGACCGTCACAGGAACGATATTGGGTACGACGGATGGAGGCTTGATTTTGTTAGAGGATTTTGGGGTGGCTATGTCAGGGACTACATTGATGCTAGTGAGCCCTACTTTGCTGTAGGCGAGTTTTGGGATTCCCTAAGTTATACATACGGGCAAATGGATCACAATCAAGATGCACACAGGCAGAGAATTGTTGATTGGATCAACGCTACTAATGGAACTTGTGGTGCATTTGATGTCACAACAAAAGGGATTCTCCATGCAGTAAGTGTGCATCTTTGTAGTTTTAATTCCAACTGTAAAACTTCTATGACTTTGCTTTCCATGTTTGTATGGCGGATGCTACTTTTATTCACATGGAATTACTTGTACAGGCACTGGAAAGGTGCGAGTATTGGCGATTATCAGATGAGAAGGGTAAGCCTCCAGGGGTTCTTGGATGGTGGCCATCTCGTGCTGTCACTTTCATAGAGAATCATGATACTGGTTCTACTCAGGTTTGAACTGTTTTGATCTTGAATTCTCTGTTATTTTATAGTCGAGCATATTAATATTTAGAAGTATCGAGATGCAAATTCTTTTATTCTTTCCTTTTGAAGGGTCATTGGAGGTTTCCAAATGGAAAAGAAATGCAGGGATATGCTTACATTTTGACTCATCCAGGAACACCTACAGTTTTCTATGACCACATTTTCTCTCACTACCAATCTGAAATTGCTGCTCTGATCTCTCTCAGAAACCGGAACAAGCTCAACTGTCGGAGTAGAGTAAGTATCACTAATCAAGTCGGTCTGACTTATAAGGAAATATAAGTTAAAATAGATTTCTGTTTTCATTCTTTTGTGGAAGATCAAGATATCATCGAAGCTTCGATTTCATTTTTCACTTTTCATTGTAGGTTAAAATCATCAAGGCAGAAAGAGACGTGTATGCTGCCATCATTGATGAAAAGGTTGTCATAAAAATCGGACCAGGTCATTACGAACCTGCTAGTGGACCTCAAAATTGGAATAAAAGCCTGGAGGGAAGAGACTACAAGGTCTGGGAAGCATCATTAGTTTTTTCCACACCGGTATGTATATAACTACAAGTATATAAAGTTGAGTACCAGATGATTCAATAAGGAAGCTCTCATATTTTACATCTTAAGCAAATAAAAGGATGCCAAGATAGAGTGATATGTAGACCGACCTGAGGATGGGGCGGACCGACCTGCTTCAGCAGTACAGAATCGTGGTCAGTCGGCTGAGTGTGGAAGTGGTGAGCATGGTATTAGGTTGGAAAAGCAGTGCTCCATCTTACACATGCTGTTGATGATTTCCTTTTCCTAGTTGGATTAGATTTTGACAGCAGCAATGTTGTTTAAACCATCGTATCTCTGTCTCTTCTTGTTTTGCTTGTCCTTTGCATGGCATGGAAGTAACTTGTAAATATATAAAACTGATCTGAAACCAAGACTGGAAGATCCCAAACCCAGACTATGACAATGTTTTACAAAAAATTGGGACTCTGTAAGCCTTTAGTGAAAATGTCTGCAACCTGATCTTCAGTAGGAATGTATCGAACAACAATATCACCTTTTTGAACCATCTCCCTAACAAAATACTAATACAAGACAATCAATTCTGTGCAAGTATCTCTCCAAGTTGGGAGTTTGCATGGCCTGGCTCGATCTTCAGGTCCCAACTTTTTCATCAAATATTCAAGTCATAAGAACAATTATTGAACTCTAAAAAAACTGTTCCGTGAGTTTCTTATAGCAAGAATGGCAAGTAGATTTCAAAAATCTAGCTCCACATTTTTATTTCAATCAAAGTCGACAAAGCATAAACTTATCCATGCATACAGTAAAGATATATACTTGATTGACTATTTGGCTTGGTGAAAAAGGAGTGCCCTTCCTTAGCCCACCTACCAAGTAATGCTATTCATATCATGTTTTTATACCACATTTCTATACCATCTTAGGTGGTATCTAATGTGGACACCCACATCATTTAAAAAATTTACAAAACCCGAGGAACGAAATGAGAAAGACTCCTCATATACCTCTATCATCATTTAATTAACTAGTTTTTCTTAATTATTAGCTTATTAAATAATGAACTAAATTTAAAAATCTGATCACTTCAAGAATAATGCTATTCTTACCATATTTTTGTACCACAATTGTATACCACCTTAGGTGACATCTAATGTGGACAGCCACATCATCTAAATTAATTAGCATTTAATTTCAAAATGTTAATCAATAATTAATAAAAAGATTGTTAATTAAATGATGATTATGGTATACGAGAAGTCTTCTTCTGCCACCTAAGATGTTAAATAAGTAGGGTATAAAATTGTGGTAAGAATAACATTACTCTTAATTCAAATAATGTGGTTGTTCACATCAAATGTCATCTAAAGTGGTATGAAAATGTGGTACAAAAATATGGTATGCATTACTCCCTCCTACCCTGTATCTGACGCGAGTGTAATATACCAGTCCCTTCTGCAACAACATCCAAAATTAGAAACAAGATAAAGAACTTTTCGAAAGGGAAGGGAAGCCTATAGCTATTTGTAAAGGTCAACCGAGGCATGGGAGCGGTTGCCCACACTTCCCGCCAAATGTCAGATTAAGTCGCTTAATTATATTTAGCTGCATATGCCTTATTCAGGCGAGTCTCAACTCATATTAAAAGACATCCCCCAGACAAACCAATAGATAAGCTGGTTGGTTAATTAATAATCTCGTGACGGGTTTAATCTGTTGGCTTGGCTTGGCTGGGTCTGCTTGAACACCCTCGAGCAACCCTGACCTCGCCCAACCCGACAGTTTCCTTGTCGCAAGGTGTCGGGGGCCACCGACGAAGTACCAACAACAATGGCAGCCATGTTTAACTCGTCCTATTTCTTTCTATGTTTGTTTTTCTTGTCCTTTGTTGCATTCGTTTCGAGCAACGATAATCCAACCGATGTTCCAAATGAAGATACGCTTTTATTAGATTTAGATGCGTACTGGAAAGAACGAGCCGAAGAAGCTGAAAAGGTGGCCAGGGAATCCTACAATAAAAATCCTGAGCAAGTCACTGAAGAGTTCAATACTGAAGTTGGCAAGTAGGTCTATCATTGCATGCAGATTTTGTTTAAAACCAGAGCCTAACAAGAAAACGTTACTTCATACATTTATATATACATATGTATATGTTTTTGTTTTTGTTTTGTTATCAATGACATATATACATATATATATATATATATATATATATATATATATATATATATTCAGGCTTATGTCGAAGGAAAACACCACAAGAAGGAACTTGAGGGGTAACAAGGCTTATACGGGTCCATGCATGGCGACCAACCCAATGGACGCCTGCTGGAGGTGTGACCCTAACTGGGCCAACAACCGAAAGAAGATTGTAGGCTGCGCCCAAGGCTTCGGTAAAAAGACCACCGGAGGTAAGGATGGTCCTTTTTACGTGGTGACAATGGGCACAGATGATGACGTGCAAAACCCTAAACCCGGAACCCTACGCCACGCCGTGATTCAGAAAGGGCCTTTGTGGATCATCTTCGCAAAAAGCATGGTGATTAGGCTGCAGCAAGAGCTGATGGTGAGTAGTGACAAGACCATTGATGGTAGGGGAGCCAATGTTGTGATAGAAGAGGGTGCTGGCATTACCCTCCAGTTTGTGAAGAATGTAATCATCACCAACCTTCACATAAAAATGATTGTCACCAAACCCGGTGGTCTGATCAGGGACTCTGTCGACCACATAGGTTTAAGGACCCAGAGTGACGGCGATGGTATCTCCCTCTTTGGTGCCTCCAACGTCTGGATCGATCACGTTTCCATGTCCAGGTGCGCAGATGGGCTCATCGACGCCATCATGGGTTCCACCGCCATCACCATCTCCAACTCTCACTTCACTGACCACGATGAGGTACTTAATAGGGAATTACTTTAATCTTAAACTAATTAACTGACTTGCCAAAAACTTGTAGCGCGCCCAGTTTGTTATAAAAGTTTTACTCTTGCACCCAAGGTCTCGAGTTAAAATTTCCCCTCCTCTTCTCGCTTGTATAAAAAACTAATTAACTAACTTAGCCTAATAAATAATATTAATTTATCGTAAACAACTACAATAATTTACTAATTAATGGTACGTACAAAATCATGCATGCATGCAGGCGATGTTGTTTGGTGCCAACAACGCCCACACTCAAGACAAAATCATGCAAATTACTTTGGCCTTCAACCACTTTGGTAAGGGACTGGTGCAAAGGATGCCAAGGGTCCGGCACGGATTCTTCCACGTGGTGAACAACGACTACACCCACTGGATCATGTATGCCATCGGAGGAAACATGAACCCTACCATCATCAGCCAGGGTAACAGGTTCATTGCTCCCTTTAACGGGGTCGCCAAACAGGTAACATACTGTTTAATTACATGAATTAATTTTTTATTAATTAGTAAATACTTAGCCCCAATTAAGTGTGTTCAAGCTCGAGTGCGGATGTTAATTTTTACCAAAACGTGTGCTAGCTCGATCGAAAAAGTAATCGGTAAATATAGTCCAAATACAACCGTTTATTAGACATGCATAATACGTTCGTTCATATCCAATATGTCATTTTGACTTCTGGATTTAATTGTATAGGTGACGCATAGGGAGCATACACCAGAGGCAGAGTGGAAGAACTGGGAATGGCGATCTGAGGGAGATTTGATGATGAATGGAGCTTTCTTTGTTGAATCTGGATCAGGAGCCACCAACCACCCAGCAAAGTTGGACATGATGCCCTTCAAACCAGGGACCTTTGTCGGAACGCTCACAAAATTTTCCGGTGCTCTAAACTGCGTTGTCGGCAAACCCTGCTAGGTTCCTTTTTGTTGTTTACTTTCCTATATTTTTTTTTGAACGTGCACGTACACCAATGAATGTAGTACATGTTTTTTCAAACTGAAAACAATTCTGAACATATAAGGAACGGATTTTTAAATATACGTTGCATTGTTTTCTTATTCTCTTTTGTTATTTTTTGGGAAAAAAAAAATGAAGTGAGAGGGATATAAACCTTAATTCAAATCTCAATGAAAACTGAGAATACTAATTGGGGCATTAATCAGAGCATCTCAAGGGGAGTTGACAAATTTTACTTTAGAAGTGTCCTCTGGAAACCTATGTAACACTTTTTCTTTAATAATTATTATTACGGGGAGAGGGGAGAGAAACTGTTACGAGAATTTGGGAGAGGACGAGTCTCAAACTCATAACTTATACGTAGAAACACAACATTCTATCTATTATGTGGCAGTGACACTTATATGCTACTAAATTTTTTCAATTCCAGCCCACTTTTCAACCAACTATTAAATTTTTTTTTCTATCTTAAAATATTATTATTTCAAGTTTGTCTTATTTATGCGTGGCTCAGTTTTATGTTTCTAGCCCATTGATAAACAATATTTTTAGGGTTTTTGTCACAAATGGTGGCTGAAATTGACCCTCACCATCAAGATGGTCCCTGAAATTAAAAATCAATAAATGTAGTCCCTGAAATAGGTGTTGCAAATCAATGTGGTCATTCCGTCACAATTCTGTTAAAATTTTCATTAAGTGTTGATGTGGCACATAAATGGGCCCACAAGATTTATGGGTTTTTATCACAAATGGACATTGAAATTGACTCGCACCATCAATATGGTCCCTGAAATTAAGAATCAATCAATGTAGTTCTTAAAAATAGGTGTCGCAAATCAAAATAATTATTCCGCCACAATTCAATAAAAAAAATTTGTTATGTGCTGATGTGAGTTTAATAATGAATTAAAAAAGTTGTCTAAATACCTTTTTGCACAATGAATTTTTTTTTCTTCTTATAGTAAGGCCTACTCCGAAGAGAGATCTCTTCCATAAATTCTCAAAGGCACAAGGCTTAACCAAGGTCTAAGAGGGGGTGTGGAAATAGTTTTCAACCAACAATATACAGACGCACCTAGGTTATAACCTCATTATCTTAAGGCAGACCTCGTTGTTCTTTGCATCACCAGACCAGCAGGGAAGTGCCAAACAAGCTCTCCACGATTAAGGTTGTGAGGATGTTGATCGCCTAAATGTTAATGGTGATATCCCAGAAGTTATTGCCAATTGACCAAGCCGTCACCAATTCTCGATCCAGGTTCAATTCGGTGAAGGGTGTTGAAGTGTGTAAAGATGGGTGTATGAGATTTTTTTTTTAATTTTGTTTTTTCAGAGAATAGACAGGAAATGAGGTAGAGAAATGTGGACTGAGATCGGAGGTGATTGCAGGACTGGGTGTCACATCCCGGCCCGGGGGGACCACTTTTCGGGTCCGCTCCACCACTGTAGCACGATATTGTCCGCTTTGGGCATCGACCACACCCTCACGGTTTTGTTTCTGGGAACTCACATGAGAACTTCCCAATGGGTCACCCATCTTGGGAGTGCTCTCGCACGCTACTCGCTTAACTTCGGAGTTCCCATGGAACCCGAAGCCAGTGAGCTCCCAAAAGGCCTCGTGCTAGGTAGGGATGAGAATATACATATAAGGATCACTCCCCTGGGCGATGTGGGATGTCACACTGGGTTTTTGGGTTGGCAATTTTTTTATTAACTATTAAATTATTAAGCCTATTTGTAATTTTTTAAATTTAATTAGACTTGTGTGACCCATTTATGTGTCACATCAGCATATAACAGAAATTTTGACAAAATTATGACGAAAGAACTACATTAATTTGAGACGTTTACTTTCAGGACTACATTGATCAATTTTCAATATTAGAGACATTTTGATGTCGCAGGTCAATTTTAGGGACCATTTTTTATGTCATGGGTTAATTTCAATGACCATTTTTGAGAAAAAAAATGACTAATGGGGCCTATTTATGTGTCACATCAGCACTTAACATAATTTTTAACAAAATTGTGATAGAATGATCACATTGATTTACGACACCTATTTTCAGGGACTACATTGAATGATTTTCAATTTCAGGGATCATCTTGATGGTGATGGTCAATTTCAAGGACCATTGTGATAAAAATCCATATTTTTATTATAATATACTTGGGACCTAATTTGATAAGTTGAAGAAGTAGCAATTGACTTTGTAAATATACAAGGTTAATAGCCATTTATTTAATTTGCTAATTGGGTTGCTACCTCGGTTGAGAGGCGTTTTTCTACTTGGAGAAACAAATTTAACTTATTTGGTTGTAAAGTTAAATTTATTATGCGACGTAGGAAAACCCCATCTCTAACAGAGGTAGCAACCCAATTAGAAAATCAAAGAATTAGCAACTGACCTTGTAAATATACAATAGGGTCAGTTGCTACCTACTTCTTCAAGTTAGCGAATTTGGCCTCGTCATATATTTTACTGAAAAGTATTGTTTAATAAAGAGTTCGAAAATATAATTTGGAACCCCACAAGATAAGATAAAATTAAGATATCAATATTTGAAAGTGAAAAATAAAATTTGAAGAGTTAATTAGAGTTAACAATCCTAATGGAATGATCCATAAAGATGTGCACCAGACCTGACAATCTTGTCGTGTTTTTCGTGTTCGTGTCGTTTTCGTGACCTACCCGATATCTTAACGAGTCGTGTCATGTAAAACTCATTAAAGTAAATGGGTAATATGACCCGACCCCGAAATTGACCCGTTAGTATTATCAGGTAATATGACCCGACCCGTTACTCATTCAAAGAAAATATATTTTAAATCAAGAAATAATGAAAATGAAAAACATAATTTGACCCCCAAAAAAATGAAAAACATAATACCAAATTAGTATATGCATACTATATTGTCACATAAATATTACTTCAAAACATAAAAATAAAAACATTTGTCTTTCAAGTATTACATACCCCAAAATAAGAGCCTAATTAAAAAACATTAATACATTAAAAAATACCTAATGTTCAAGGATACGCAAAATAAAAGGAGTTGCGTTTCACGAGATTTGAAGGGTTTTAAAAATCTAAATGACCATGCATGTAACCATGATCTAAACATAGAGGATGCAATCACGAGTGTTTATATATGATTTCACATTTTTCAAACTTGTATGTTAATGATTATGAATTTTATTTATTTTGAACTCCCTTGAAAATCTTATTCATGAGGGTTTGTATGTTTTAAAAAATCAAACGATGATGTACCCATCCTCAAAGCGTAGAGGATGCGATCATGAGCGTTTGCACGTTATTTCAAATTTTTCGCACTTGTAAATTAATTATTATAATTTTTTAATATGATTGGTATTTTTAAATTACTTGATATTTTTGTTTTTGATGTGTTTTATAATTTTTTAATCTCACTCTTTGCCTATAATATACTATAAAAATAAATAAATAAATAAAACTTGATTAAATTTATATAGTATAATAATACAAGAATACATATTTAATATAAAATACACACACACAGATTATGGCTATTGTATTTTATAGTAAGTTTAAAAAAAATAATTATATAGAATAATAATACAAGAATACATATTTAACATACAATATATATACACACACACACGATGACTCTTGTATTTCATAGTAAGATTTTTAGCAGTTTAAAAAAATTAAAATCATCAAAATAACTTTTTTCTTAACATGTCAAAACGTTTCACCCTCGTGGAAACCTATTCAGGACCCGTTATTACCAGGTCCTTATCATGTGACCCGATAACGAGTCGATTAATTATCGTGTCGATCTGAAATCCGTTATTTTCGTATCGTTTACGTGTCGTATTAACGGGTCGTATAAGAAATTGTTAGCTCTAATGTCCGCAGCATAATATGACCTTTATATCAAGATTTTTGCAAATTGATTAAACAATTCAACATGCAGTCTGTGACTGAGAGCATCACAGGGGTCGATTCGAAATCTCTATAGGAATTAACGTGGTGTGGAAATCAACTTCACACATTTTAATCGCATACAATATTCTAGCTAGGACATTAACACGTTTGGCACAAATATTACAAGTGAATCATATCAAACACGAAGTCGTAAATATTGGACGAAGAACCCTAAGCTAGCTCAAACCACAACAACCAAACGGCGCATCATTATGTTGTCGAATATATAGCACACAAGCGACAAACTTTGGTCATGCCCTAATTATCCCACAAAACAAAACCTAATGCCCCTTGAATATTATCATCTTTGGAGAAGCCAAAATTTACTTGTCTCGTCTAGTACTTGTCCACTATGATGCTCCAAAAATTCACCATTTCTTCCCTCCCAATTCTTGGAATATCGCGTTCAAATTCCCTTCATATCCTCTCCCAATTCTTAGAACTGGATCCACTTGTATTATTCATTGATACTCATTCGCTACTTTAATCTATTTTTATTTTTAATACAAGCTAGCGTTACTGAAATAGGGGGTATGAATTGATCATAGAACCTCGATAGCAACGACAAATACTAACTAATCCTAACCGCTTAAAATATATGCTCTTTATGTTTAGTATCTACAATGATTGTCGAAGAATCTGTAAGAATTGATCAAAAAGAATCCATGAGATTTGAACTCAAAAGCTATCATTTATTAGAGAGAGGGAAAAAAAAAAAAGTTGTAAGCCAAAGTTAAGTTTCCTAGTAAAAGGGCAGAATATATTTTGTTCCACACACAATTTCAATTTAGATATGGTCAACCTTTTTGTTTGGTCAATAGAAATTAGTATTCATTCTTGGATGGCATGAATTATAATTTGTTAAATTAATTTGTGAACCTAGATTATGCGAAGAGTTACCAACTTACCTGTAATTAATCCTCGATCCAAAAAAAATATAAAAGGATTAAAAAGTGTCGATTCTGTATATCCAATTGGAGTTTTGAAAAAGGAATTTTAGTGATGCCTTCATCAGACCTGAGGCCGGCCAGAATTCCTGCTAGCATGCAGACACTCATTTCTTATCTCACAAGGCACCAAGATCATCGAAACTCAAAAGACAAAGTAGGCATAAAACAAGTAAAAGCACATGCATATAAGGACTTTTGCATTCTGTTTCCCAACAGCAAACACTTGAAAAGTGAAAACCTAATTGTGTCTTATACACGATAGAGAGAAAGATATGACTAGCAGTGTAAAATCTGAATTCATCGGCCCGGGAAGGCGTCCGTTGTGCATGATAGAAGTTGACGCTTTGGTGAACAAGTGCGTCAAGAGGCGGTGCCGTGATTCATCTGCTGTTGCTGCTCAACCTGCTCAAGGAAATGGTAATCAGCAATGTGATCAAAGACCACAGCAGTAGGCTCAAACTGATCAATCTACCACTACTACTACGACGATGACAACTGTGAAGAGTTCCAGATTCGTGGAGTCAGCAGGTTTGATATGTTGTGTTTATGCTGACAATTTACTTCTCATTTGTGGTTTTAGTCAAATGGGCCTGATAAAGGAAGAAGGGAAGGCAAGTTTATTTGGGTAATAAGTACTCACTTGACTAATCACAGATTTACGGGATGGAAGCGATTCCGCACACTCATTTTTTTCACATGCAATTCAATTTTATTGTTGACCTTTAGATTAAATAAATCAAAAGCGATTCAAATGACATAAATACATAGAGTGTGCTGTACAAGAAAAATAAGTGTACATAAATTATTTCCCTTAAACTTCTAATTATTATATTGGTCCACATTTTAGAGCATA
The DNA here is from genome assembly GCF_041283825.1 of Pyrus communis. Lineage (NCBI taxonomy): Eukaryota > Viridiplantae > Streptophyta > Magnoliopsida > Rosales > Rosaceae > Pyrus > Pyrus communis. Next base: position 4,461,833 of record NC_142580.1, on the reverse strand, counting down.
GCTAAACATTTTGAGGAAAATCCAACAGGGGCTTATCATGAAGAAGAATCTGCTGCAAGGGCCTGTGATCTGGCAGCACTCAAGTATTGGGGAACATCAACCTTTACAAATTTGTCGGTATAATTTCCCAACAACATGACTTGAAAATTGGGAAATGATTTCAACACATCATTTAGAGGCAATAATGTCGCGGAGTATCTTGTTAAATTTGATTCGATGTCATTTTCTTTTCAGGTGCTGGATCATGAGAGTGAAATTGAGAAAATGAACACCCTAACAAAAAAAGAATTTTTAGCCTCTTAGAGAAGGTAAAATTCATCTCCGATTGACCACTCCTCCCATAGACATTTTGTACAAAAATTTTCTGTCAATAATCTCCTTTTTCTTCTGTTTACAGAAGGAGCAGTGGCTTTTCAAGAGGTGTATCCAAATATAGAGGAGTTACAAGGTAAACCTACTTATCACCATGTTAATCTTTTGTTTCTTATGAGTTAACAATTAATTCGAAATTTCTAAGAATGAACGCTTGTGAGAACTGCAGCCACCATCACAATCGGAGATGGGAAGCAAGGATAGGGAGAGTTTTCGAAAACAAGTACCTCTACCTCGGCACTTATGGTGAGTTTCAATCCGATCTCTAGGGTAGCGATTTCCACACTTCCCTTTTTGTCATCTATGCCCCAAATTGAGTATAATACTTTTTCTGCGCTCACAGAAGGGGTGTAAAAGGCTAAAAAATAAGCGTTAAAATCGTTGGCTGACATTTAAATCTATTTGTTTCAAAGTACGTTGGGTGTGTTAAGTGGTTTATGAGGCTTATTTTATTTCATCAAGGCACCCAGGAAGAGGCTGCTCATGCTTATGTTATTGCAGCAAGAGAATACAGAGGCATAAATGCAGCGACCAACTTTGACTTGAAAACATACATCAGATGGCAGAGGCCAAGGGCCAACTCCCTTGGCCCTCAAGAACTGAAATCGAATGCAGATCAGCCTCTCCCCAATATGCCATCTTCCTCTGATGGCATCCCCCCGAACAAGGAAGGAAGACAGATGTCCATGTTCCAACCCAACTCCTTCACCGTAGATGACATATATATAGACACCTCAAAAAATCGCGACATTTTCCCAAGGCAGCGGCAGCGGCAGCCTTCTATGCTCGTTAGCCCCTTCACCAAGTCATCACCTTCCCCAACAGCTCTTGGCCTCATCCTTCAATCCTCAGTATTTAAAGTGCTGTTGGAAAAGAATTTAAATGGCGATAATGAAGAGAGTGAGAAGAATGATTTAAACCTCCTTCTGGAACAGAACAACAGCGACAATATTAAGCGGATATTGTACGAAGGAATAAAAAATAATCCCTTTACCTGTTCTTCAAACAGCGGTGTTTTGCCTGCATTAGAGTCACAGGAGGAGAGCCTGCTTCCCTTGAGCAACTCAAGGGAGCAACCCCTTTGGAATGGTGCCTTAAACATGTTTACTTCCCCTGACTTTAACTAAATTAACTTTAGTTTTAGTTTAAGCACTTGTAATGATCAATTATGTGTAAGTATACTAAGAAAACACTAATAGAAAATGATCAATTATGTGAAATAATCCCTTTCTCATAATGTAATTAACATGTTTTATATACTAAGAAAACACTAATAGAAAATGATCAATTATGTGTAAGTATCTCTCCAAGTTTGGGAGTTTGCATGCATGACCTTTCTGCATTCCCTTATGTAATAACATCCAAAATTAGCTAGATAGCTACTTTTAACGGTCAACAGCTGCATGGGAGCGGTTACCCACACTTCCCGCCAAATGTTAGATTAAGACGCTTAATTATAATTAGCTTCATGCCTTATTTAGGTGAGTCTGGTCTCATGTTAAAAGACATCGATCCCCCGCCCCCAGACAAACCAATAGATAAGCCAGTTGGTTAATTAATAATCTCTTGTGACCGGTGTAATCTGTTGGCTTGGCTTGGCTTGGCTTGGCTGGGTCTGCTTCAACACCCTCGAGCAACCTTGTCCTCGCCCAACCGGACAGTTTCCTCGTCGCAAGGTGTCGGGGGCTGCCGACGAAGTACCAACAACAATGGCAGCGATGTTTAACTCGTCCTCCTATTTCATTCTGTGTTTGTTTTTCTTGTCCTTTGCTGTATTCGTTTCGAGCCACGATGATCCAACCGATGTTGCAAATGAAGATACGCAGGTATTAGATTTAGATGCGTACTGGAAACAACGAGCCAAAGAAGCTGAAAAGGAAGCCCGGGAATCCTACAATAAAAATCCTGAGCAAGTCACTGAAGAGTTCAATAATGAAGTTGGCAAGTAGGTCTAATTATTGCATGCAGATTTACAATTTGACAGTACATATGAACGTTTGTTTAACAACATGAGTCTGACAATAAAACGTTACTTCATACATTTATACACATATGAATATGTTTTGTTATCAATGACATATATACATACATACATATATATATATATATATATATATATATATATATATATATATATATATGCAGGCTTATGTTAAAGGAAAACAGCACAAGAAGGAACTTGAGGGGTAACAAGGCTTATACGGGTCCATGCATGGCGACCAACCCAATTGACGCCTGCTGGAGGTGTGATCCTAACTGGGCTAACAACTGAAAGAAGATCGTAGGCTGCGCCCAAGGCTTCGGTAAAAAGACCACCGGAGGTAAGGATGGTCCTTTTTACGTGGTGAAAATGGGCGCAGATGATGACGTGCAAAACCCTAAGCCCGGAACCCTACGCCACGCCGTGATTCAGAAAGGGCCTCTGTGGATCATCTTCGCAAAAAGTATGGTGATTAGGCTGCTGCAAGAGCTGATGGTGAGTAGTGACAAGACCATTGATGGTAGGGGAGCCAATGTTGTGATAGAAGAGGGTGCTGGCGTTACCCTCCAGTTTGTGAAGAATGTAATCATCACCAACCTTCACATAAAAATGATTGTCCCCAAACCCGGTGGCATGATCAGGGACTCTGTCGACCACATAGGTTTAAGGACCCAGAGTGACGGCGATGGTATCTCCCTCTTTGGTGCCTCCAACGTCTGGATCGATCACGTTTCCATGTCCAGGTGCGCAGATGGGCTCATCGACGCCGTCATGGGTTCCACCGCCGTCACCATCTCCAACTCCCACTTCACTGACCACGATGAGGTACTTAAAATCTTAAACTAATTAACTAACTTCAGAAAAACTTGTAGCGCACTCTGCTATATATAAGAGTTTTTACTCTTGCACCCGAAGTCTCGATTTAGAATTTCCCCTCCTCTTCTCGCTTGTATAAAAAAACTAATTAACTAACTTAACCTAATAATATAATATTAATTTATCGTAAATAACTACAATAATTTACTAATTAATGGTACGTACAAAATCATGCATGCATGCAGGCGATGTTGTTTGGTGCCAACAACGCCCACACTCAAGACAAAATCATGCAAATTACTTTGGCCTTCAACCACTTTGGTAAGGGACTGGTGCAGAGGATGCCAAGGGTCCGGCATGGATTCTTCCACGTGGTGAACAACGACTACACCCACTGGATCATGTATGCCATCGGAGGAAACATGAACCCTACCATCATCAGCCAGGGTAACAGGTTCATTGCTCCCTTTAACGGTGTCACCAAACAGGTAACATACAGTTTAATTACATGAATTAGTTTTTTATTAATTAGTAAATACTTAGCCCCAATTAAGTGTGTACAAGCTCGAGTGCGGATGTTAATTTTTACCAAAACGTGTGCTAGCTCCATCGAAAAAGTAATCAGTAAATATAGTCCAAATATAACCATGTATTATACATGCACAATACGTTCGTTCGTATTTAATATGTCATCTTGACTTCTGGATTTAATTGTATAGGTGACGCATAGGGAGAATACACCAGAGGCAGAGTGGAAGAACTGGGAATGGCGATCTGAGGGAGATTTGATGATGAATGGAGCTTTCTTTGTTGAATCTGGATCAGGAGCCACCAACCACCCAGCAAAGTTGGACATGATGCCCTTCAAACCAGGGACCTTTGTCGGAACGCTCACAAAATTTTCCGGTGCTCTAAACTGCGTTGTCGGCAAACCCTGCTAGGTTCCTTTTTTTTTTTTAACGTGCACGCACACCAGTGAATGTAGTACATGTTTTTTCAAACTGAAAAAAAAAAAAAAAAAAAAAAATCTCTGAACATATGATCGAAGAAAGTGGATTTTTACATATGCGTTGCCATTGTCGCACATTTTTGTAGTTGTTTTCTTATTCTCTTTTGGCTATTTTTTGGGGAAATAATGATGGGGAAAGAAACGAAGGAAGTGGGGGAGGGATATAAACCTAAGTTCAAATCTCAATGTAAACTGAAGAAAGTAGCAAAGGTCATGTCCAATCAAGAGAGTTAACAAATTGGGTAATGTCAGGGAGATCAAAAATTTTAAACCAAATTTACAAGCCAAAAGATGTGATTGTAGATGATTGGATTATTAACCAAGTGTCGATTAAAGTGCTTGTTTCTTATTGGTGACACATTATTTGGTTTGCAATTTAGGTTAGAAATTTTGATCTTCTTAGCATTATCCTAACAAATTTTAATATAAAATTTAGAGTAATGCTAGAGAGACTAAATTATTGCGCAGTTGGTGTGAATAAATCCCTGAATTTTCCATATTGCAGAGCCACTTGGAATATAAAGAAAAAACAAGGGAGATTAGTTTCAGTGGTTTACTTTTGATGTTGTGAGAAATGTAAGACCACCCAGTAGGTTTTGGGGTAAATATGACTTTATCAACAACATTATAGATAAAAGCAAGCAATCTACTGTCCTTCGAGAAATGCAATTTATTTTACATGTATGAGAACTCTAGTCTAGTTTACAAGAAGCGAGATTTGTATTTTAGAGTAGGAAAATACATACACTGTTCTAGTCAACGAAACTAATTTCTGTAGCAGGGTAACTCTACTTCTACCGCTCAAATGTGCATTATAAATTACACACGCGGGTCTAGTCAACCGAACCAATTTCGATTGCGCGGTAACTCTTCTTTTGCCACTCAAATGTGGGTTAACAATTACAAACACTGCTCTAGTCAACCGAACCAATTTTTATAGCGCGGTAAACTCTTCTTCTGCCACTCAAATGTAGATTAACAATTTGGTTATACATACACACACGTGCGCGACATCAAGAGAGCGGAGATTCAAACTTGAGACCTAGATGCAATGAACAATGCTGTCAACAGAGGAAGCTCCTTGCAAGGTGGGAAAGATTTTAGATGAGTAGAAGGGAGAGAACAAGGGTAGACTATAAGGTCGTATGGGCGTCCTAATTTCTCTAATAAATAGGAAAACAAGGGAAATAGATAATTTGATAGTAACAGAATATGAATTGCAGATTTTCAAAGCATATGGTTAGGTACGTAAACTAAACGACTGCATAAGGACAACACAAAGAACCCGAAATTAATACCGATACCGTCTCTTCGGTCTTATAATGGCAACTCAATCACTGTTCTCCAACATTGCAATTTCAGTTAAGCCAACAAAATAAGGTTCATAAGCTCCACTGTAGTGTTTAGTTCATCTTTCCATAATCCGAAACTTCAAAAATAAAACATCGAAATACATAAAATGCGAAACAACTCAGCGGCTGCTGAGATTTTGTACATCAAACTTGAACTGGACCAAATAAACCTAGCTGTCTCATGCGTTATAACTACATTAACATTAACGCAGGCGATGCCGCCACGTTCTTTAGAATCTTGCAATCAACATCTGGTCGACACCGATCTGCAAAGATAGCGGAGTTAAGCACGAAGGAAGAATATCAATCGACACTCAACAGGATGCATGCAGTCTATCTACGGGACTGCCCCAGATCATTAATCTAAGCTCTAGCGCTACCCTATAGATACAAGGCGGGATCGAATCTTAAATCAATGCCTACCTTCGGGCCTCATTAACATGATATTGTCTTGAACTATATGTTAATTAGCAACCACAGCCAGACAGCAGTCAAAAATTAAACGCACATAAAGAGAATAAAATGCAGCTCTCTCCCACAGATATGAAAAAATAAAAAAGAGCTAAGTCCAAAATAAGCATGGCTAATATTGCTTGGTAATCTAGGTCAAAGGTATCAGATATGGATACAAACAGACCGACACCATTGCACTGTTCAAGAATGATGCAAATACTAGATAATTGAGTTTCTATTCAAACCTTATCAGGTTGTTCTTCCGATACTCTCCCGTCATTTCAATATCATATTTCACAATAGCATCAGTTGATGGATTTAAAGTTTCAGACAGAGAGTCCGCAATTTCTTTGAGACCCTGCAAGTAAGTGGCACGAATTACAATTAAGTAGCAGATATTAATGCTTTAGCTACCAAGATTCCAGTGGCTGACATAGTAGTGTCAGAAACCAAAAGCACACATTATAAACTATAGGTGAGAATTGAATGGAATCACCCCCCTGAGATAGAGCAATGTCATTTTTCATGCCTAATAAAACGGCATGACCAACTCATCCTCCCATATAAACTAGATACATTTTGTAGGAAATGGGAAAAACTCAAAGGCCTATGATTTTTAGTAGCTACTTGGAAATAGCTTGAAACGAAGCCATATTTGACCTCTTTCCTTGCTCACAATGTTACGGTGTAAAATGAAATGGAAACAAAGAGAATGCAAAGCTTAAGCATCTTGCTCCATCAACGCAGTAATTTGGCACTTAACAGCCATAGATTACTCTCTAGTCTTCTGAAAAACAATGGGAGAACCTGCCTTACAGTATTACGTGGCTTTATCAACTATAAATAATAATAACAAATGACTATCAAGTCCTCTGTTCACTATCTCCAACTAACATATAATCATCAATCAGAAGAAAAGGGATTCTTAGGAACAAACCATCAAGCCTGAAGTATCTGAATATGAGAGTAAACGACCACGTGACTTCCCAGAGTTTTCAAGTTGCTTCTGCAAGTGGAAAAAATACACCATCCGGGTGGTATTATTAATTAAGTACAGGACCACAGTAAAAGATAAAGAACAGAGCAAAAAGCAACTTTGCGGTCACTATGCTGCTTTGATGAATTAATCTGAAACCACTGAGTAATAAGTAGCTTGCAATGAATTGATAACAGGTAGATCAACAATATCAGATGTTCCTGTTGCCATATTAACTTTGACTACAATATGAACTTATTAATTAAAAATAACCTTGATACATTGAACACAATTTTTATGCCTTACAATCAAAAGGTATTATAAATTCATGCATGGATGGGCACAAACCTGCAGAGTTTTAGGCATTTCAACTTTTTTTCCATCCACAAAATTGACCAGGTAGATAACACCAAGGTTTGCGAGATCCTGCACAACGCATTTATGTAAGTATGACCTCAAGCAGACAAATAGATGATGCATGTACTGAACTAAATGCAAGAACAACTCAAAGTTCTCCAATTGAATACAAATTTGACTTACAAATTAGTTAGTTTCAGTTTTACAGATGGAGGAAGAGCCAAGTTATGCCCAATAAAAATTTAGATCAAGCATGTCACCCTAAAAAACAAATTCTACAATTTCTCATCAATTAATTATGGCTCAACTATTCCAATAGAAGTAAAGCTGTTTTACCTGCTTGTGTTCAAGAGAACCTATCTTATGATCCTGAGAAAGGGAAAAGGAAAACAAGTTATTACTATTTCAAATAAAATGCGCATGTGCGTGAGAAGAAAGACATATGTCAAGGACAACGAGTACATAAGGGAAAAGGAAAAGGTGTGTGCATCAGAAAGAAAGGTAAAAAAAATGACCTAAACCAACATAATCTCGAAGGAGAACTCACCAAACCAGAAACCATGCTCTGCAATCTACTCAAGTCATAGTCAATATCAGTGAGAGAATGTTGCACTCCAGCAACCTGTTTCACAAATTGTAACCAAATATAGAGATGAAGCTAATAAGAAAGTAAAATATATTTCTAAAGTATGGTAATCAAAAGAAAGCCATATGATGTTACTGATTACAAAATATCCATATGATACGAAAGAAAGAACGCATACACATACATCTAAGGTTAAATTGGAATAGGGCTTGTTAAATACTAAAATGTGTATATTTAAGACATCACGCATCACGTATAAATAGTGAATACCTAAAACACCCCCGAAAACCATTTGTGAAAAATTATTCTATGTAAATCAACTCTGATCATATCAGAAGATTTTGCTAACTCACTACTTATGGAAACCTAACAAGAATCAGCCTCATTCCAACTTTGAAAATTCATATGTATTGTTTTGAATCTATGAGTTGAGGATTCAAAATGCAGCAAAGGACATACATCTTCCTTAATTGACCTTGAGAGCTCATTTTGCTCCGCCATTTTGTCATCAACATGCTGGATTCTCTGCGTCAGGTGCTTCTTTGCTTTCTGTCCAGCATAAGAATATCAAACACAGTTGAATTGCTTAAAAATTCATTCAATATATATGAGTTCTGCAAGCCAAGTTGATTTATGATCTCCTTAATAGAACTTCACACAAAATAGGATTCTCTTTTTTGTCAGACAGTGGAAAACTTACAGCAACGGCCTCTTTCACGTTATCCAGATTTTTAGTCAAGTTCTCAACAGCAGTAGCCATACCACGCTTTGTCACATACATAATATCTGAGAGTTTTAGACCCTAACCATTTGCCAAGAGAAAAATATTAGTTTACTCAAATAAAAAAAATAACTCAAGGAATTGATTGAGGAAATAATATAAGCATATCATATCATCGGCATACCTTCCACCACATGTAACCATAACCCACTGCTCCCAAGGTAGCTGCTGGCATTATTAGAGATGTCATATTACCTGAAAAAAGAACAAGAATTTCAAAGAAAAGAAAAAAAAGAACTACTTCGAAATTGTTTGTTTCGTATCATGAACTGCATAATGCATAAACGAATATTAACTTTAACCCAAAATAATGGGCATGGTCATGCATTAATTAAGTGTTTATACACAAAAGGAAGAAAACACAAAGCAACTTAACAATTTATTAGAAACACCAAAGAGAAATGTGAGATACCAATTTGGCCACCGTTCCCATTCACGAAAACCGTGCTGCCGCCCCGCGACGAGCCAATTTGCCTGATCTCAGCTGTTAGTCGGCTAATCTAAAAGATAATCAAACAGGAAACTTCATACACCCATACGAACAAATTCGACACAACAAAACATCATTCCATACTAACTTACACCAATTTCCACAATACCTGTGCTGTCAGGGAATCATAGTCACCTTCTGTGTGTTCCCCGGATCCATTCAACAAAGACTGCCACGAAACCATAAATGAAAAAATCCATCAAATTTTCTCAGCAACCAAACACCAACATATATATATTGCTTTAAGGCACCGCTAATTAAGCAGAAAACAAAATTGGCAAAAACAGTACCTGAAGTTCACCGAGCAAGTCGGATAATTTACCGTTCTTAAGCAGGATGGTGCTTGTATACCCTGCACAGAGAACAAACAATCACTCAGATCGAATACAGCTAACTCCGCAACCAAACAGACCCAGTAAGAAAAACACAGAATACGAGCGCGGGATCAGTACCTGCCCCTGCTAAGATCAGGATCTTGGAAAACCCTATTCCGCTCTGCATAGCCATGGTGGAGTTCGTGTTCGATCAGAAACTGCAGGAAGAAGGTGCGGAGAGTGTATGGATTTTTGGCGTTGCGGAAAACGGGGGCACGGGTATGGTGAGTTGAAGACGACGACCTTTTCTAAGTGCTAGCGGAAGCTCCACGTTCGCGTTAAACGACGCCGCACTTGTAGATGAGACAACCAACTTTGACCTTTTAACTGGTGTCACGAGTCGCTTCGGTTTGGGTAATGTTTTATGGACACGATAAGTGAGATGGGCTTCCTGAGGTCATCTCTAACCGAAAGCTGATCAGATTACTCGTTTTACTCATTTGATCATTCAAGAAATTAATATTTTAATAATTAATACAAGATTATATTCCTTACGATCTCCAATCGAGGGTCAAAGGATTATAGGGCTCGTTTTAATCCTGTCACAAAAAATCGTTTCCAACCAAATGTCAAAGAGCTATAGTATAGAATGCGAAGAATTGAAATAAAATGAGATAAGATATTATGAAATTGTGAAAAATATGTAGAAATTAAGTAGGAAAAAATTAGAAATTAAAAAAAAAAAAAAAAAAGTGGGCTGGGCATAAAAAACAAAAAATGGGCTGGGACAAAAAAAAAACCTAAGCCCTAAACCCTAAAGTGGGCTGGGCAAATGGAAAAGAACCAAAAAAAAAAAAAAAAGGGCTAGCCAGTGGGCTGGCTGGCAGGTTGAAAATGGCCTGCCGGTTGGCCCTTTGACCCTTTTTGGTTCAGTGGGGTCTACGAGTCTTTTGGCCTGGTTCTTGGTTGGAGACGATTTTCGGGCTATTCTCGACCTTCTAGACCATTCGATTGGAGATGACCTTACTTGGCCCAAATTGCGAGTTTGATTTTTTCTCCTTTTATTTTCTCTTTCTTTTTATTTTTAGAAGTGTGTAAGGAGGAGAGGGAAGGAAAGAAAATCATATTCTCCCAATTTGTTTTTTCAAAAGCATTTGGCATTAGGTTGGTCCCACCGAGGTAACCCCAAGCTTAAATAATTTTAAACTACTCTATTTTACAATTGACGGTAGTTTAAACTAATCTAGCTCAATTTGTTTATTCAAAAGCTTTTGGTATTAGGTTGGTCCCACCGAAGTAATCTCAAGCTTAAACTTTTTTTTTTTGATAAACGATATTATCAGGAGAGGAGGTGGGCTTAGCTTTATAATGAGTCAACAATAATATGGTTTAAATTCGTCTTTAGCAAGAATTGAACCTAAAATATCTTACTTACAAGTGAAGAGAAATATCATTAAATCGTAGTTAAGCTGTCAATTTGAGATATTATCAACCGGCAACCAGCCCACTAGCTAATGATAAGCAGCCAGCCCAAATCCGGCCTGCCATCGTTTCAAAGCATATCCGGGTAGAGAGAGACAGACACAGACAAAGAGAAGAGGGAAGAGGGAGAGGAGTGAGAGTGTTCAGGATGCTGAAACTACACAAGCTATCTTCCCCTGCGATTGCACAGAAGCCTAACCAAAACCCTAGCCAGTTCCTCTCTTCGCAGCTCTTGAGCAGAGCTAGGGTTTTCAGCACCAACACCTTCGGCTTTGCTCCGAGTCCGATCTCGTCGAGGAAGAGACTCTCCTTGAAATGTCGCCAGTCGGAGTACTTCGACCAGCAGAGAACCAGCACCGCCGCTTCCCCGAACAAACCTTCTCCCGCTCCGCCAACTCCCGCCGGAGGTACTTTCTCTGTCCTCGGACTATTTTACCCTTTTGCTGCTGTAGAAAAATGGTTCGGAAATGGATAGAGTTAGGAACTTTTAGTTACTCGTTATTAACAGATAAAGACTAAGAAAGTTTGAAACTTTTGCACTTGAGTGAGTGTTTTGTAGCTGTTTGGCTAGATTAGGAGCTTCAATTAGTGTGAAGGACAAGGTTGAATTTGAACATTTTGAAGTTAGGGCCTGTTTGCGGCTTGTGGAAGCACTGAAAGTGCTTTTTGATAACTAAAAGGGCTTCTAGATTGTAAAAATGTTTTCTGGAGAAGCACATGCTATGTGCGAGGAAGCACTTGAATTTTTAATAAAAATCTGTACTTGTTTATAATAAAAGCACTTATTCTCCTATGAGCAGAAGTGCTTATTAGAGCAGTCCCGAACGGAACTTATTTTCTGTGCAACCAAACAGGGGTATTGACTGGTTGAAGCTTACATATTGATGAACCAGTTTAATGATGGCTAGGCAGAATTTCTTTGTTTATAGTGTGATTAATAAATGTATTTATTTGGTTTGTGTGTGTAGCAACTGGGATGGCGCCTAGGTTTTACGTGGGTCACTCGATATACAAGGGAAAGGCCGCTCTTACCGTAGAGCCCAAAGCTCCAGAGTTCACCCCTTTAGATGTATGATTGATTTGAATGATGCTTTATTTTGTACTTTGTAACAATATGGTTCTTTGGCCATATCATGACTCCTCAACAGTTAATACAAAACTGTGTTTATGTTATGGAGGGTCTAATTGATTGTTCTTTGATGGTTTGGTGTCTTGGACAGTCAGGGGCATTCAAACTTTCCCGGGAAGGTTTTGTGCTACTTCAGTTTGCTCCAGCAGCTGGTGTTCGTGTATATGATTGGAGCCGAAAGCAGGTGATCCATGCTGCTTTTGTTACACTGAATAATGGATTTTTAAGAATTATAAGAAAACTGAAAACAATGTCAATGGTCAATTACTTACTTTGAATAACCTCTTTTTCCTAATTGTCGGATCCTGCAACTTTGATTGTTGGCTAATCGTTACATAATACTTCCATTAAAAACATTGAGGTGTATGGTTACCACATGCCAGGCCACCAGTAATAAGACCTTTTGCTTATTGTATGTGGTCACTACTTACTATAATTGTGAGGATCGTTAATATATGCAAAGAGACAATTGGTTTGTGTAGGTATTCTCGCTATCAGTGACAGAAATTGGAAGCCTGGTTAGCCTTGGCTCGAAGGAGTCCCTTGAATTTTTCCATGATCCTTTTAAGGGGAAAAGGTAACTCCTTCACTCTCTCCCTTTCTTTGTGGTATCATGGATTTCTGTAACAGTAATGATGTTGCCTGTGTTGGATTATTTGTGTATGGATCTCCTAATCAGCATGTAGTTGAATCTGAGTGACTGCAATAATCGGGGTTGTCATGTGTTGCGTTCAATACACGTCTTCATTTTCTCTTTGAAATTATTAACTTATCCAGACAAGCGGTTAGGGACAAGTATTTGTTCATTGTGACTGCAATAAGTTTGATATTGTATCCCTCATGATATGAACATCTGATGTCCAGAAGTACACATGATTATACTTCCGTGCATCTTCTACTTGTTGATGTTTTGTAATGTAAGTGAAATATGTACTAAATTGTTTTGTTTTGCAGTGATGAGGGCAAGGTCAGGAAGGTGTTGAAGGTGGAGCCTCTTCCAGACGGATCTGGCCATTTCTTTAACCTGAGTAATCATCTTTTCCTTGAAATCTTGGTGGCGAACTTTACATTTATCTTCACCTTATTATACCATAATATGTGATTTGATGCTGCAATTTCTTAATTTTCAGTCAACATTTTGAGTATAGTCAATTGTTCGTACATCAATGCTTTAGGCAAACTTGTTCGTACATCAATGCTTTAGGCAAACTTTTCTCGTTTATTCATCAACCTATAGACTTTGCAGTCTTAAAGTTTATAACTAAACACTATTATGCTGCATGGTTAAGCAATGGATAAGCAATACATGGATGAATTTTAGTGTTCGTGTTTTGAAGGCGAGTCTGCTTGCAACGTATAGTTTCTGTTAACTCAGTACAATATTATTGTATGCAAGCCATCTGCTATACTTATTGGAGGGGCTCAGTTTTTTTAACATTTAAATGTTGCTCTTATCATTATGTCATAATCAAGGTGTTCAAAACAAGCTTATCAACTTGGACGAGAGCATTTATATTCCTATCACCAGAGCAGAATTTGCTGTTCTCAAATCAGCTTTCAATGTACGGTCTCTCTATCTCTTTCCTCCTCCTCCTTTCTCTCTACATGCTCGTCCACCCACCCAATTATCCATGTATAAAAAATACCTACATAAGACCACATACACGTGCCGAATCCTTACTGGTTAGGACTCATGTATTCTGTTCTTTGCAGTTTATCTTGCCGTACATTTTAGGTTGGCATGCCTATGCAAACTCCATAAAACCAGAAGATTCGAGCCGTGCCAATAACTCTGGTCTTAAATATGGAGGAGATTTTGAATGGAGCCGGTAGTAGGACACTAACAGAACTCTTTTTAAGTGCAAATGATGTTGGTTTGATCTTGATCGTTTGTTGTGTATGTCCTGTTATTATGCAAGTCTCAAAATTTTGGGTACGACATTAATGTAAAATTTAGTGCAGATTGAAGAATGAAGTAGCTGACCACATTCTTTTCTCCCCATTCCGTAGTGATATTGTTTATACTCCATCTAAATTAGATACAGCTCTGCACTGCAACTTATTTGTCACCTTGTATGTTTGGTTTTCAGATGCATGGGTTTATGGTGGGACGGTGAAGGTGGTGGGTGGCGAGGGTTTAAGGAGGAGAGGGGGTTGTAGACTTGCATTTTTACTAAGTATTGGTTTCAAAAACGTTTTTATCAAAAGCTGGCGAGGGTTTAAGGAGGAGAGGTGGTTGCAGACTTGCATTTTTACTAAGTATTGGTTTTAAAAACATTTTTATCAAAAGCAGTTTCAATTATTCTAGAAGTAATTCTAAATGAGTCATAAGTTGATTACGTGGAAAGATGGTCCAAAATTTGAATATGAAAATTCAATTTTCTAGTTTTTGGAAAGATGGTCCTAAATTTGAATATGAAAATTCAATTTTCTAGTTTTATCTTAAGTACGTCAATGTTTTTGGAAGTATATCAAATTTTCTATACTATGTTGGATGCATATCAAATTTTCTATACTATGATGGCGATGAGTCAACATTTCATCCTGTGGAAAATGATTCAAATGTTACAAATCATGTAGTAAGAAATGGAATAAACAATTAGCTGTATTCCTTCAAGCATGAACTAATTGACTAACATATTGTTTTAAATCGCCCACTCCACAAACGCCATGCAATTGTGTGACATTTCATCAGACAAGAAAGACAAATTGTTGGTCACTCTTTATATTAATCCGATGGCTAACCTACTTTTTAAAATATTTTCTTTTTTTCTAAGATTAAAAAAGGAAACTTTTCAAAAATAATATAAAAGGAATTTGCTAATTTTTCTTCGGAATTTGTAAAGAGCTATAATTTCTCCCATATTAACTTTAGCTGATTATCTTTCCGAACTTTTAAAATTGGCCCATTTCCCCTTTTTTTCCTTGAACCATAATTTTAACCAATTACTCATGTTTATAATTGGTCAGTTTCGGGTAATGAATTTGTTGAGATGAGTAATTACTTTGCTTATTTGAATTTGGATCTCGAATTGAATTAGGTTAACCAAGATGGTCGTGTGAATCAAGTCATAAGGAAGGCTAATGAAATGGCATCACAACCCTAACATGTTGCTAAAAAAGCAAAACCATGGAGAAGATTCATAGTTGTCCACATCAGGAATAAAATTTAAACAAATAGTGTACGGAGTGAACTAGCAGAAAAAAAGAAGACAAAACAATATGTTGTATACATTATAAATAAAATTACATTTTCGCCCTCAAACAATTATCATGCGTCGTGCACATGACCAAGATGGAAATAAAATTGGATGAAAAATACCAAAATCTAACGTCAGAGGGATATTTGTCAATTATAAAAAGTTCATAAGGTAAGTAGCTAAGTTAAAGTTTAGGGGGGAATTGGGCAATTACGAAAATTTAGGAGAGTAATTGGTTGAAATTAAAGTTCAGAGGGAAATTGGTAGCTCTTTACAAATTCGGAGGAAAAATCGGCAAATACCTCTAAATATGATACACCTACTACTAGATTGAGCTAGTCACAAATGTATCAAAATCGCTATAAATATTATTTACGATTTATGTGACCCGAACTTGAAATATCCTCCAAATAACTACAAACAAGTATCAATGTCACACCACTACCTTAAAGACTAATATGTTGTTGTTTTAACTTTTATATAATTTGATTTATATACATGATACGATTCAAATATATACTTGAACGTTGACTGGCATGACAATGGATGGACCAATTTCATCATAGTACAAATTTTGGCATGAAGTAGAATTATGGAAGTTTGCTAGATTAAGATTTATCTAATTAAGTATACACAATTAATTAAGTGAATGATCCATGGCATTAATTATGAAAATCTCCAATCCCATTGGCAATTTTCGAGAACTATCTTATTATATTATGCTAGAGGTCTTAATTAATGATCATCAGCATCCATTGACCTAAGTTTATATAATAGCGACCACTTGATTTATTTGCTAATTAAAGATGAATTTCATTCCAAACGACATAAAAGTAATACACAGATGTAGGACAGACCAAAGAGAGAGAAAAGATGAGAAGTATCAACTTCCAAAAAAACCTTTCAGTTTAATTAACCCCGACTCTGTCTAAAAAAATGGAGAAAAAATTGTATAGGGCCTCAGCTTGCCCCTAAATTTAGCTAAATTACATTACAAGTCATTCAAAATTTGCCACGTGATAAGCTTGAGTGTAATTTTCGTACCATGTATTTATCTTTAAATCATTATAATTAAATTTTCACCTAATTGTTATACACCGTTAAGTTCGTCTAATGACCCATGATTTTTCCACTTTTCTTCCCGCTTTTTTTTACTTGTCAGATTTTCATTTTTTTCCCCCAACGAGATTTCTTGTTGTTCTTCCCAATAAATCTGCAGAAAAGTATTAAGAAAAGAAAAACCAATCAATATTTGACTTGACCCAGTAATCGTTCCGTCCTTCCCAGCAACTCTCAAGTCTTAACATTGGATTGGGAATTGCAATGAAGTCTGTGTTGGTTTATGACACAGAGAACCCAGAAGTAAGCAAGTTCAACTTCTCTTATATCCTATCTAACAAACTTTCAACCAAATGGTGCTCTCACACAGCTTTTTTCAAAAATGAAATCTGAGTTGGACTTTTTTGTTTTCATTTCATGTGGCTTAAATTTTTTTTTTTTTCCCAGATTCTTGTGAAGAAAGGAAAGACAAAGTGGGGTAGAAAACTGTAGACGTTAGAGGCAATTAGGGAAGAAAAAAAATAGAGGGGGGGGAGAAAAATAAACCATTAGATGAACTGATGGTGTATATAATTAGTAGAAAAATTAATTATGAGATTTATAAATATAAAAAAAAAGATAAAATACTACGTTTAAAACTTACCACATGGTGAGTTTTAATTGGATTGTAGCGCCACTCAGCAAAATTATGTGGCAAGCTGAACCTCATACAAGTTTTTCTCCAAAAAATGGCGTCAGCTACAGAGGAGTTTCTTCAATCCAAGCTATAAATATGTCACAACTTAATGCAAAATGAGCCAATCTACGGCACTCCATTTGTTTCTCTTAACTGCCAACGACATGCAAAACTTCTAAATCTTCTAATCGGAAAGAGGGTTGAGATAGGGGGATCCTTTGTCTCCTTTTCTTTTTGTTATATGAGCCGAAGGCCTTTCAGCATATATTCGTAAAAAGGAAATGGAAGGGCTGATTAGTGGCATGAGGGTGACACCAGGAGCTGCGGCAATTACACATTTGTTTTTCGCATATGATTCAGTAGTTTTTTGTAAAGCAGATATGACCGAAGTAGGGAATATGGTTAGAATTTTGGAGGATTATGGTAAGGTATCGGATACATTGGGAGTAATCCGGATACATTGGGAGGGGTTTGGAGGAGGATTTGGTTTGTTATGGTGCCCACATAAACTTCAGGTTTTTATTTGGAAGGCTTGCAGGAATGCGTTAGCGGTTAGGCATAATCTAGAGCGGCGGCGGATTAGGGTGGTCAATAAATGTGATTTTTGTGGAGCAAGTAATGAAATAGAGGCCCATCTTTTCTTTCATTGTGAATTCAGCCGTGATTTTTGGTTTGGGACGTCCCTACAACTTAATATGGCAGGATTGGGGGTCCATGATTTTCTTGAAGGATGGTAGCGGATTGTGCAGTGGACGGAGAAGGACGTGGATGCCGAGGCATTGCTGCAACAGGTGATGTTTGGGTCTTGGCGCATTTGGAAATGTCGGAATGAGGTCGTGTTTAAAGGGGTTCGAACTTTACCCTAAGTGGCTGTTGAGTTGTGATAGCGGCATTTGGTAGAATTTAGGGATGCTATGGGTGATACGGTGGGAGAGGGAGGGGATGTTTTAAGGGTTAGGTTGTCTGGGGTGGGGAATGATTTAGGGGATAACCGGGGGGAGGAGTTGGGAATTGGGGAAGGCACGGGAGTTGGGAATTCACTGCGAGTAAGAAGGTGGACGGTCTGGAGTCGGATTTCAGAAGGGGATAGAAGACAGGGCGGGGGAGGAATGCTGGCAGAAACCCAGTTTTGGTGCATTGAAACTTAATTGCGATGCGGCATGGATGAAACATTCGAGTGAGGGAGGAGTTGGGTGGGTCATGCGGGATTTTGCGGGGATTCTGAAGCTAGCGGGAGGGGAAGGAGGGGGGTTCTTTGGGAATGCAATTATGGCTGAGGCTGAGGCAATCCGTAAGGGATTGGAGGCGGTGGTGGGTAGTGATGTGGGAACTAGTGCTAGGTTGGTGGTTGAGTCGGATTTTAAGGGCTTGATTCAGATGCTCAATAAAGCGGTTGCGGTTGATGTGATTTTTGAGATTTATCTCCAAGATATTTGGAGACTGGCAAGCTAAAAAAAGAAAAAACAAAATTTCAAAACTTTCCTATAGCTAAAAATAAAAAATCAAAGTTTCTTGAGATTCATTAGTAAGTGGCTCCTTAATCATGTTCCTGTGAACCAACGGTTGGCTTAAGCTGTCAACATGTACAACACCCTTGACCATACTTTTAGTTTTATATTTAATTACCGGTTATTAATTTTCATAATTATATGGATTTTGTAATCATGTTTATCAGACAACTAAAACCAGATTTAACAAGATATTAATGCTTATACCGTGTAACAAGTTAGACTTAATTAAGCCGTCGTCGATAGCCTAATGAAACAAGTTCTTAAGTTTTAAGTTGATTTTCATCTGGTGGCAGCTGATATTAAAATATAATAACCTTGCTGGCTGCTGTCGTTTGCTTTTTACTTTTTTGGCAAATGAAAGCTGCAGTTTTGAACTATTCGTTTACTAATTAAATTACGATAATTAGTCCACTAAATTTGGCTTATCCAATCTCCAGTCTCTACACGGAATGAAACTCTTGATACCAAAAATAAAAAGACAGTTTCAGGCTCCCTCAATATTTAACTGGACTAAACTCGTCATCTTCTATTTTTTATTGTGGCCTCCGGCCCACTTCCTTTTGTCATATACATGTATAATAAGTAGCGTTGAAACGCTAATCAATTTTAAATATACATATAAAGTTATGTTCAAGCGACTAAAAGATGTGTCAGAGATAAAAGGATGTGTGAAAAGCATCAACCTTAAGTTTATTCTTTCACCAACTCATGAACTTTATAGTGTTGTGTTATTCACACTCTTTTTAACTTTCTACACATTCCCTGTTAGTTTTGTTATTTAATTATCTTTAATTCATTCAATCTGACAATCGAAAATTAAGAAGGATGTATAAAAGGTAAAAAACTATGAATGGATAGTTTGTGTAGTGGCCATGGGCAAAGATCGATGTCTTTGTAAACAACCTATTCACAAAGTATTAATTTGATTGTTCATCGTACACCGAGGACTTTACCATATAAGCAAATAAATTAATATTAAAAAAAAAAACAAAAACAAAAATAAGGTGAAGCTCATTGTATTTATATATGCTCCAAAGCTATCGTTTTGTTTTTAAATGCCAATTGATATATTATATATACACTCTAAGTTGACAACTATGTCGACATCCGACAACTCTGGCTTTCGGAGGGTCAGAATTCTGTTTTATTTTAAAAAAGAGAAGTGTTATTAGCATTTCAAAAATCTAATTCTATACTATTCACAAGTATATTTTTCTTTCCTAATATAGAAAGTTTGGAGTGTAGAATGAGATTTTTGGAGTGCAGAATAAGATTTTTGAAGTGTTAATAATAATTCCCTTAAAAAAAATTGTTACAGAAATATGTTTTATTTTTATAGAGGAAATTAATTATTTGATGCAACCCAAGTTATTTATGTTATGATGGTGGCACGTTGCAGATTGGATAATACCAAATTTGAAACTTTAAGAAGTGGTTTAGTGAAAAGCGAGAAAATATTTGTAATTTTTAATAATCTGAATTTGAATTCTCACGAGTGTATTTAGATCATCTTCAAATGAGATGTCAAATTATAAGAGTCAAATTACAAATGATGGCTGATGTGGCAATTTGAAGCCTTATGTCAAATTTTGTACTTCTGCAACCGAATTGTCAAATGTTATTTTATTATTTAAATGGAGTTTTAAATGGTTGTAATCATTTGGTTGAAATGTTAGTGGAATAAAGGACCCGCCATTAAAATGAATTAAAAATAAAATTGACATTGATGTCAAATTTGACTCCAAATCACAAAGCCTTAAAATCTAATCAGCAAATAACACCGGTTGGAAAGACTTTTGATGTCAAATATGCACAATGGCATTCCACCTATGATTTTGACATCTCCTTTAAAGATGCTCTTATTGGGATCCGACTTAAGATTTACCTTCAAATTTTATATTGAGCTTCACCTTTCACTATTAAAAAACTTCAAAATTTATTAATCTATCTTCAAAACTATCTTATACAAAAAAATTGTCAATCTGTGTTGTCCTTGTCACTAAATATTACAGCTTAGAGGCTCGATCTAAATCTTCTCATGTTGTAATGTTAATACATCGTTGTATAAAATAATACTATGAACAGCCCTCGGAATACTTATTATCTATATTGATTAAGTCATAAACACTACTACTATTTAGTGAAAATATTCTCTCTTATTTCATTCCAAAAATAACAAAACCATTTTGCTTGGTTGACCTAGCTAAATACTGGTGCGTGCACACATGAAGCTAGTGTTGGAGTTTGAGACCCTCTTGTCCCACATTGGTCAACAGTATTTTTTCACTAGCCTTTATATAGACTTATTCCTTTTTCTTAGTAATTAGAACTTGGAGCATTTGGAAATGGATTGAAGGCTTGGGTCTTATGGTTGTGTGGATTAGGCTTGATGATTATACTATAATATTAATATTAAAAAACGTTTTGATTAATAGACACAACTCTTTGGAAAGAGTTGTATCTTCTTGGAAAGAGTTGTATCTTCTTGGAAAGAGTTGTATAGCTTCAGATATATCCAAAAGGTGTTTGAAGAGGTATGAAAGAGCCTATATAACTGGAGTCCTCATTTCCATCAATGATTATCTTTTCTTCCTCCTTATCTTCCGTACAAACTTTTCAGAGAGTAAACACATAAAGCAATTCGCTAGAGTTCTATAATCCAGTGCGGGTTGTAGAATTAGGTAGTTGTATCCTGGTCGAGCAGACGTTGTAGAACCACAAGCACACGAGTGGGACGAAAATACTGTTCGAAAGACATAGCGTTTGCGCTAGCCTCTACCTTCAATTCATTCAAGTTAGTATCATATTAATTTTTTTTGTAATTATTGTGTTATTGCATTCTGTATTGCAAGTATTTGTGAATAATAAAGTATAAGTATTTTGGTTTTGTATTTCTGTTATTTTATTGTTTCTAAATTGTTCTCCAACAACTAGCTAGACACATCAAACGAACCCGATAGTTCACCATAACTGACTGCCTTCTCATGTCAAATTTGACTAGCACACAAGAAACTATCACAAAAAAGTATTGTCTGCAACTTGATAGGTTTTTGAACATGATTATCACGTACACAATACATACCTGCATATAGAAAATTCTAACACAGTAGTTGACCACCCATATTTCTTTAAGTTGTGAACTGTGGCATATTTGTTTAAAAATAAATAAACTTCCCCCCTGCAGGTTCTGAAAAACTTTCAAGAATAAAACAATAATGGTGTAAAAAAATTAAAAATTACACTGAACTTGCACCGTAAATCTGAATGAGGACATGTGAGATTGAGAAAGGGCTACGAAGGAAGTCACTGGAATCAAGGGTTTGATGACGGCGGATGAGGTTTAACGAGAATAATATTACGCAGTCGTGTGACTTTTTTGCATACAATTGCAGGCAATTCTTCAACTTGACTTTTCTGCATACAATTGCAGGCAATTCTTCGACGTGACTTGTTCTCTGATTACTTACAAAATTTCTCCTCTCTCTCTCAAGAACGTTGAAGTTGAAATTAGATTGTTAGTTAGCTAGCTACGTTTGTTTATACATATATAGTTAATCAATTATAAATAAGTACAATGGTTTAAAATTAAACTGGGAAAAAAAATGGTTCAAACTTAAATTATCGACTTGCTTCTTGGGGGTTATTTGGCTGGTACCCGGCTCCTCCTTAAAAAAATGTGTTTGGGTTGTTGACATTAATAACATATATATATATATATATATATATATGACAGACTTTGGATGCGGTCCGTAGCTGTCCATGTTCTATGACTGAAACCTTATTGGTTTTCAGTTTTTTATCAAAATCTCTGACATTAATACAATAATGTATTTCAAGGTAGATTATTATATGTTTTAAATTAAAAAAAAATGATATCTGTAGTTTTTTATATTAATGAGATTTTAAATAAAACCTATAATTTGTGGAATTAAAAATATTAAATGATAAATTATGCTTTCCAATATATTGTATGTATGTATAAACTTGGGTATATTCATCAAACTTAACCAAAAAATTATTGTACCAAAACATGGGTACATTTTTCAAAAAAAAAATATATATATATATATTTATATTAAGCTGGATAACATTATTAAATTTCTTCAATTAAACTTAACATGGATATATTCTCAAATCAACGAAATATAATGTACCAATGTAAGTTAAAAAAATAGATTAAAACAAATTGAATGAATTTGATATAAAAAAAAGGGGTACATTTTATATTAAAATGATATATTTTAATATAATAAATTGATATATTTACGAATGGGTACATTTAAGATTTAAAAAATTACAAAAATTATAAGAATGGGTACACTTAATATTTAAAAATTAAAAGTCTTTTTATAAAAAAATTAATGGGTACAAACTTATTCATATTTTTTTTTAATTATAGAAATATTTTGAATTGAAAATTGATTAGGAGTTTAATAAGGGTGGGAGTATTAAAATTCTAAACCAACTACTCATTTTTATTTTGAAAATTATGTAACTTACATATAAATTCATTAACACATTAATACTAGGGACTTTGATCAAAATCTGAAAATTAGCTTGTAAGGTCTTAGTCAATGAACATAATTAGTAACTAGGGACCGGATACTAATTTTTCCTACACACACATGCATATGTATAATATATATATTTTATTATAAATAAAATATATATTTTTGTGTATATGTAAATTAAAGATAAGCACTGGTAGGGTTATATATGGAATACAGACGCACAAAGTCAAAATCTGCAGGCTTTATATCTCTCCCTACGCATATACAAGAAGCCAAACTGCAGCCATGGTAATACCAACGAAGCCTTCAAAAGCATTAATGGAGAATAATAACACTCATGAGGAAAAGTCTTTTCTTGGCAAAACAGATGTCGAAGACAATACTGTGAAATCTGATGGTGATCATGAAGAGGGTACTCCCATGGAGACAACGAAGGTGAAATATTTCATTTAATTATGCACTTATACATATATTTATATTTCCTTGCCAATTGTATATGAAATTCGCTTAATTATCCTCTTCTTTTTTGGATTGTTCTTATTTTCGTCTCATATCTTATATTCAAATTGAAATTTAAGATGAGTTGGGCTATCACTTAAACTTGTTTTACAATAATCGACCAATACCAAAACTTAGTATTTGGTGAAATAATCATTACATTTTGAGTTAAGCGAGCTTATTAAATATATTCTAACTGGATTGATGATGAAGTTTGGTAGATAATATGAGATTAAGATTATTGTACTGAAGGCCGCCGGAAGATTTATTAATTAATCTTCCAATATTTCACTGTTTATCGATGTGCATATATATGTCTATGACGTCTGTCTTCTAATGTTTCGACTCTTTTTAGTGTTCTCATATTCCACCATGATACCATGAAATAATTTTCGTAAAGTTTTATTGATCGTAATCTTCCTCAATCTCCATGAATATATCATAATTCAGGGAGGACATGGGTGGGATGTTGAACCCGACTTGAAGCCTCCTCCTACTGGAAAAGATAGAGCCCTTGTCAACCACAACCAGGTAAAACTAGAGAAATAAGGGGCAAAAAACCAAGGAAATTAAGCACATGTGGATTTGAGGTTTATTGTTTTTAAGTTTGAGAGTATTTGGGTGTTATCAAGTGTAGTTTTGTTTATGTATGAAATTTTCTATAAAAGTCAACATTTATGAAATTGAATGCTAAATTTTGGCCACATTTATACGATAAAATCTATAAGTAAAGGGTGAAAAACCAAGGAAATTAAGCACATGTGGATATTTTTAGAGTTACAGTAATTTCTTCTTTTTAATGGTAAAAAGAAAACATCAATTTACCTTAATATGTTCTTTAGGTATATATGTTAAGCTGATCTTAATTTTAATTTCTATTTTATTATGAAATATAACTGATCTTACGTATTTATGGGTGTGGCTTCAATATTATATAACACTTGGATATTTTAGCTATAATATTAATTTTTATTGAACCACTCAATACTATGCATAATTAAAGAAAAGTTATTTAGTTAAATGTATATGTAAAAAAAAAAAAAAATGTGGTGTCATGAATCTGTCATTGATATTTGATGATATCTCAATCATCTATGTCATGTGATAGATTTGACTTATCAACCTATGGCTTAAGTAAGATCAACATGAATCAACCACATGTGAGGATATGAAGGTAAAAGAGTCTCACATTGGTGAAAGAAGAAATTTTGGAAGGTTTATATATAAGAGGTTGGGCTACTTCCCATATTGTAGGATAGAACCTTCTTCATTGTATTAGAGTAGGTTGACCACCTTTGCAGTCCAAGGCCACACATACTCCACGTTATCCAATTTGTGTTATTCACGTGTTAGACTTGAAAATTAGTCACACGTGTTCACCACACATGACCCATCAAGTCATTCCATCTGATATTGGATCATGTATCTTAATACAGTCAATGAATTGGTGTGGTCTAATATTATTTTTAAGGGTAACTTTAGATGCGGTCCCTATTTATCAACGTTATTTGACTAAAACCTTTTTAGTTTTCAATTTTTTATTGAAGTCCCTAAAATTAATGCAATAATGCATTTCTATGTAGGTTATTATAAATTTAAATTTAAATTTGATATTTGTAGTTACTTATATTAATGAGATTTAAATAAAATTAAGATTTGTGGGATTAAAAATATATAAATTATACTTATATAAAAATGTATAATTTATCTTGATGACATGATTTGTCATTAAGATAAATTATATTAAATAAAACAACATGATTTGTCATTACTTATATTATTGACATTTTACATACAAGAAATTAGTAATTTTTATACTGTACATTTTACATACAAAAAGTTGGTACTTTTTATACAAAAAAGGTGGTATGTTTTATATAAAAAAAAAAGGTACATTATATGTATATATATATAACAATTGGTACATTTTAGATTAAAAAAATAAATAGGTCTTACACTAGAAAACGGGTACATTTTACAAAAAACAAGGGTACTTACAAAAATAATTTTGGTACATTTTACATATAACAAAGTGATACAATTTTAAAGACAAATGGATATATTATTAGTAAATTATTGGTGCAAATAAAAGGTTAAAAAAATGAGTACAAATAAAAGTTTGAAAAATATGTACACAAAAATATATTAGTATATGTATACAAACTAAAACTAAAAAGAAAATTGATACAATTTAAAAAAAGGGTTGCAAATTAAAATGGGTACAAAGTAAAAATAAAAATATATGATACAGAATTAAGCATAAATATATATACTAAATATAAATTTTCTAACATTAAATGAATATATTTAGAAATAAAATTTAATTATCTTGACATGTAAAATATTTTATCGTTGAAATAATTAATGACGTTTATTAAAATTGAGGGACCTTGATGAAAAATTAAAAATAAATAAGATTTCAATTAATAGAGTTGAAAAAAGAAGGATGGTAACTTAATTTTTCCTATTTTTAATTCACAAAGATTCCATCTGATATCGATGTACTTTAACATGTGCATGATATTAATACAATCTAATCTCTGCTTTTTGAACTCTATCCCCACAAAAATTTAGCAAGTCCTATTTAACATAATTAGTTAGTTTCCATTTCAATATTTTTTTTCACTTATAAGTGAGATGTTCGAATTTTGATAAATATACCGTTGTATAAATATATTCCATTTGTGTTGCCCTAGCAGGATCATGAGCTGCAATCAACAAAAGCAGAAATGGTAGAGGTTAGGGAAGAAAACGAAAAGCTAAAGCTGTTATTATCCCAAATCTCGAGGGATTACCAGTCTCTCCAGATGCATCTTTATGGCCTTCTTCAAAATGAAGAAGAAACTAAGAAATGTACCGATGCTAGTAGTAGCAGTACTGCTCGTGATTTTACGCATGAGCAAAATATTGAAGAAGCTGATGATCTAGTATCTCTTAGCCTTGGGAGAACCTCAAGTAGTATTGATCAGCCAAGAAAGGATGGTCGGATCAAAAATATTAGCCAGTTGAGTTCTACTAATGGAAAAGATGACGATGATGATGATAAAATGCTGCATGGAGCTGGACTTGCACTGGAGTTGGGCTGCAGATCTGAACCAGCTGAGTCAACTGATAATAGCTCTGGAGGCCCGAAGGAAGACGACCTGACTGAGATATGGCCGCCTAGTAAGACGTTGAAGACGACGAGAAGTGGAGAGGATGAGGTTTCACAGCAAACCCATTTAAAGAAAGCTAGGGTTTCTGTCAGAGCTAGATGCGATGCTCCCACGGTTAGTATATCAAAACTCAACCTTTCAACCAAATGTTGCATGCATTTCATAAATTAACCTAGCTTGTATACATGGAAAGTTACTGCCAGCAAAGTGTTTAATTAAACGTTTGGTAAATAGGTATTAGGTGTTGTTAGACATAAGGTAACCTCGTTGCTCAACAAATACGCAGACTTAGACGACATGCATATTTAAAAATTAACCTGACGAATGATATAGATTCATGGTCTAACAATATAAGAATATTATGCGACTGTCATTTTATATAAATGATTCTTCAGCATATTTTATTCTTGTCCTTAAGGTTATGGATCAATATCTTACATATATATATATATATATATATTTTATCATATAGATGAATGATGGATGTCAATGGAGAAAATATGGACAGAAGACAGCAAAAGGAAATCCATGCCCTAGAGCGTACTACCGTTGCACAGTATCACCGTCTTGCCCTGTGAGAAAACAGGTATATATTTCTGCTTAATTCGTTAAATTCTGCTTGCACCATTACGCTTTACTTTCTTAGTTAAGCTTGTTCAATTTTTTCAGGTGCAAAGAAGTTCCGAGGACATGTCCATACTAATCACAACCTACGAAGGAAGCCACAACCACCCACTTTCAATGTCAGCCACAGCTATGGCATCGACCACCTCCGCCGCCGCTTCCATGCTTCAGTCTCACTCATCCACCTCTCAACAAGGCCTCTTCAACTCCGCCACCGCGCCCATCTCCGCCTCCACTAATCTCCAAGGACTAAACTTAAGTAGTACTAGTACTCTCTCTCAAAATTCAAGGCTACCACAGCAACATTTCTACTTCCCCAACAGTTCAGTCTCAACCAATAATTTCCACCCAACTATCACTCTTGATCTCACCGACCCAACTCCCTCTCATTTCGGAAGATTCCCCTTGGCCTCGGGCAGCAGCTTTTCTTCCAACCCAAGATATCCTTCAACATCTCTCAACTTTTCGTCTTCTTTAGACCACAATAACACATTGCAGTTGCAATCTCCTTGGAACAGCATCAGTCACACAGCCTCTGGATATTTCAATTATGGGAATAGAATTAACCAAGTTGGATCAGCCCTAAACATCGTAAAGCAACCAATCTTTCAAGAACATAATAAATTGTACCAATCCTACATACAAAATCAAAACGCCTTTCCTCCTCCTCCTCCTCCCCTTAATCATCCTCAGATGCGAACCGACTCAATAGCCACCGCCACAAAGGCAATCACATCAAACCCGAACTTTCAATCGGCTTTGGCAGCTGCACTTACATCATTTATTGGCAATGGGGGTACTAGCAGCACTACTGGGATCAGAGAAAACCATCAAAGTGGGACCATTGTAGAAAGGTCTCCTGGGCTGAAATTGAAGCGGGGTGAGTCGTTGACGTCGAATTCAATATCCCATCAAGCCAAAATGGAATAGGGTGTGCATCAAGCTACTTGAACAAATCCTTGTGACTTTTTATTCATTATTTTTCTTTGGTTAGTTACTAGGCATGGCGTAATGTAAATTGCATAAGGTGTTATATACACAATGTAAGAACTAATACAAAATGTAAAATTTTAGGGAACTATTTGTTGACACTCCAAAAATGTTAGCCGTATATTCCATTTTGTATTCATAAAATGGACGCAATACAGCATTTTCGAAGTGTCAATAATGATTCTCAAACTTTATACAGTTATAGAATTCACATCATGATTTGATAGCTTAATTTCATGCCATTTTTCTTCTATGTCTTCACATCATGATTTCGGGAATTAGAAGCCCAACATGTATTCAGTGCCTACACTTGGCAAAGCTCGCTTCATGCATGCAGAGGCATCACTTGCTGATGGAGATCCAAGCAGATGCATCGATTGCTGATGCAGTACAGGCTCTGTCTAACCACCACATTTTGTCAGCTCCCGTGAGAAGCCCGGAAGCAGATACAAGTGCAGATTGGAGGGGGAGGTAACTGGGAATTGTAGAATACTCCGCCGTTCTTCTTTGCAGCTGGGCAGGTTATTAGCACCAACGGTGATGATCCAGTACCGGAAGCGTTCGATTCTGATTTTAACCGTTAGATTTTTTTAGTGCTCCAGAGCATCGGATATTCAAGATGTTTTAACCGTTAAATTTTGATTTTTAAACTTTTAAACAAAACGGTTGAAATACTTTGGAGCATCCAGGAAAGTCTTTTTTGTGTATCCAAGGCCAAGCCCAACTGAAGGCTTACCAACTCGTGCCATGAAAAGTGGCGAGTCAGAAATGCAACGGAGAAATTAGTAAGTAGGACTGTACTACCACATCATCTATGGTACTTCCATTTAAAATTTGACATGTGTATTATTTTATCACAGCTGGACTTATAATTTATTTTAGAAAAGTTCTCAATGCAACGCAATTCAGGTGATGACACGTGTCAAATATATAGCTCATGCGTGCAGAGGTTACTTTTTATGGGAAGAGAAAATCCTCAAAGTTTGCAAAGAACAGAGCCCGACAGCAGTTTGTGAATCCATAGGAAGCACCTACTTGTAGGCATCCCAATACTAGCCTCTTTAATCTTGTTTTTTGCTAACAATCTACGTTGTTCTCTGTCAATATATTATTAGTATTTGCAAATCCATACGATGCGAAACAACTCTGCAATCTTTTCTTGAATATGTTTTTTTTTTTTTTTTTTGAAGAACGAATATGTTTCTTTAGCCATTTATTTAGATTAATTATGTCAATTAACATAATCTACGAACAAATTAATAGGATCGCAACCCAGATGGGAGACAAATCTTGTACAAAACAAATTAATCCTAGTTAATTTCGAACTAGATTAACAGAATCCTAGTACTTTGAATCTAAGACTTCATGTGAAGACATCGGATTAAGATTTCGATTTCTGTCTCCAGCGTAAATATGGCAGAAGCACAGGAGGTGAAAGAAAGATGTAAACTTTCAAGCTACGATGCCTACTTCGAAACCATCCAATCCAGGAAGAAATTACCTCGTGCCCTGCAGGAGGTTTTAACAAATGCATTTGCGAAAATTCAGGTTTCATCTTTCCCGGCTGTACCTGGAGGCAAACATGACGGACATTACTGTTTAATCAACGATTTCGGTATTTATGGTTTTGATATGAATTGAATGAGGTAAATGGTTTGCTAGAAACAGTGCCTTCTTACATTATTATTTGCAGTAATTGAGATTCCGGCAGACACGTTCATCGGTGACGCGGGTAAGATTCTGTCTGACAACAACATTTTGTCAGCTCCAGTGAAAACCCCAGAAGCAGATGCAAGTTCTGATTGGAGAGACAGGTACCTAGGACTCATAGATTACTCTGCCATTATTCTTTGGGTGTTGGAGAATGCAGAGCTAGCTGCAGTTGCTATATCTGCTACTTCAGCAACCGCTGCTGGAGTTGGTGCAGGTGCGGTGGGGGCCGTTGGGGCTCTAGCATTGGGTGTGACCGGTCCTGCTGCAGTTGCAGAGCTAACTGCTGCTGCTGTTGGAGCTACTGTGGCTGGTGGCGCGGCTGCAGAGGAAGGAATAGCCAAAGATGCTCCCACAGCTGCTGATGAATTAGGCCAAGATTTTTACAACGTTATACTGAAAGATGAACCCTTCAAGTCAACCACAGTAAGCAATCTCTACGAAGATCCTGTGTAGTAGTATTGGTTGCCTTTGAGTTATCTGACAGAATTAACCGAATGTGATATGTACGTGTAGGTTTCAGGTGAGGTCAATACTTAAAGTTAAATCCTTCTGCTGGGCGCCTTTCATTCCAGTTGCAACCGATAGTTCAATGTTGACCGTTATGCTACTACTTTCAAAATATAGGCTGAGGAATGTACCTGTAATAGAACCAGGCCAACCCATCATTAAGAACTACATTACCCAGTCAGGACTTATTCAGGGTCTTGAGAGATGCAGAGGAAGGGACTGGTTTGACTACATTGCGGCAAAGCCTATCTCCGATTTTGGACTTCCTTTCATGTCCTCTGATGAGGTAAGGTTGCCTGGTTACCAAAACAATATTCTTAATGGCTGGTGATTTTGGAGTCTCAATATCATTGTTCCTTTGTTTCTTGGCCAGGTTATTAGCATCACGAGCAATGATCTAATACTCGAACCTTTCAAGAGGATGAGAGATAACAAAATTGGTGGTCTTCCTGTTGTAGAGGGTAAGCATCAGAGATATTAGATACTTGCTACTCAAACCCGAGCTTTTCTCCAATTTCAGGTATTTGAAGATAAACTTTGAACCTTTTACCCCGCACAATCTCTGTAGAAATTACATTGTGCTCTTGGTCCTCACGATGGACTGTAGAGTGCTTTAATTTTCTCAACTCCAGGGTTGAACATTCACCATTGGATACTCTACCATTTACTTCACAATGATTGTAGGAAGGATCTAAAATACCTTCTTATGAAACTGAACTCATCCGGTTGTGAATTTGAACTAATCTTCTTACACTGATTTCTGTCAAAGAAAAAAACCAGTGCTTGCCTTGATCACTTGACAGACGCAAATCATTCTTGATGAGGCACTTAATTTGTGTGACATTTTCTTTCAGGAAGCTCACTGTTAGGGACTTCATGAGCACCATCACGACGACCAGCGAAATTGGAAAAGTCATGCAACCAATTACATGCAAACTGGAGTCAACTCTTGGTAATCTGATTGAAAGTTTTGCTTCCAATTCCGTTCATAGGATCCATGTAGTAGCTGGGGAGGAAGGCGAGGTTGTTGGTGTCGTTACACTCAGAGATGTGATCTCTTGCTTCATTTATGAACCACCAAACCACTTTGATAACTACATGGGGTTTGCGGTGAAGGAGATGTTGAATCAGTGAGATGTCTGTTTGAGGAAACTTAAATGGAGATGCAGGGATAGTCTCAAAATTTTGGTTTGGGACTCAAAAACTGTAGACATTTGAATTGCGGTTGTTTGTTTTGTGCATCTACTTTTCCTGCCAGTCTTAATAAACTAAAGCCAGGGACCTTTCTTCGTGTTTTATCATTCATCAATCCTCTAATCTTTTCTGCATCCTCCCACCTTCCAAGTGCAGCATAAATCTTCGAAAGGATCACGAAAGGTGCCGGGTTCACTGGCTCTAGTTCTGAAAGTTTTAAAGCCACTTCTTTCCCCAGTTCTGAATCCAAATGGCATTCACAGGCACCTAGCAAAGAAGCGAAAACTGCTCTGGAAGGCTCTGGTAATTCTTCTATTAGTTCTCGGGCTTCATCCAACCTGCCAGTTCGACCCAAAAGATCAATCATGCAACCAAAATGCTCTTGATTTGGTTTTAGACCAAAATCTTTGTTCATCATCCTAAAAACTTGCCATCCTTTGTCCACCAAACCAGTGTGACTGCACATAGATAGAAGACTTGTGAAAGTTGCAGCATTTGGTAGTACTTTTTCTTCCAACATCTGTTCAAAGATTCCGAATGCAGATTCACTCTCTCCGTTTCTTCCATGCCCCAATATGATTGCGTTCCAAAATGCTGGATCGTCGGGTTTTACTCGAAACCCATCAAAAATTCTTCTTGCGCAAGTAGACTGCCCACATTTCATGTACATGTCAATAAGAGCAGTTGAAATGAACAGATCATTGCTAATAGAGGTCCTAACTGCGTGCCCATGAACTTCTTTTCCACACTGCAGAGCAGATAAATCTGCACACGCTGGTAGAAGACTTGTGATAGATTTTAAACTGGGGACGGCACCAGCTGATTGCATTCTCTTAAAATACTTGAAAGCTTCAATCCCCTTTCCTAGTTGCGAAAACCCACTGATCATTGAATTCCAAGTAACGGAATCGGGTTCAAACCCTTCGAATTCTAGCTGTTGAAATAGCTCAACGGCATTCTCAGTTTGCGCATTCAACATCATTCCGGCGATCATGGCATTCCATGTAAACAAGTTCCTATTTTCATCTAGTTCTTTGAAAATAGCATAAGCCAGCTGCCAACAACCACACTTGGAATACATGTCCACAAGTGCTGTTCCAATCATAACATCAAGTCCTATCTCAAATTTGACGACCAAACCGTGAACCTGCTTGCCAAATCGGAGATACGAAAGACTAGCACAGGCAGAAACAACTGAAATCAACGTAAGTGAATTGGGATTTTCACCTGTACATGCTCTCATTTGCTTAAACACATCCAACACCACATGAGGAACCCCATTCTGCAAAAGCCCTGAAACAAAAGCATTATAGCTCACAACATTCTTGATTGCCATTTCCTTAAACACCTTCTCAGCCAAAACCAACTTTCCGCAGTTCGAATACATAGTCAGAACCGACGTCCCAACATAAACATCGCTGTCAACGCCCAGCTTCACTGCCAAGCAATGCATTTCCATGCCGTGTTCTGCACTCCCGCACGCCGATATCATACTAGCTATCGTAACTGAATTGGGCTTGAACCCTCCAACCTCCACGTTCTTAAACAACCGCAGAGCCTCTCTACAGTACCCATTTCGCAAAAACCCGGTAATCACCGCGTTCAACGAAGCCAAGTTCCGTTCAGGCATTTCCTCAAACACCTTGAGTGCGTATTCCATAAAACGAAGTTTCATATACGCATCGGTCAGAGCAGTGGCGGAGTAAACATCGGCCGAAAACCCGGTTTTGACGAGATGGGCATGTAGAATATGTGCCTGCAGAGCTGATCGGAGTTTTCCGCAGGCTTTGAAAAGAGGCGGGAACGTGAATTCGTGAGGACGCAGAGAAGCAGAGTGGCGCTGCGCGTGTAAGCAGAGGGCTTCCCTGTACGACCCACTCGCGACTAGCTTAGCAATTTCGTGCCTCATTGGTTGGATTCAAAAATGGGCGGCGCCGCTAGATTCACCTGCCTTTGTTTTTATTTTGGGAAATTGGGCTGAGAAATGGGCTTTAAAGTTTCCCTCGGCCCATTTTGGGAAAAATGATATTCGCTGGATCCTTTTCTTATATATCCTAGGCATCTTATGATCGTGATCGTTCATCGTATATCGTACGATCAGAAATTATTTTAAATTTAAAATTAACTATAAATAGTACTTAACGAAAACTGATCGCATGATATACGATGAATGATCACGATCCCAGGAATCCTTTTCCCCATTTTGGATATCAAGATATTTTGGGTCGGCGGACAAGCATAGCACGTGGGGACAGAGAATCAAAGATTTGATGTCCAATTGGTACGTACACATTGGGCATATTCTATACAGAAGGCCAGAGCCCTACTTTTGGGTCACCGGCTTTGATAAAAAACAATAAGATAAAATTGCCTCTCAACCAAAAAAATTCAAAAGGAGCCCAATATAATATATCAAATAATGCATGGGTAGTTTGGTAATTTGGTTATTATAAAATATAATATAAAAATAAGTGGGAAGAGAGAAAAAATATAAAAAATGGAAGGATGGGTGAAAGTTGATAGTGCCCATGTGAAGGGAAAAGAAAAATATAATAAAAAATAAGAAAAATCATGAATGTTGTGTTTAAAACATTTTAAGAGGCAGGTAATGTTGGTTATAAAAAAAGTCTTTCGGACGTGGATAATAATGTGATTAAATAAATTGTCAAATGATTGTTTTTTTTTTTTTTTACAAACGATATTATTTATACTAATTGCCCCTCAACCAAAAAAATTCAAAAGGAGTCCAATATAATATATCAAATAATGCATGGGTAATTTGGTTATTATAAAATATAATATAAATATAAGTGGGAAGAGAGAAAAAAATTTAAAAAATGGAATGATGAGTGAAAGTTGATGTTGCGAGGAAAGAAAAATATAATAAAAAATGAGAAGTGTTATTGGCACTCCAAAAATTTCATTCTACACTCCTCATAAGTGTATTTTTCTTTCTTAATATAAAAAGTTTGGAGTGTAGAATAAGATTTTTGGAGTGCTAATAACAATTTCCTAAAAAATAAGAAAAATCATGAATGTTGTGTTTAAAACATTTTAAGAGGCGTGTAATGTTAGTTATAAAAAAGATGTTTCGAACGTGGATAATAATGTGATTAAATAAGTTGTCAAATGATCGTTTTTTTTTTTTAACAAACGATATTATCTACACTAAGGGAAATAAGGTGAGTTTAGTCTCACAATGGGCTAGCAATAATGTGATTCAATCAGTTGTTTATTAAATATTATTTTATTTATAAAAAATGTATTTCGCACGCGGATATTAATGTGATTAAATTAATTGTCAAATGATTGTTTTTTTTTAAACAAACTATATTATCTACATTAAGGGGGAAGGGTGGCCTGAGCCTCACAATGGACTAGCAATAATGTGATTCAATCAATTGTTTATTAAATATTATTTTCTCTATTCTTAATGTAAATTCTATAGAAACCGATTTTATGATGTGAATTTAGCTGCTTTAATTGGTTTATGAGGGGTTTCTACTAGCATGATCTAAAATTATTCATTTACTTCAAGTATTTGACTTTTCTTTTGTCAATTTACGCATATAAATACATTTAAAACATGTAAGTCGTGCGTAGCACACCGTAATTTAAAAAATGCATTTTGCACGCGCGTGAGTGCGTGCATGAAGGCTAGTACAATAAATAATAGAATGCATGATGATGGCATATTGAAGGATTATGGGTATGGCCTTGGCATGTACACATGGCAACATGACTTGGTATGTTGTCCATACTTGATATCGTCTAATTGTACAGCAGTTGTCGATATACTTGTCATCAAAAGTTTAGTAAAAAGTAAATGATAATGTGATAACATTTTAAGTGATTAGATACGTAAATGCTACATCGCATCTTAATCATCAAATATGTTATGAAGTGTCTAAATTAAAATTTCCTCACATATATACGTATAAATAATGTAATAGCGTCACGTAATGGTACGATGGAAGTTATTCCGTGTGAAATTTATACATGACAACATCGAGGGTAAAAGCTGTCATGCATGCATATACCCGACATGAGCCAGCAAAATGTTTGTGCAAGCATCTTTTCTTTTGTATGAAGCCATCCACATTTTCTTGTCGTTTTATGGCAGTAGCATGTTCTTTTTGCCATCACTTTAAATTGACATAAAGCCCCTGGTTTGGCTAGGAATCAAATATCAAACTAGATTTGTTACTTAGTATTACAGTTTAGTTGTATTTCTCTTCACTTATAAGTAATATGAGAGATCTTAGATTCAATTCTTGTCAAAAGTAATTTGAACTACATTATTACTAGTCCATTATAAGGCATAGCCCACTCCCAACCTTCTTAGTGCATAAAATATGTCTGTTCAAATAAAAATATCAAAACTGATTCCAAAGTGGGTGCTTTTTTTTTTTTTTGTTTTTTCTCAACCATTGGTCACCCATGGTGGTTTATTTAATTTTAAATTAAATGAATTGAAGAAGAATTAATTAATGAAAATTAATCCAAAATTAGCTTTTTGTTGAGGTATGGAAATTTATTAGTAATTAGCGGACTTAGATCCTCTCCGGATCTCTTTATTGGGGATCCTAGGGATCAAATGATGCCAACTGTTCATCAAGAATCGTGTGGTCACAAATTTTTTTTTTCACGCAAAACAATGCTACCTTACTATTGAAAATATAAAAAAGTAATAAAAAATTGACCACACGATTTTTTATGAATGGTTGGTATCACTTGATCCTCGGAATCCCCTGTGAAGAAATCTGAAGAGGATCTAATTTCGTAATTAGCAATAATTATAAACTCACCCTGTCATTTTTGCATTTTGACCAAAGATTAAATTGGGATTAATGATTCCCACATTTGACACATAAAGTGATTGGTTGGAACTATTTGATAAAATTAAGAAATATCAATGGAAACGATAACGAACGTGCATGTTTATATCGATATAGGTTCTTGGTCTTTTGGCTGAGATTATTTTTTTTTACTCAATTTTCGGCTAAGGTTATTAATTTATTCATTTTTTTTTTTCTGAAGTTTGAGGCATCACACACCTCTAAGGTAGGATCAAGTACTTAGCTCTAACAGGACTCAAATATGCTAAAGGCATTCAGTTCTCTCCTGACACTCACATAACACTCGTTTTTTCAAAATTTTCAACTAAAAATTTTTAACTAAAAAGTAATTTGTGTATTTGCTAATTTCGTGCTAAAATTCAAAATCAATGAGCATCGTGACTTTGAATTATACCGCAATTTCACCGCACCACTTACCGTGGGTTAAGATTATTAGTTTATTAGATCAATATATAGTGCTATATGGGCTCCACATCTAGAAATACCATTGACATGGTCGGTCCATCATTTTAGTCCAATATTCATACGTTTGTTAATTTAATTTTGCCAATTCTCTTCCAACACATCTTTGCAAGTGAGGAAATTTCGTAATGCCAACATGGAAAATAGTTTCCATGATATATTTATTTTTTGTTTTCACGCACAAGTCATTCATAAGTATTGTATTTTAAAGGAAAACACTTGAATTAATATTATGGA
This sequence comes from Pyrus communis, assembly GCF_041283825.1. Classification (NCBI taxonomy): domain Eukaryota; kingdom Viridiplantae; phylum Streptophyta; class Magnoliopsida; order Rosales; family Rosaceae; genus Pyrus; species Pyrus communis. Next base: position 4,424,539 of record NC_142580.1, on the reverse strand, counting down.
GTATTAGTAAGCGCTCATAATAATTAAGTTCATGTTAGTTGTTCAAATTTACAGGTAAATACGGCAATCCAATCGCGTCTATATATTGAAAAAATTGGTGTCCCTGAATTTAGCCTAATTGGAGTTTTGATTTTTATATTAAATTTCGTGAGTATTTGTCCCCTTGAACTCGTCGTAATGTGAAATAATATTCAGTTTTGATGCTGGTGTGAAAGCCAGACTTCTGGCCAGGGAAGACTGAAATGCTTCTGTAAGTCTTCCAAGCCCCCGAAATAAGTGGATAACCATAACTTTCCACTCTTTGTCCCCCTTTTCATAAAAAAGAAAAGAAAAGAAAAGATAACATTGTTATAACTTTCTTTACACGACAATTTTGGTCCAAAGGAATAAAGCTCCTATTGAGTCACAATTCTAGGCCCAATGCTTAAATTCCGTTACATGATATATCTGTGGTCGTCACACGCCTATGTCAACACGACATAGGTATCATAATGCAAGTAGTCTTAAAAGCCTAACAATATGAGAAATTTTTCAATGTGTGTCAACACGGTCCAATACATAAGTATCATGATACAAGTAGTTATAATTTTTTTTTATGCATTTAAATAATTATATTTATTCGAGAGAACACAGAAAAATCCTTCCAACACTATGCATGAAGTTGATATGACGATGGGTGATGACACCCCATTGTCATGATGCATCTTGCTAGTTGGCAAAGAGCGCCAGTACAAAAGAAGAGAGAGAGAGAGAGAGAGAGAGTTCCAGTATCTTTTGCCTCTAAATATAAAAACAAACCAAATCATTCCCAACTTAAAGCACTTTAAACCTAAAAACTCTCTCTCTCCCTCTCTCTCTCCCCTCCGTCCCCCGGCCACCGCGGAAATCCTCCTCTGACGCCGTTTCTCTATCTACACGTCCATCTGTTTGTTTCGCGGGAAAGTTCCTGAGCTGCCAAACCTTCCCTTCCGTTCCCGAGGCTCTGGACATCTGTCTCTTAGAATCAAATTCTCTCGCCGTCGGCTAGCAGGTTTTTCTTAATTTCTGGGCTTATTTTTTTTCCTCTTTTCGTATCACAGATGCAGTAATGGAAATTTTCTCCCATTTTGTAGTCTGTTTGGAATTTGATTTCGTGGAAGATCTAATTTCTTAATTGTAATTTGTACTACAAGAAAATAAACCCTAAATTTTTGTTTGCTTTCATTTTTTATCGTAAATAACTTTAGCTGACGCAATTAGATGATTGGGATATGGATCTCGGATTTTGATCATGCATGTTTGGGGTTTTTATATTTGTTGATAGGTCGAACTTGTGCGGTAGCAACCAGTTGACTAAGATTTTCTGTGCAATTTGATCCAGTTACGTTGGATTTAGACTTTATTTGAGCTCAGCTGCATCAAAATTCAGTCAATTAGGTCTAGGAATCAAATATATTTTAGGATTTTAGAGGTTAGTTGAGCTTTTCGGATTCAAGTCTTTGAATTTGTGTTCATTTATAGGTTTAATCTTTAGGTGAGTTTTGTTTAACCTGAGTTATGTTGCTCGAATGGCTACACATATTGCTTGGTTGGCACTTTCTGCAATTCTCCGTTGATGCAAGTTATGAATTGATATCTTGCTCTCAATGATGCCTGCGTTTTTTTATATGGGCACACAAATGTTTGGAAAAGGATTTGACTGGGACTGAGTGTTATTTTTTGGTTGGCGAAATGTATAGGCGGTGAGGATGTCGACTCCTGCAAGGAAGAGACTGATGAGGGATTTCAAGAGGTTGCAGCAGGATCCCCCTGCGGGTATAAGTGGTGCTCCTCAAGACAACAATATTATGCTTTGGAATGCTGTTATATTTGGGTACGTCTTGGATGGAGATTGTGGTTTGTTGCATAGTTCAGTTTATTTAGACTGTTTTTCTTGAGATCCCGTACAATTTTATTTATGCACTTCATTTTTTTGAACTACAGGCCTGATGACACCCCATGGGATGGAGGTAAAAACCAAGAAGAACTCATATCATGTTGTACTTCGATTTCTTATCTTCCATTTGTAACTTTTAAGCTACATCTTTAATTATATATTTGTGTTTCCCAGGTACGTTTAAGTTGACACTCCAATTCACAGAGGACTATCCAAATAAGCCACCAACAGTGCGTTTCGTTTCTCGAATGTTTCATCCAAATAGTAAGTTCAAACAACTGCACATACATACATGCATGCACATGTTACGTTTTTACTTGAGTTGGTACATTTGTATGCACATACAAACTGTAAAAATTGTTATTTTCAATGGTTCTTAAATTAGTAGAGGAGTTTACTGTGCTTGGAGTTGTCTATTATCTCAGTTTTCCTCTTGGATTTTGTGAATGAGAACCCACCTAATACCTAGGAGGAATATCTGGGTTTGTGCACATGTAATCATGGTACAATTTCTTCTCTGGTATTGTGCTTTTATCAAAATTTAGTCTTCTTATGCGGCATATCCTGTCATTACCTTTTTTTAGGAAAGACAGTCTTTCATCATTTCTTTTTAATCATTGTACACCCATTTACTTAGCCAAACTAGCTTCTCATGGGTGAAAAAGGATCTGAGGAAATGGAATTATTTGGAATTTGTTTTTATGTACGCAAACATTTGTGAATTGAGATTGAATCACTGATCGTTTTCACCCTCACAGCTTGTTGCTTTGGTTGTTCACTCATATTTGCAAATATACATATTTTAACAAGTTAACCGGAATGCAATTAGTTGGATATATTTCTGCTGTTTCAAGTCTTAAGTTCTGTCTGTTTTGCCCCTTTTCAGTTTATGCGGATGGAAGCATTTGTTTGGACATCCTACAGAATCAGTGGAGCCCTATCTATGATGTAGCAGCTATACTTACCTCTATTCAGGTATTTGGCTATGTTCTATTCATTGCTTGGTTACTTCTAGTGCTTTGATTTATTGACACTATTGTTTGAGTGTGTCATGGGCTATGTCTGTAAGTGGCCAGACACCATATATGAAGGGATAAGTTGCTGTCTTTTACGTTGCACTATTTTGATCTTTGTAAATCTAATTGCTCCATCTTGTTTATTCCAATCCGAAACTAAATTTTGTAGCATCTATTTGAGCTCTACAAGAGCAAGGAAGCATTGGTTGTACTGATTGTGTTCTTCCTCAGAAAATATCCTGTCTTCTCTGTTTTATTTCAACCATCTTACCAATGCGTTCAGCTGCACCTTCACACCTAATTATGGCTATTACTTCTCTTGAAGAAATTTTCATGTGTGTCCATGTCTGTTTCATCTCTCATTTCAAAGAACAAGAATCCTAAAACCATGTAGATAAGCAAGCGCTTCTTATTGCACCTCTCTCAAATCTTGGTTACCGCTTCATGTATCTAACCACGTTTCCATTTTCCCATTGTTATTACCATAACTATATGCATGGGAATTGTTTTTAACACAAAACAATCTGACTATACTCTTTTAAACAACGCAACTATCGAACTTTACTTTCTCTCATACATCCACACACTCGCGCACACTCATTCATATGTTTATGTGGATATATTGCTTTAAATCAACATTGATAAATGAAATATAAGATTGTGGAGAGAGAGTTCCCTCTGTTTTAATGGCGTTTTTATGCAGATGTCATGTCATGACTTGGGCCCTAAGATATTTTTTTTTCTTATTGCAGTCTTTGCTGTGTGATCCAAACCCAAACTCTCCAGCAAATTCAGAAGCTGCACGGATGTTTAGCGAGAACAAGCGTGAATACAATAGGAGAGTCCGCGAGATTGTTGAGCAGAGTTGGACTGCCGATTAACAAGCTAACTCCTGATGGAGAGCTTTTGAAAATCAGTTGAATCAGCCAATGTTTAAATAACTTTGAAACTTGAAAACCATTTGTGTTGTGAAGGACCAACTTTCGGGTAGGGTGTGATATCCACACATCTCATTTTATTGCTCACATACCTTTTTAATTTTTGACTGTCGGATCGGATGAATTGAAAAAGATCAACGGATAGAAATTATCAAAGGATGTGTGAGAAGTAAAATACGTTAGTGTGGATAGCACATCCCTTCGGGTATTGTGAAATATTTTGCTTGGTCTTTTTATTCAGTGGCGTTTAGGCCTCGTATATCTAGTATGTCGGACCAACTGCCCTGCAGTTTTCTTCCATCTAAAACTGCATTTAATTTTGTTTTATGATATTGTGTAGTTTGGGGCAAGGACTGAACGAAATTGATATGCAACCGTTGTATGCGTTTGCCTGTCACATCATCTGTCACGTGACCAACACGGGGTATGTTTTGTACCATCAATTCATGTTCGTGGTTGTTACGGTTGAGTTTTTGCATAATGACATGAGTTTGAACTTTGTTGGTGGCTGAGCGAACATCTATATTTGTCCCAAAAAAACAAAGCAAAACAAGGAACACTAGGGGAATTGTATAGCCTTTCATTTATTCATATACCTTGCTTAACAAGTAACAAGTAAAACTGTAAATCTAACGAAAGAACTACTACATTTGTGCGCTGAGGTTTCCACTGCTAGTCCATCCCTCTTGAACTTGAATCGAATACTGCAAATTCCAAAGAACATTATCTATCGAAGGACGTTTGCTTGGATCTCTGCACAAACAATTGACTGTGATTTCAACTGCCGTCTTCAGTGACTGGTACGCGAAACTTCCCATCATCGATGAATCTATGATTTCTCGTAGCGTCGATGGTCCTTCTATCAAGCCATTTTCTAACTGTTAATTAGAAAGACAGAAAAAAAAACCCCTCATTAGTTTAGTTCCCATGACAACTAATAATGTCAGCAATAACAATCGGTGAAATAACAAATCCGAAACTATATTTTAAGTGGTTTACACTACGAAATGAAGTTTCGAGGGGCTTATTTGCGAAGAACTCTTTTCTATAAGATTTACCTGAACTCTAAGCTCATCCAATTCAGTAGCTGATTTAATCAATCTACCAGTAAGAACTTGAAGCAGAATAATGCCCAGCTGGTAAATATCCTCCTTCTCGGCTTCTCCGCTACATTTTTACCACTCTCATAAGATAATTCAGATGCTGCAGTAGAAAACAAGAGGAAGATGAAGAAAAGTAATTACCTGTTTAGATGGGAATTACTGCTAATCCCTTGTCCATTAAGAGGATCCTCTGAACCAACCTGCAAATTAGAGAATGCAATTGTCAATGGCTACAAACTCTTCACCTTCTTTTCAAAGCTTTCAAGCATGTTTACTTTTCTTTATGCAAATTCCTACCTGAAATGGCAACGGAAGATTGTAGTTACTGATTTTGGCAGAAACACTCTCATCCAACAATATGTTCTCTATCTTCAAATTGTTTCCAAAGATCCCGGGAGCCACGCCGGTGTGCAAGAACTGGACTCCCCTCGCAATGCCAATGGTAACCGCCATTCTCTGCGGCCATTTCATCCATTCCTTCTTTCTCCAATCTACAAAACCAAAGTGGGCACGTTAGAACTGTTTTAGTTAATCAAATTACAGTTCTTCTCTGTGCAGGACGTTTGTTCTTTACCAGTGAGATGGTCTATCAACGATCCGTTGGTGATGTTCTCGAGAACAATAAATACCGTGCTAGATGCGGTGGGATGGTCCTGGTACGTGACAGTGCAGTGTCCTATAAGGCTGACCAAATGCCTATGCCTCATCTTTGACAAGCCTTCCATGCTCTGGTTCAAGTTTTGTGGCAACTGCTTCTGCTTTAGCTTCACACATCTCACTTGCACCTGTGAACCATCTCTCAGCCAACCTTTGTACACCTGTAAATGTTGCACAAAATAATATCAGGTCTCAACATAAATTCTCTGCGCAGAATGTTCGTTCTTTGATCAAATAAACGACGTGCATCCACATTGTACAGTTCAAATTCAATGCAATACCTGTCCATGAGATCCTTCCGCCATCAAATTTGCAGCGTCGAAGTTGTTCGTTGCATCATCGATTTCTTCGAGTGTGAAACCACGATAAGGAGGGAGCCCGAGTGTTGGCAGCCTCATCATCTGCGGCACACGCCCTGAAAACCCAAATCCAAATATTAACCACCTTTTGATTTAATTTCAGCCAATAAAGTTAGAGACTTTTTTTCACTTGTCAGCCACTTACTTGCATTAATATTATGCTTTGGGGAGCTTCTGACAGAGGTTTTCTCCGCCATGGATCTGTCAAATAGATCCTCTGCCTCCCTCTTCCCTGCCCTTTTGATGATAACCAAAACCAGCAACCCAACAACACCAGCAACACCCACAATGCCACCAATCATACCCAGCAACACACCTAGCTTTATCCTGTTCTCCTCCTTCTTCCCTGCAGTTTCAACCGGCGGCTTCACGGCCAGAGCTTCCTTGTGGCAAAAGGCATACGGATGCTGGTACTTCGAGATCCCACCCGACAAACAGTTCCACGAATCCAGAACCGTCCTGTTCGAAGCCTTCGAGTTCGATCCGACGCAGGTGGGCAGCTTCCCAATCAGAAAATTCTGGGAAATGTCCAAAACTATGAGGTTTTTACCGCAGGTTGCGTTGGATGACAGGGCACCACTGAGCTTGTTCTTGGAAACATTGATGAACTGGATGGAGGGCAGCGAGAGGAGGAAAGATGGGACGGGACCCACAAATTTGTTGTAGGAGATGTCCAGTTTCGTCAGCTGATCGAAATTCTTCAGTCCTGCCGGAATATCAGATCTCATGGAGTTGTTTCTGAGAACGATGATTTGAATACTGTCTCCCAACGAGGGAAATCCAGGACCCAGTTTGTTGTTTCCGAGGTTGATTTCTTGGAGAAATGTTAGAGGTCTGAGATCCGGAACGCTTCCGTTGTGGAGATTGTCAGCCAAATTTATGCTCGTCAGATTCTTGATCGAGCTGAGGGAGGGCGGTATCTCGCCGGAGATGGAGTTCGAGCTGAGGTTGAGCGTTTCTAGCGACCACAACCGGTTGATCTTCGATGGCAGCGGGCCCCACAGGCCGAGGGAGACCAATGAGAGGGATTTGAGGTTGGAGAGCTTGGTGAGGACGGTGAAGAAGGAGTCGATGGAGAAGGACTTGGACAGAGTGACCTGTGTTGGAGGGGAGGTTTTGGTTTTGTTTCCGGTGACGGTTAATTCGGTTAGGCGGTTGTTTGTGCAGACGATCCGGAGGGAGGGGGAGGGAGGGAGGAAGCAGAAGTTGGTCCAGTTCGTCCATCCCTGAAGAGGTTCGGGGTATTCGAGAAGCTTTTGCACTTGGAAGAGGATTCGAACCTCGCTTGGACTGAGCTGAGCGGTTGAGATTTGAGAGGAGATGGATAGAGTGAGAAGCAAGAAACAGATAGGAACCCAGAAGTTGTTCATTTTTTTTTTTTTGAAGAAAACGAGATTAACCCAGAAAAGCTAATTAGTCCAAGTTGCCCTGCGGCTCAGGTTCATCCGGTAAACTCCGCTGGATTCTTCAGCGCACATTCAACCGTTAAATTCGGTATATTCAAGAACTTTCCAGAAATGTGATGAGGAGTGGGTAAAATAAGAAGGAAGCAGGTAAGGAGCAGAAAGGTCTTGGTTTGGTGAGGCAAGGTGACAAGAAAAGATTTTGCAGTTGGAAGTGAGAGACTAAAATTGGTGAGGGTGATGAAATCATGAAGGAAAAGGACTAGAATTTCAACAGAAAGGAGGGGAACTGGGAAACCTAATGTGGAGAGAATGACAGATCTGAAAAGACTGAAATTGCAGAATTTGAAGCGGAGCAAAGCAAGAACCAGACAGTGCTAGTGGATTCAGTCAAGTTCAAGAACAAAGAGACAATGCAAGCCAACCCATCTGCATGAGGACTTACACAAAATGGTTTTTAAATATTAGTTAAATAATACAATGTCACTTATTATAATTGGACGAAACGTTATGTGATTGTGAATCTATTCTGTGCCAGTTGATCTTTATCTAAAATAACAATCTCCGAAACAGTACGCGATCCAGTAACAAGATGGCGTAGACACTTCAACATAGCTGATCCCGATCCTGCGGTACGCGAACTGTTATTTTAAGCAGCAAACTGGGTTTTCAAAGTTTGAGTTTCCACTTTCTACCATTCTGCAGTGTTTGTTCGGAAATGGGATATAAATTAGGTCAACATGGCTCTGATTCAAAGGCTGGATGTTGACCACGTACATCATGGCAAACCTACTAGGGCGCCGTGGCCACGTGGGGTTCGTGAAAAGCCAGCCTTTTTCTACTTCCCAGTTCCCATGATGAAATCACGAGGCCTTTTTGTTTTCACGTAAAATTATTCATCACCAAACATGTTCGACAGTTTACGACGAACAGTAGAATCGGCTGCGCAAAATTACAATCTCAAATAACACATTGAATTTTTTTTACTAAAATCTAAATACGTATGACGTGTATTTATTCTAAAAACACTTATACGGTATTTTTAGGTTGTACTTTTATTTTTTTAAAAGTGAAGTGTATGATATTCGTTATGAGAATGATGAATAAGAGCATCTCTAATGCAAGTACTCAAATTTTAAACTCATATTCTCGTATTTGGGTTTCAAAGGGTAGGTGGATTTATATATTTTGGTTTTCTTCTACAATGCAAAGACTTAAATCTTAGGAAAGATTTTAGTCTTTCATTGGAGGAGTAAATGTTGAACTCAAAAATCATATTTGAGCTTTAATAATTTGGTTTATGTGCACTGGGGATGATTGAACTCAAAACTCAAATCTCCTTTTTCTTGGTTGAACAATATTTTTCTATTTGAAATTGGCTCCACCTTGGACTCAAATCTTGATAAATTTTTCAGTATGTCAGAAACATGCCCTGACACACAAAGTATCATAATACAAGTGGTTGTAAATTTTTTTTTTCAAGTATCTAAACTACTTGGATTATAAAATTTGATGTACTGGACGTATTCTTGACAAACTGAAAAATTTGTCCTTAAAATTGATATTGAAACTCAAATTTAGATTTTACTTTGCCTCAAAATCCAAATATAAGATATTAGTGTTTTTATTTTTTATTTTTTTGTTCAAATATATGAGATATGACTTGAATATGAGATTTTAACTTACAAACGGAGTCGGTGAGTACCACTAAGGTAGTGGTAATCTAGGAAATAGGTCCTCTTCAGATTCCTTCTATCAAATTCACCTAATCATCTAATTTGAGTCATTTAAATTTGATCTAACGACTAAAGTTATTATAACTTTTAAAGGGACTCCCTGTTTGTGTAGCCGCTAAATCAAATTTTAAGGATTCAGATTAATTAATTTGATGAATTTGGTGTATGAGATCCGGATCACTCCCTTTCCGTATTGTAGTTCTCAATCAGGGAAATGAATTTAGTGCATGAAAAGGACTACCTTGGGTCACTTTCCGTGGATGCAAATGACTTGCTAAAAATATCTGTGCATTTATGATTCACATGACAGAACGTCCTCCTGCGTTCATGTCAATAGAAAATGGATTGACATCGTCTTTAGATCTCAAGCTTCAGAGTCTGCTAATCGAGCAATCTAAACCATTTAATTTAAATTTTGTGATTTTTATTAGTTAATTTCATTGGCCTACTTCATACACAATTTCTTTCTCTAACACTTAGATATCCATTTTTCTTTTGAACGGTCTGAATTACTCAATTTGTGAACTCTGAAGTAAGAAGATCTCAATCCATGGAAAATAAGGATTGAATTGCATTATATGTCGTTTTGTGCGAGGCTGTGTCGGTGTGTGTGTGCGAGTAAGACACAGGGGGAGAAAGAATTGGATGCTTTGATTAATTTAGGTATTAGTTCCACCGAATCCATTTTCTTTTCAGTTGTTTACAAGTGATTAATAATTCAGTGGGATGCGGCCAGCCTGACACTAATTGTTTTTATCTGTGTTTTACGCGTTTTGTTCTTTCTATTGGAAGCAAAGCTGAAAGCTTCGCTTGCAATTTGCAAAACGACGACTCGTTCGCATCCCTTCAATATTTTGATGGAATATATTCTTGAATTTAATGAGTATTTTTGTGTTAATGTTTAACATCTTGGTGCTATTCTATTCGATTTTTTTGGGTGAAAGATTCCATCAAGTTGGATTATTCCTAATATTCCATATACATTAATTAAGTAAAAGATTATGGGTTGTTTGTTGCCTTATGCATTGATAAACTAAGAAACGTTGCATGAGGAATTAGAACCCAAAATTGCAATTATTGGAAGACTTGTGTTAACATTAACCGTGTGTGGACGCTCACAAAAGTATGTATCATCAGGCGCCCAAGGTTCGAAAAGACGCTAGGCGCTAGTTGGGTAGCGAGTTGGGGCCTAGTGTCTAGGCGATTAGGCGGGCGCCTAGGTGGATTTAACTAAATCCATTATATTTCATGTAAATAAGTCATTGTTTATACTTAATATATATATATATATATATATATATATATATATATAATTTCATCATAAACTACAAAATAGAATGACACATATATTATGAAGTATTGGAACGTAATGAAAACATGGGGAACAAACATATAATGTATGCTCATTTAAGTATTCAACAAGTCTCTTACAATTTATTGAAAAAAATAAAATGCAAAATGAAAGTTATCTATTTTTTGTCTAAGTGAGTCGCAACCTAGGCGGGTGTCTCAGCAGGTCTAGGCGCTATTTCTTAATTATCAAATGCCTAGGCATTAATTGGGACGGTGGCCAGCCGCCTAGCGTCTAGGCGGGACATAGACGGAAATTTTTAGAACAGTGCATGTGCCCATGCATCAACGCTAACATTCTTTTTAGGTCAATTTGTCCAATATAATCATAGTCAGTTTGCTAGACCACTCTCATAAAAGATGCTCTAGTGTATTGAAAATTATACCTACATCAAGTACAATGGTACTCAAATTCAGTATGTTTGGTCCTTGTGAGAGTACATGAATAAGTGTAGACCAAAGTAAAAAGTCTTACATTGTCCATCTCATGAAATAACTCACAACTCATATCACATGCTTTCACTCCTAATTGAATCGAGATCTTTTGCGTACAAATCCTATACATATCGATTGCAATAGTGAGTTAGTAAGGACAATACCAGTGTTATTAATGGAAAACCGCTACCGTCTCTCTGAACCTTTAACATCAACAACTATTCCTTCTTTCAAGTAATCATACTAAAAGATTGATGTGATCTTCAAACAATCATTAAATACTATTGTTAAACAAAACAAACAGTAATCCAAAATCCAATTGCAAAATCGAATCACAGCAACACAATCTTAACAAAAACTTGGGCTCTAAATTTGGGCCAACTGCTTTCCTTCTTTGGGTCAACCCAAAATTGGGCTGGGGTCCACATTCCATATAAACAAAGCGAACCCACCACAAACGTCGTCGTTCCCTCCTCGTTGCGGGAATATTTTTCCATTTCTTGTCGTCACCTTATTAAATTTCAGTTTCTAATTTTGCAAGTTCTTCAGGTGAAATTAACAGTGAAAAAGCAGAGGGAGCTCACCCCACAGTCGCCGGTGGAGCAGCAGACCCAAAACGCCATCGTACTACTCCCTCTTCGTCTTCTCCTTCTCCAGTTTATGGTACTCCTCTTATTTTCGTCTCCCGTTTTTCTTTGTTCCGTACTGCCGAGAGGCTTTAGGGTTTCTCAGCACTGCATTTCCCGGAAATGCTTAGATCGAACGGCCTCGATCTTTCACTAGCTTTGAATTTTATTCCCCCAAATTTTCATGTTCATATTTTCTTCTCCAACCTTACAATTTATCGCATATAAATTTTTTGTTCGATTATTTTCGTTATTTCTGTTTCAGCATTTCTGTATATACTTGATTTTTTTCCTTTTTTTTTTAAATTTAAATTTTAGGGTTTGAATTTTGGTTCGCATATAATATTCAGCTGAGCAGACCATTTGTTTTAGAACCCTACTTTTTCTGTTTTCAAATGGGTTTTGCGATTAGGTTTTTGGTTAATTTCAACAAGTTCAGCTGGTAGCTAGGTACTGTCATGGCTCAATTTGTGTATGTACGTGCAGGTTTCTGCGTATTAAGCATCGTGGGCTGCGTTTAACTTTTTGCAATGGGAAAAACCCCGGGGAAATGGATCAAGAACTTGCTTCTTGGGAAGAAATCATCCAAGTCTACTTTTTCCAAAGTAAGGGAGGTATTACTAAGATGCACGTTGGAACCTATCTATTAATTTTCTTTCATCTTGTGGGTCATTAGGTTCTAATTTGTAACTTATGATGTTGTTCTGGTTTCACAGAAATCTACAAATAAAGGGGAGTCACTGTTCTCTTCAGAGTTAACTGTGAGTGCTCCGCTGATATCACCAACATTGGTTTCGCCACCACTGATTGAGGCTGTTGCTAGTAATGAAGTGGGTTCTGAGATCACAGTAGCTGAAAAATTGCCCAATGATGGGGTTATAATGTCATCTGCAAGGGAAGATGGCCGAGCGCAAGCTATCTTGAGTTCGACTTCTCAGGAAGATCTTGAGACGATCAAGCAAGAGCAAGCTGCCACAAAGGCGCAAAGCGCTTACAGGGGCTATGTGGTACTTTCTTCCCCATTGATGTTCTGCTTTTGCTTAAAAATTATGCTTAATAATATTTCCAAACATTTTCTGTTGTACTTCTGTGAGATGATATTAGTACGTGGAGAATATTTTTTGACCAACCTTCCAACTACTGATGGAAACTAATTATCTTTAAACTTTGAAGGCTCGCCGTGCATATCGGACTCTTAAGGGAATCGTGAGGCTGCAAGCACTTATTCGTGGTTACTTGGTTAGAAGACAAGCTGTATCCACATTATTCTGTGTCCAGGGGATTGTTAAGTTTCAGGCTCTGATTCGTGGTCAACTTGCTAGACATTCTGATGTTTTGGTTGAGGTGTGTATGTACTTTCTGGTTACTTTTTCAAACAAGAGCAAAAGCCTGTCTGTATATTCTTTCATTCCTAACTTTTGTTGCCACTGAACACGCAATTTATTGCCACTTATATACCAATAATTTTTCTTTTTGTCATGAATCAGGGTGCTACATGTTTTAATTTATCTGGAGTAAGTGCATATTCACAGGTGGAGAGGCTGTCCAAAATTGTTTTTGTTCAGAAGGTAAGATTTACTATCAATTCTTTGGATCATTATAAGATGTATACTGAAATTAGCTTAAGTTTGTAAAGCAGCACAATGTATCACAGGGGGCATTTCCTTTAAGCCCAGTACTGTTTTATCACCTAGGTGTATGGGGGAATATTCTGGTATTTATATGCTTTTATTACTTGTAATGATGTTCTGCCAAACGTAATAAGGAGAGGCATGCAACTTATGGCTCCAAAAACCAGTTTTCAGAACTGAGTAAGACCTTAGGTGGTGATCTTAAAAAGGGGAACATGATGACAGATCTGTGCCTGTACCTCTTTGTCACTTTTACTGCTGGGCCAAAGTCGGCATTTGATTGCCAGAAAAAGAAAACAGTTTATTTGATTATTATTTTTGTTTTCAGATTTTGGCTTCATTGCGTACTTCAATTCCTCTACGTCTGGAGTACGGTCCAGGGGAACCTAACTCATCCTGGGTGTGGCTTGAGCGCTGGACCAGGTCATGCTTTTGGGAACCTGTTGTACAACCGAAGAAAAACCCTGATTCAAGGTCTCGTAGGAAGCATGAAAAGGGTCAAACAAAAGAAACTGAAAAGGCCAGACCAAAAAGAAGTGTTCAGAGACTGTCCGGTGCAAATGTTGAAAATGGGTCAAAACATGTCACTCCTGATTCTGAAAAGACTAAACGCAATTTGAGGAAAGTTTCTAGCCCTTCAGAAGTTGCGAAGGTTAAAAGTAATGTGAGAAAATCTTCTGATTCCAAGAAGGTGGTTTCTGATCGGTCATTAGTTGGTGATGAGAGACCAAAGCACAGTACTGTGAAGAGTTTGGTTTCTGCTGCTCCTGATGATTCGGAGCAAGGCACTGGTGAAACTTCCAAGAAGATTGAACATATGGCAGTTGCTGTGTCAAAACAGTCTGATCTAGAAGGAAGTGTGGAGCTGCCTTCAGCAGATGCACCCATGGAAAAGTTAGATGACCATCCTTCTGGTGACGTGCAACCATTGGAGAACAATGGGACAAGTGAAGAATTTCAAGCAATAAATCAGGAGCCAAGCTCAAGGGATCATGTTATCGGGAATGAGGATACGAAAACCAGCCAGAGAAGGGCTTCTCTACCTATGAAGTTTGAACATCAGGAGAATGGTGTTCATAACACACCTATGAAGTTTGAACAGCAGGAGAATGGGGTTCATAACACACCAAGAGTCCCTAGTTATATGGCACCAACTGCATCAGCAAAAGCTAGGCTGAGAGGACAGGGCTCCCCCAGGTTTGACCAAGATATTGTTGAGAAGAATGTTATTACCAGGCGGCATTCATTGTCTACTTCCACCAACACTAAGTTAAGTTCTCCTTCCCCACGGGCACATGGACTGTTTCAAGCTGGAAAAGGAGTAATCAGAAGTGACAGATCTTTATTGTCTTCAAGGGATGGTTTTGGTAAGCTGTGAATTAGACATCATATCTTGAAGCAGTCCATGCATACTGAGTTAGACATCCTATCTTTTCAAGCATTTCAGTTGCATGTCTGATTTACTCTCTTGCAAATGCTTCCGTCCATATATACTTGAGTTAGGCATCATATCTTTTCAAGCATTCATGTGCTCATTCTAGTGAAAGTTGGGATATTGTCACAGCGCACTTGACCTTTTGGTCTCAGTATTATATGTATATTATCGTTGAGTTCAACATGAATGCTTAATCTAGGCGAAGCTGTCACAACCAACTTTCCTTCTAGACTCAGAGAAGGCTATGCTGAAATTGTACACTGACTTATTACTTTTTGAGTATTGAATTTTTTTCCGTTTCCTTGTTGATCATTTGTCTTGGTGTCTTTGAATCGGGTTGAAATATGTGGTATGCATTCTAATTGTCCTTTATTGTGGGTAATGCCAATTTCAGATAAGGCGATCCAACCAGAGTGGAGGAGGTGACTTCGGACTAGGTATTGTTCCATGGAAGTGTATCGAGGGCAGGGAAAGAGAAAAATACCAACTCATATGCAGTTTCAGGTTTCGTTGTTGTTGTGATTAAGTTATTGTTGAAACCAAGATTGATGTGTTGAGTGATCAGTGTTGTATGTGCCGATCAAGTTTGTTCTCTTACTTAGCATTAGGGTTATTTGACAGTTTGGAGACATTTTAGGTTTGATGTTTGTGATATTCTGTCTCATCAAATTATGTACAAAAGCGAGCGATGATTCTCTTTTGCTTGTTAAATACTTGGGTTTTCTACTGGATAGTTTGCTACCGATCGAATTTGCAGTTATGATATTTACAGCTGTTAGTTATTCAAAAGTTCATTTGCTTTTTTGCAATGATTTTATTACTGTCAACGCAGAAAGCAAACAGTTTAGTCCGGGCTGTCCAAGAAGGGTGAAACCTGGCCAGGGCAACTGAACACCCACTCCGGACGAATGTGCACCGTTCGCTTGCCGAAATATCCCCGTATATTGTAGCACCAGTATTCTACGTCTGCAGTGCTTGCATCCATGGCATATGCAGGACCGTTCGACGCTACAGACCCAGCCAAAACAAACCATTAGTGACTGCCACAGGTGCCTGGGAAGTTTCTTTGCAAGGGTTTGCAGCTGTCCACAAGATCTTCCCTGAATCTGTATCAAAAGCCGCCCGTGCTCCGGCTATAGTTGTCTGGATTGAAGGTGCGAGAGTGAAGTTCTGTTGGTCGTCGTTGGCAATGTTTGTGTATGCCCTTCTACCATCTGTGGCTGCACCCCATATCCCTCATGTTCCAAAAATACCCCCATTATTTTTTTTAGAACTCCAACATGCTACTTTTTAAATTTTTTAATTTTTAAATTTTTAAAGGGTGACAACTGGCAAGTTGTCCATCCTTTTCGGGATTAGAAAAGACTCACAGAGACATTTCAACCTCTTTCTTGTCACAAGTTTGGCTTCCACACCAGCAACAGGTTTCAAACCTGAGACTTTCAATTTTTAGTTTGAAGCAATCCGTCATTTACTATTGGATCTTCAGTTCATGGTTCAACATGCTACCCTATTAACTTTTCTATATGTGCATTGTAGACTAAAAACGAATCCCCATGTCTTCGAGTAATTAAAGCACTGCATAATAGCTTAAATTAATTTTGAGATTTGGATCCTCTCTTGAGCCCAAAGATTTGGATCCACGTATCTTGATCAGGAGAATCCTTCTAGACTGACGAGGATCCAAATCCTTAATTTTGGACCTCTCCATTTATTGCTATTTGGTTTTGAATGGTAGAGCTGTCCCACGTGTTGTATGTCACCTAATATAAATCAAATAATTCCATTCACACTTACTCGAAAAACATCGTTCCCTCATGACTTTCAATAAATAATACTATATTTCTGGAGTAATCTTTTATTTCCACTTTATACGGTAGGGCAAACTTGGAACTCTAAACTTCATTGACAGGTTGCGTATTGTTCGGAAAAAAAAATGTTGGGTTTGAATATCCCCACCCTAAATTAATAGTTATATTAATATATCACGTTTGTAAGCTGCAGTTTCGGTGTGATCAGGATTTTTTTTTTTCCCAATACTGACACGATACTATTATTATCTACATTAGAGGGAGAAAGTGAGTTTAGCTTCACAATGAGCTAACAATAATGTGGTTCAAATTCACATTGGAAAGATTCGAACTTAAGACTTCTTACTTACAAGTGAAAGAGGAAAAAAAGTAAGAAGTTAGACGAATTTATTATTTAGGTAACAAAGCTTTAAGAAATGAGGAGGCTCCCGTCACTACTCGATGCACGATCTCACCATTATTTGTTTCGAATTCACCTGTTTGATGCTCACCAACAGACCATGAAGGATATTCAGATTTGACAGATCCTTCAACCGAAGCTCAGTATATATGTGTGTATATATAGATATCATCAGCTAAAGGTCAAGATCAGATGCCAACCGGAGTTCCCCCAAACACTTCAGTGGGATGCATGCTGCATGGAATTTCACCTTCAGTTGAAGGGTTTTTGGATGATTCATCCCAATGAAGTGGTCAGGGAAACTCCAGGGGACAGCTGATTTCACTTGCTTAATTTGGTATACTAGCATGCATACCATATATATTTATAACCAATTAGCTTCTCAGTTTTCGCTTATCTTAATTCCCAGAAATATGAAATACCAAAGTTGAGATGAGAAAAATTTATGAATGGAATTTGGGCCGCAGCAATTGAATCTAGTCACAATTGTGGATTAGAATCAGATATATGAAAGTTGATGAAGAATGATATTTGGAGGGGCCTCCATATATGTTTCAAATATTCTCATTCAGCTAAATAAAACAAATACATATTTTTCTTTTTCACCAATATTATTCAAGGATTGTAATTTAAGTTTAATTAAGTACCTACTATAAACATGTTTCCAAGCTAAAAGTACACTCTAACTTAAATTAATTTGGCATATTTATTTTTAAAGGATGATCGCGATATATAAATAGGTGTTGGGGCCTGCAGCTGGTACTTTTCTCACATGAATAAAAATAGATAAAATTCAGTAATTGATTAGAAATTTGGAAAAGCTTGGCTGTAGATCTGAGGCCATTGGAAGAGATTCACTGGTGCTGGTTTGACGTTTTCATAACTTCAGATTCCTCCAAATCAATATATGGTAGTAGGTATCCAAATAGTTCCAAAACACCAAATACAATCGGGTTTTAGGTCTTTTCCTTCTTCTTCTTCTCTTTTTTTTTTTTTTTTTTTTTTTTTTTTTTTTCATATTGATATTTAATATTTTTTTTTTGTCTATACAACTAATAATTGTGTGGTAAGACATGGTTGATTAGTCTTTAGATTTTTTTGTCCATTATCTACTGGAGTATTGTCTCTGTGTCAGCATCGTACTGTTTTGTTTAGAGCATGAAACCCTAATTTACTCTGTTGGCTTCTAATTAATTCCGAATTTAATAAACTGGAAGGTGCTCAAATTTCTCTACTCGATTGTGCAGAAAACGCCGGATAACAGAGAGTAGCACTTAAAATCCCAACTTTGCTGTCGTTCACTAGACGAAGCATGATCATCAAATTGTACGTTTTTTCCTTTCAGTTAAATCAAATTGTATGGTATACATATAGTTCCTCTAAAGTTCCTTATTTTCACTGTTGTGAAATGATAAGAAGCAAAAACCCTAATTTCTTGTTTGGTTGCTGAGATATTGTGAAAAAGAAAGGAACATGCGAAATCTTGTACTGAGTCATCAGTTTGAGCCTAATAATTAGACCTTAGTACAGACCTCATCAGCCATGGCTACTTTTAATTATTTGTTTTGAATAGGACAAAAAATTAGTTCATATTACAATTATGGAAGCTAAAAATTGTATTTCAGCAGCAGTATGTGAATTACAAAACAACATGAAACTTGAATGTGTAACCTCCTTTTATTAATTTGCTTTGTTCTCTTTGAATTCAACGGCTGACATCAGTTTCCGCTTTTCATACACACACACACACACATACGTACACTATTATGTAGAATTCAAGGTTTATGGAATTGGATCCAACCAAGTTCTTGGGCAAAGAAGCAATGGCCTAGTGCGCAATACAAAGCCGGCCAGTGAGTCCTATTGTTGTCACTCAATCCCTGGTTTTAGGCACAAACATTTGCTTTCTCAGGTACGTTCGTTTGTTGTTGCACTGCTGCTGCTGTGTTAATGGAGTGTTTGAAAATGAAAGCAAAAATGACAAAGATAAAGACCAGTTTAAGTTTATGACAAAGCTGAGAATTGATCATCATTGCGCTGCAGCTCTGCTGCTGCTGCTAGAGAACTATCTGGTATTATTGCCTGCTAGTCTATTCATGAAAAAAAACAAAAGCAATGTGTGTGCACACTGCACATACAATAGAATGATTACTAATAAAAGCATTACTTAAACAAGTAAAAGGAGGAGAATACTAGATAATTAATTAGTTTATGATTTAGCTGCGAAAACAATGTAGAAACTAGATCGTTGTTCTTTATAAAATCAAATGCCAACAGGAGTTCTCCCAAACACTTCCGTAGGATGTATAGTTGCAAAAACGGCAATTTCCCAATGAAGTGGTCAAGGGAACTCTTGGTGACACCTGCTAATTTTCTTCTTCCTTCATAACAGCTTCATAGAAAAAGTACATTGTGATGGGGACTCAAACCTGGGACGTGGAGGTGGGACTGTAGGAGGCTGATAACCCTTTTCATTCTTTTTAAAATCAAATGCCAACAGGAGTTCCCCCAAACACTTCAGTAGGATATATAGTTGCAAAATAGCCTATTTCCCAATGAAGTGGTCAAGGGAACTCTTGGTGACACCTGATAATGTTCTTCTTCCTTTATAACAGCTGCCTCATATAGACCAAGTACATTGCGATGGGAAGTTGGGAACTCAAACCCGGGAAGTGGAGGTGGACTGTAGGAGGCTGATAATTTTTATTCTTTGTAGAATCAAATGCAACCAGGAGTTCCCCCAAACACTTCAGTAGGGTTTAATAGTTACAAAAGAGACTATTTCCCAATGAAGTGGTCAAGGGAACTCTTGGTAACACCTGATAGCATTGCAGACCTTATTCTTTTCTTTCTTTCTACTTCTTTCAAGACTTGTTATGGTTTATTGGTTATGATCGTTGCAACTGACTCTACTATATATAGTGAGTGATATAATGGATGGTCCTGAATTCCTTGTCTTTGTTCAAGAGGAGAAAAGTTGGAGGAGGAAATCGATATATGAATCTAGACGACATTGGAGGCTAAATTGAAGGTAGCGAATAATATCGAGGCATTGTCATGTGCCATTTTATCCTCTTTTCACAGCACTTTGCCTCCATGAAAAGCCTTTCCTTTTCAGCTTTTTCAATTCATATGTACAAATTGAATTGCTGTCAGAACTCAGAACCTCATAAGTGCTAAGACCTGCTTCTGGAATGTATGCTTTTTGCATCCAAGAAAATGATGAAAGGAGCAGGCTTGGATATGAAACACAACAAAACGGTTGAGACTCACTGCACTTTTGTTCTCACCTCCATCTGACTGCAATTCTGACCAGGTTCAATTTTCTATTACTAAATCTCTGGCTTTTTCCTTTTCCCTCTACTGGTGGTCCTACTATCCTGATCTAGACCACTGACTTTATCAATGGACACAAATAACTTTAGTTGATCCTTAGCTATATATCGAGAGTGTACTGGGTTGCTGGCATTCCCTTATGCAGAAAAGGAAATTTAAATCTGCCAGTTGTCTCCTAGGTTCTCCTGACCACTTCATTGAGGACTCTTTTACCCCATCATAATGAAGTGGTTCGGGAACTACCCTTGGTTGCCATCTGACTTTGATTTCGAGAAGCTAGATCAGCTGTATTCTGATGTTTAGTTTTGGTTCATAATCATGTTTGGAACTGTCTTTCCATCCACGTTGGATGGCAATGAACAAGATTTGGCAAACTGATATAAGGCTTTGAACTTGTTTAGGGAAATGGTGCGCTTTTGATCTTATGCTGCGAGCACAGCCTCATATTATAACACATCAAGATATAAACCTGATTTAAATCCATACTCTTAAGTTCTCATGAGATTGAATCGTGACTAAACTTAAAGATTCAATGATTATGTTGTTGAAATTTTATAGATCGACGGGTCCGGGGAGTTCCACTCTAACGACACCGGTATTGTCTCCAACTTTACCACATGCTCAATCCGTCAGGTGTGGTGTTTTACCACAAAAGTCCTTAGTATTAGTTAGAGTAGGGTAATCATATTTAAAGCCACCATTGTCGACTTCCCCCATCGATGTGGGACTGGCAACACACCCCTTCACATGTAACCCCATTTAGTGGTTTACACGTGGAGATCCACACATCGGCAACTGAAACTTAAAGGTCGGTTCTATGTTAAGGATCTAGACTTGTTTTCAATCTTTTTCAGGAAGTGTATCTTAAGAAATCCAGGAAGTGTATCTTAAGAACTCAGAGGCCGGCTCTATGTTAATAGTCCAAGCTTGTTTCCAAGCCCACACTTCCTGGTGACAAGTCTTTGGCTTGCATGGGCCCGTAACCGTAGGGTTTGATACCATGTTGAATTTTTTAGATCGACAGGTCCGGGGGGCTCCACTCTAACGACACCAATACTATCCCCAATTTTACCACCTGCCCAAACCGTCAGGTGTAGGGTTTTACCACAAAAAAGCCTCGTTATTAATTAGAGTAGGGTAATCATATTTAAAGCCACCCTTGTTGACTTTCCCCACCAATGTAGGACTGCCAACATATGTAGCATTTGGGGTTGAAAAAATTTAAAAATTATGAGTTTCGGGTGAGAAAACCATGGCTGGTCGCACCCAACGTTCCTCTTTTGTTTCAGTAGGTAACTACCGAAATGTGGATGGAAAATGGCCGTACGTATAATGGACTGAATTTTACTCCAATATTCCGGTTGTGAAGGCTGAAATCTTATCTTGACATTCCATAGGAATCGGCTGAACAGATTCCCAAGAAAAGTTTAACAGATGTGAAGACATTAATTTTTTTTTTTTAATAGACGATATTATCTATACTAAGGGGGTGGGAGAATGAGATAAGTCTCATAATGGCTATCAATAATGTTGCCCAAATTCACCTTTAGCGATAACCGAACCTAAGACCCTCGCACTTACATGACATCATTTCATCGAATACAGATCATAATCAGAATCGTTTATTCTTTTGGTCACTGTTTAAAGGTCATCTAATTTTTATTTGATTTGGATACCATTTAGTCATCTATATATAAGGATGTTACTATAATCATAACCAGTGATTTGTTTGACACATGTACATGGTTATATAGTCTCTAAATCGATCAAATTTTTGCTTGAAATGAACTCTTGATAATATTAAAGAGCATGAACAGTTTCGATTATGATATTTGTACGGTGAAATGATGTCAAATTAAAGATGAATGAGGAGTAAGGAAAAATGAGAGTTTACTTTAAATTACTATAATTTAGTGGATAGTGATTGTAATCAGACGTAAGGAGAAATTTTTCTTTGTGACCGGAACATGGGTGGTACACCACATATTTTTATATAAGTGGTGGAAAATTGTATTTTTTAAGTTATCAACTTTCTAACACACATATCTCATCATTTATATAATAACACGTGGTGTATCACCTCATATTCCGATCACACTGAAAAATTTCTCAGACATAAGGAGGCCCTATTTTTTTTAAATTACCCTAGCCAATAATTTTTCACATACAAAGCTGTAGTTTTGACAGGGGCCCTCATTTTAAATCCTGCACCGGATCGTCTAAAACATTGGACTAGCCCTGCTAGCGAGTGACAGCTGGCTCGATGGATAACTCCCAGCCTTCTATCTAGCAAGCATCTTGCATTTCCGAGGCGCATCCCACTACTAGAAACTCGATTAGTAACCACTGATTTATCGGTGGCTATTGTGGATTAAGAATCTCTCCTAGATATCAGATCATTAACGCAACAGAGGACATGTTTATGCCCAGGTACATATAGGATAACTTTTGCTCGGGCTCAGTAGTACATGCTATGCTTAGATGATGCCAAGAGGGATTTGATATCGCATGGATTTGCCTCGTGCGTTCATCAACTTATACTTTTCTTGTAGCATCCACTACACATACGAAAAAATCCATGTAAAATGTTGAAGCTAAGCATATTGTAGAATAGTATATATGAACCAATCACGAGGATCCTATTCTCTTCTGTCTATATATATCAAATAAAACTGAAAATTACAGGCTGGACAGAATAATGTGTGAGAGAGTACAATTTCTA